>NC_135372.1:118466998-118794498 GCF_049243985.1 Paroedura picta
TCTTCATCTGATACTCTTGCTTATTGGAAATTATTCTGTTTTTCCACATTCTATCCTAACAGTAGCCTGTTGTCTTGAATACAGATTGCACATCAAAACAAATAGATCTTGTAACACATGTGTTTCTTTTAAAATTAGCCATGTGACTGTTTTAATATAGAGAGGATTTGTTCCCATTGGTTAGCATTTGAAAGAAGTTAATCGGCCCTATTTTGAACCAGTTTCCAAGTTGTCTTCAAGGACAGCCCACTATTAAACATTTTGTGGCAATCTAACTACTAACAAATCTAACCACAAGGGCATAGTCAGTTATACTCGGTGGTATACCTAGCCTATTTGTCATCTGGAGTGGGTAATTTTTTAACACTATTCTATTTTTGGCTAGTTTTAACACCCCGTACTCTATTTTTTGTGATGCACATAGGCACTGTAGATGGGGCCATGTCACTGAGACCCAGAACCACCTCTCCAACCCAACCTGGCCCAGCCCAGTGCAAGAGAGTGACTGGACTAACAGGAATGGGGAAATTGGGCAGCAGCCTTTGCAAGGCAGGAGCAGATATCTCCATGGTGAAGTAGGGGGTGGGTGAACATCAGGGCAGCACTCATTTCATATGCCAGCAGTTGCTCTGCTTCCTCTTGGACATTGCAGGATAGTGGCTTCAGCTCCAGTGGTAGTGTTTCAGTTGAGCTGCTGAAGGAGGTGCACAGTGCTGACACTGACACTGGGCAAGTGGGGCTGACCAATGGCAGACTGGCACATGGTTCCTGCTACCTACTCTGGTGCCAGACCAGTTCAGTTCTGGATCAGAGGCCTGATGATCTGAGGGACTGCATCTCCAAGTATGTCCTCTTCACTCAGCGAATGCAAACTTGCTAGTGGTCCCCAGCCCCAAAGAAGTGTGGCTGGCCTTGACCAGAGCCAGAGCTTTTTCAGCCCTGACTCCAGCCTGATGGAATGAGCTGCCACCAAAGATCCAGACCCTTTTGGAGCTGCCAAAGTTCTGAAGAGCTTGTAAAATGGTGCTGTTCCACCAGGTGTATGGTTGTGGTCAACACCTGCACTCAATGACACCAACAATTGGGCTTGACTTATTAGGAGGTTTTTAGATAACTTGCATATAGTTTTAAATCATTTTATTAAAATTTGTATATGGTTTTAATGATGTTAGTTGCCTCATTGTTGGAGAGGAGCAGCCTAAAAATGCACAAATTAAATAAGTAAATAGGTCCACTGATTGACTGTGTGCCACATCCACCATGTAAGGTGGATATAGGATGGGGTGGAGTCACCTGGCTTTTGAAGCTTCCAGGAAAGCTTATCCTGGTTCCAAGGAGAAGAGCCATGGGAGCGCTACCTGTACCCCAGCCATTGAACATGAGAAGAGTGTAGCAAAGGTGGAGCCAGGCACTTACCTCACCCAGCCATGGGGATGGAGGGATGTCCCAGGACTAGTGCAGGGCCATTGCTGAGTCACGCTTGGCTGGTGCATCCCCTTCCTGATGGCGTCCCCCATAAAGTGGTGCCCATGGCATATGTCATAGTTGCCATACCCTAGATACACCACTATGTGAACTGAATTTAAGAAAGGACAGACTGCTTCTTCTGTTTACTATTGCTACTCATTGTAAATTTGGTCCTCTGAATCCCTAAGAAGGCTAGATGGAGCCATTCTCATGGTAAGTGAGCCTAAACCAAGTAATAAGAGCATTGTGAATGCTGTCAAGAAACTTACATTGGCCCCAAATTTTATTAATGTCCATTTACTCCTATAAGAAGCAGCCCAGCGGATTAAATGGATAAACAGATTTAAGTCAAAAGATTTTAAAAAGCACATTGGGTCATGCTTCTAATATAATGAAACACTCAGTATTACTTTGCTCTAGACTGAGGGAAGTCAAGAAGTCATTAAAAAAATCCTTTCCATCTTGTATGTTTCCAATTTTTTAAAGCTAAACGCAATTAGCTGGACATTCCACATAGAAATAACAATAATGTCTCAGATTTATTTTCCTTCGGAGGACTCACAGAATATTCAGCTCTGTGGCTGTCTGAATTTCTGTGAACATAGAACAAACTCCAGTGTCCAGATCTAGCCTTTCAAGTCATGGTGGTTAAATTCTGTTCCATTTGCCTTGTTTACCAATGTTATTATTTCTGTTTCCTTTCTCATTTTCCAAAGTGCCCGAGAAAGCTTCCATGTTTGCTTGTTTAGCAAGCTCAAAGCTGTGCTCCTTTTAACAGCTGTTGGAAACAGAAGCAGGCAAAAGACTTTCTGGTCTTTTGTTATTGTGTGTGTTTTCCCCCCTCACGGTCAAAATGAACCCCCCATGTAAAGCACAATAATGCATCAGCACCTTGCAGATGCTGAATAAATTAGTCCAGTGCAAAGAATGAGCTGCGGAAGCCACATAAACTGTGCTATATTACCCCAAGGTTCTGGTAATTGCTGCTGATTGGTGGGAGGAAGAAAGCCATCCAGAGGAGAAAACACAATTTGTTGCTGTGGCCACCAGTTCCCAGATTTATTAACTTGCTTCTTGCTCCCTGGGTATTGTAAAACATGCAGCAAATTCAGCTGCTTCAGTGGAGTCTTTCACTCCTTTGGCTAGTTATTTACATTTTGGGGAGTGCATTTCGATTTCAGTTTTGCAAGGGGGCAGCAGATTATGAACACTTCCCCAGGGCATTCAGCAATGGGAAGGAATCCTTCAGTGCTACTCCTTCTATCAAAATTGCTCCTCCAGACCAGACAGGAAAGCAAGACAGGTCCAGTATCAGTAACTGTCATATATATTTACTGGTGTTTGAGCAGGGCACTATTTAGGAATCTACCCCCTTCTTCCCCAGAGCTGTGGCCACAATCCATGTCTGCTCCTTGTAGATAAATTACATATAACTTCACAGACAGTTTACCTATTATGCTATATGTGCTCTTGTTGGCAATGTTTGAATATGCAAAGAGGGGCAGAGCACTAAGGTGCTAAAAAGATGAACAACTTTGCTTAGAAAGAGAGAATGAGTCCTGTCCAATGGTGTAACTGTTCTGTATTCATTCTGTCTGTTGGTTATAGAAGCAAACAGGGAGGAAGTATGTTCCAAGGAGCAGGAAGTCTCCAACTGAACCAATCAAGACATAGGCGGAAGCCATTTGGAAAAATATCAAAAGGTTCCTAGTCTAACTATGCTAAATACACACCTCCTTCAAGGCTCCCTTTAGGATATTCTTCCTATACTTTTGATGTATGCACACTACAGATATTGTATACTCCAACATTTTTCACATGGCCCAGAAACAAAGATGCTATAAGCCTATCTCCAAAAAAGGGAAGGAGGCTCTGATTCAGTGTTAGAGCATTTATTTAACATACAGACGATCTTAGGTTCAATCCCTGGAATCCCCAGTTAAAAGATTCAAGTAAAAATGTGATGTAAAAGAGCTTTGTTTGAGACCCTGGAGAACCACTAGAAGTCAGAATAGGCAGTACTAACTTTAATTGGCCAGTAGTCTGGCTCACAGAAGACATTTTCAAGGAAAATCTTTCCCAAAGTATTTTTCTCAGGGATTATGACATTTAGGCATGCCCATAAATAGCCTTCTAAGAAAGTGAAGGGCCAGGACCCAGATTTCTGGTGCCTTCTCATGCCATTCAAGAGAGATGCTTTAGGATCCTTTGGGCTGATCCTGGGTTGAGCAGGGGGCTGGACTAGATGGCCTGTATGGCACCTTCCAACTCTATGATTCTGTGATTCTGTGAGATGCGTCCAGTCAGCTAAATGTATATGGTGGCCTTTCTTAATTTGGAATCCAGTTCCCTTATTCTAAGTCTTGCCTTCAGATGTGAATTTCTCTTGGATTACATGCTTGACTGGCAGAAGAATAGAAAATGCTCTGCACATCTTAAATTAAAGCCAAGAAACATTACTTTTTTTCTATCATGATATTTAATTCAGCCACTCAACCTGAAAATGGTTCAATGATGTCAACCAAACAAGCAAACCAGTGTTTGATTAAAGTACTGATATGATCAAGAATATTGGTTAATGCTGCAATTTGCTAATTATTCACATTTCCTCGACAGTGCTCGGCTTGATTCCAGCTCTTGAGCTAGTTTCCTGATCTCTATTTAACTGTAGAACACTCCTGTAGTTAATTTTTACATTTATGGCCTCTGCCATCATATTCCTTGGGTCTGTTAAATTTTATGAGGTATAAAAAACTGTTTATGATTCATGGTGACCCAATGCTGTCTTAGCCACAAAGTACAACTGTAAATCCTATGCTTGGCCTTCCATAGTCCATTCACTTTCCCCCCTTCACCACATCAGCCAAGACTGATGGAGCAGCTTGCAGACAGCATTGGATCTTACTAGCATTTCTATATCAAGTACAGCTAGTCTACACGGGCTGCATATAGGTGAGGGAGTAGCAAATGAATGGTTCTCACTGAAGTTACTGAAAATAGGAAAAGAAGAGTGGGCTTAACTTCTATAGGAAGCAAATAACTTAGGCTTACTTTCTGTGCATTGAGCTCAGTGGCAACTGTATATTGTATTGATCTATTGTAGTTTATTCTTTGCCCAGTCCTCAGGAGAGAAAAGAAGCAATCACCCATAAAGAGTTACTCTTACTTGGTTAAATTCCAATTATGCTCTTAAAATACAACTGAGCAAACTCTTCTCCACCTCTCATGGTGATTACTTATGTTTCAATCCTAAACAAAATCTCAGTCTTCTATCTACTGAAGTTAATGATCTTAGAAGGGCATAATTTGGAGGATTGATAAATTACAGTTGCAGTCAAATAAGTTATTTTAGAAGTTTCTCATTTGCTCAGCTTTTGTTAATTCAGAAAAAGTCCAATTCTCAGGTTACTACAAAAAAAGGAGTACAGGAAGTAACTAAATGAAGAGCAAGCTTCTCAATAAATCATTATTTGCAAGGATTCCTCTTAGTATTCTAAACACTCCTATATTTGAATCATAGTATGACCACAGTTGGCAAGTAGCTCCCTCAAATGCTAAAGAAAGATAGTTCCAAACTGTATGAAACATTTTAAGAGTGCACATTCTTGCATTATTCACTCTACCTTTGAGGACAGAGTTCCCCTGTCTGCTATCCATACAATGAAAACAAAATTACTAATGAAGTGTAGGGAAGCTAGTCTAGTGTCTTTTTAGTGTTTCAACCCCAGACATTTTGCCTGCCTGGTTTCCAAAGTCAAGGCTGTTCATATTAACTGTGGCCTGAATGCTGTATATCTACTCTTTCCCCCAAAGAAACCATTTGAGTCCCTTAAGCGTCAGTAGCACCTTTTAGACACTCACAAGTGGCTGCTGGAGAAAGGGAAAGGCAGAGAGGACTTTGCTGCTGTTTTCTGTTGATGCTGCATACCTTGAGTCTTCTAAACTGTAACACACATACTTATCCAACATTGATAGGAGGTTTGTAATTCTATCCACATGCACCAATATAATGAATGCCGCCATGTGGATAGAAAATAAACCCAAGTGCTCAAAACTCTGGCCACCCAGGCTGACGATCAGTTGACAGGGGAAATGTGTCTTCCTTGATTCTCCTGGATCTTGTTGTAGGTTTTCATAGGTATCCTTCTATACTATTAACCAAATCCAATAGTCTTAGGTTTCCATCCTTTTGAAAAGGTAAGTTGCAGAAGGTGGTACTAGATGACCTGTCCAGCCCATTAGCTATTGGTCTACAGAGTAGGTTCTATCCTATCTAAAACCTGCATTAAACCATTGGGAGCATTCATATGGAGGTCTGGCATACTGTGTTGTCAAATATGTTGATGATCTTCAGCTCTTTTTTTCTTTTTTATTTCAGGTCCAGAGGGTTGGTCGAAATGCTGAAATGGTTTTTTTCAGCAAACAAAGGCCTAACTGAGGGCAAAGCCCACTGAAATGTAATCCGGAAAAACTGATGGTGCTGTGAATTAGGCTAAAACTAAGAATATGTGTAATATCTGTGTAAAACAGCTTTTAGCTTTCCTGCCTCCCCAAATGCTGTCAACAGATAACATAATATGGAATATTGACATAGTTAATAACCATGCAAGCTGATTCCTTAGACAGGCCCAAAGACATCCTGTTTGAATCTTAAACCACTGCCCTGAAGGACAAAGGACAAGCATTATTTTGTTTATCCACTAATCCTAGTCAATATGAACGAATGCCTTCAGCATTGAAAACCCACAGTCTTGGGTGGTTTGACCCTGTTGCCTTCCCTGTCTGTACCCATAGGTCTGTGTGCTATCAGTCATCATTCCTAATTCTTCACAAATTCAAAAGACCTAAGCTGGGATGCCACAATGCTTTCAGATGCAACTCATTTTGTATCTGATTATATAGATTTTAGCAACTTCTGCAGGACCAGGACACCTGACAATTGTTTCCCACAATTGCTTCCCTTTAGACACTTGGATTCCTTGTGCTGCCTTTCTTTGACGTGCCTGTATTGCAGGTCTGTCTTGCCCTAATCACACATTTGCTCTTCTTCAGGTTCTTCCTTCACAGTTCATCCATACCTGTCTGCTAGCTGCAGGTGCTTCTGCCTATGCAGATTTGTGCAATCCTTCCATCTTGTTGAGTTGGTGATTTTAGTCCCCTTCCATAATTTTCTTCTCTTTTACTTGATCCCCTCTCTTCTAAACACTAAACATAACTTATTTAGTGGTTGGGACTTGATTGTTCCTGTCTTCTTGTGATACATGTTTGGCCATAATTGGATACATTTTGCAGACAAAGAAATTCAATGCGCTTTTTGAAAACTCAGGTAATGTTAGCCAAGTAATGAAGGATGCAATAAATTCTATGTCTGCAGCCTGGGAGAAGAAAAGCCTCATGATATGTAGGTGTGGTAAAAATTTGGAAATACTACCCATCAAAACTATCCATGGTACTATCAGTCACCTCAAAGAAAGCTTGTCTGCTGCAAATGGTTTTATTATTGGTGGCTTCAAATTTGTGGGTGCCTTCCTGATTATTCGTACATACAAGGTGATGGCCAGATAGCCAAATTAGGGTTCCTTTTGCCTATTCCCAATGAATCACAAGGAGAGAAAAACCTTTTTTTATATTTTTACTGCAGAAGAGATATAGACACAGATAGGAATTCCCAAATCTGTGCAAAGAATAATACAGTTACAAGAGTCCTTATAACTTTCCATTGGAGGTGGGGAAAGATTATGCCCTTTCAGGTCAAACCAATAACCTGGGGTCTCCACCCACTTGCACATCCCACAGGACCACCCTATTGTATCCATGTCAGCTTCCCAAAAAGGTCACAAAAGGCAACTGTCATTCCTTCCCCCTCCTGGCCAGTCCCTAATGGTTAATATAAACAATTACAGCTCATTCTGATCTTGAGAACAGGTCAGCCTGACATAGCAGCATTGGCAATATTTCAAGATACCGCCAATTACAAGCTGGGCCTTCTGATTACGAAACAGTTCTGTATGCCAAGTTTCTCTCTACTGAACCAAAAGAAAAAGAATTTGGTCCATGAACTTTGATGTCACTCCTGAACATTTCCTCATTACCAAATCTAGAATCTGGGTGCTCACTGACATCTAGATGCACAGAAAACAACCACTAAATTCACCTTGAGAACCAAAGTCAGAGCTCATATGACTTAAAATTGTTAAACTGTTAAAAATCTGGACATTGAGGATTACATATCTACATTTCAGTTGATGTACTACTTTGTTGTATTACCTCATTTCACAGAAATTTGATTTGGTTTCAATTATGACATATGTTCACAGTTTTTATTGTATTTCATTGGCTGTACATCTTTTTATTACCCAATGAGAATGAAATTCACAGAGATCATACATCTCATGTCCCTACTTTCAGACAGATCAGAGAAAGCCTCCCTGTTCTGCTGTCAATTAAAATTTTCACTTGCAGACCAGAACAGGAGGGAAAAAATACTTCAAATAGTTAGGTGCCAGGCACCACAAGGGCAAATAGGGAAACATTTCTATTCTATTTTGAAAAATACCCACTGTGATATAATAATAACTATTATTATTAACAAGATTTTTACTCTGCCTTTCTTCCCTCATATGACCAAGGTGTCAGAGATAAAATGTTAAATTCTCTGAAAGGAAACTGCCAAGGAAATAAAAATGACACCTTGATTGAAGTTCCAAAGGTAACAACATCCTTTAAATCAGCTGCAGCTTTTGGAAAGACAAAAGCCTTGAGGATGTGGTATGGAACATAAATGAGCTTAATTAAGGATTGAGCACCAACACTAGCATGAAGGTCAATATACTTCCCTCTTCCCCCTCACTGACATAGTCTTGTATGTCTTTTGATCAAATTGTATCATGCACTGGATGATTATGGTTCTGCACTGAGACTGACATAACCTTTGATGTGGATTCTGATGATTTTGTCACTTCTCACTCATTTTAAAGTTCAGGCTCTATAACAACATATCTTTGTATAGGTTCCTGAGCAGAAGTTAACTATCTCTGCTACTGGGGTATCTCTGGCACCTGCAATACCAACACTTGCAGAGGGGACAGATGGCCCACATGTTGTCACAGCACAGGACCACCTATTGTTTTTGTCTGATAGAATAATGGCCCTATAGCTTGCATCACAGCAAGAATCCATGCTGAACCAGAACTATAATTTCTGAGATATACAAGCTCATCAGGGCAAATGTCCAAACTCCACCCCCATCATTTGGTCAATCGTCAGTTAAATCAGGCTGCATACAATCCAGAAAGTCTTATCAGCTACTTGTTAATTAACAATTCAGCAGCACTCTTGGCTATGGTACTACATGGTGTGATATATTGCATCAAAATAAAACTTGCTAGGCAATGTTCCGAGTCACCCTCAACAATCCTTTTTAATGCATCTTTTGTTGTCCTCACCATTCTTTCAGCCTGCCAGTTGGTTGATGGATGAAGAGGAGCTGAAGTAATGTGTGAAAGGAGCAAGCAATGTGTGGAATTTTTCTGATGTAAACTGGGCACCATTATCAGAGATAACAGCTTCTGTCAATCCATGTATTGCAAAATATTGGCATGATATATTTAATAATAAAAACACAGGATATCATCAGTGTAAAAAGGAATAAGTTCTAAATATTCAGAATACAAATTAAACAGTATCAAAAAACTCTGATCCTGAACTGGATCAATGAAATGGATAAAAGCCATGATCATGAAATGTTTGTTAACTCCCACATATACACTCGAGCATATAGGCCAATTATGCATGGGAGGAATAACCTGGGACGGTGCTAGCATGGCAGTGGGGCAAAATCTCACTGATGCATGACGTTGCTGTCAGACCAGCTCCCTCCTGGCCCTAGCCTCTGATGGGCCTCTGATGTCCCATGGGCACAATTAGCACCTATGCAAGACCAGGCCTGTGCATACAGGGAAGGCCCAGCTCCTCTTCTCACCTATGGTGTCCCAGCAGGAACATGAAATGCCCCATTTCAATTCACAGCTTTTCACAGTACCACGGAACCAAAAGAGGTGTCATCTCCCCCCCCCCATGGTGGGATAGCTGTGTGCCACTATCCCACCCTAATGTGGTGAACCCCCTGCCCCTCCACTCCCCCAGCACTTTCACTGAGTGCAGTGAGGAATGGCAGATCCTTTCTGCCCTGGAGTTGTGTGTGCACAGACAGAACTGTGGGGCAAATAGTATGTGCTGTCTACCGTTAGAACATGGGAAGTGGCAGGGGATACTGCCCACTGCTAGAAACTGCCAGCAGTCTGGTTCAGTCACCGCTGTGCATAATCAGTCATAGTGGAGCTGGATCTGAGGCCTGACAGTCAAGTCAAATGGATTTGAGTGCAAAATGGACTCCCTGACAGCAACACTTCCTTTGTGCTTACTGCTGCTACTTCAGAGGCCAATATTATCTCTTGTGCATTGTGAAATGTAAGCTGTTTCTTTACAAAGACATCTGCAAGGCTTCATCATGCACATCACAGACCAAACCACCATGCAACATCTCCTCTAGATTTGGAAATTCAGCAAGATAGGTAGAAACACTTTGACCATTTCTGCTGTTGTAATTTGCCAGCACATTCTCACCACATTGAAGTCTGAATGCAGACCCCTGGCATTCTGCATTTCTGGTTTTCTCTGGCACCAGCCAGAGGTTAATCACGGCTTGCATTTTGCACTTCCACAGGGAGAGTGGGCATTCCTGCCTCCCACCCTGCCTCCTCTCCCTTTTTTAAAAAACTGAGCACGCACAATAATGCAATCACATTCTAATATGATCAAAACAGGAAAATCACCCCTCCCACTTTTTACACCTCCAGCTGGGTCTTACATCTCCTAGCTGCTGCCACTGCTGCTGCCACCAGGGGAAAAGGCAATCAGGTGCCTGGGGATCAGGCAAGGACAGTGATGAGTGGGGGAGAAAAGTAACTGTGGCTGCTATAACAAGCTTGCTCTGTAATGCAGTCAAAATAAAGAAAAATAAAAAGCACCCCCCATCCCTCAATTCCCATGGCCCTCAATGACTCAAGGGGGGTCCTGTATTGTTGTGCACTCAGTCACTAAGCATGCAGGAACACAAAGCACATCAGTCTCTATTACACAAATGTTAGGTGCTGGATGGGAAGACAGGGAGACAGGAGTGAATGTGTGGTTCTTATGCTATTGTGGAATAGCATTGTAACATGATCACATGCAAAATAAAAAAAAATGCTGTGGAAAGAAGGAGAGGAGGGAGAAGGCAAGAGGAGAGCCAGACCATTGGTTGGAGTTAAAACATCATCCTTTGAGATGGGAAACAGAGGAGGAAGCCAAATTGACTCTTTTGAGCTTCCACTTTAGGTAACTGCAAATTCCCTCCCAGTGGATGCGGAGGCATCTGGTTTTACCAGCATTTGCAAACCACAGGGCAAACAGGGAGCATATTTGGAGCTTCACCTGAAATGTGAGATTTTTGTGGGTGAGGAAACAGTGAGTTTGTTGGATTCTGTTTGAGATTATAAAGCTTTGTGTTATGCTATCTCAGAAAGCTCAGAAATTGTTCACCCAAATACTCAAAATGTCCCCATAAAACATATCAGCAAGCTTAGCCAGTGTTAGAAGAACCTGAGCTAAATTGGAGGTATCTGCTCCACAGACACTAAGTAACTCAGCACTTTTCCTTTCTGCCTCTGTGATGCTGTTAGCCGCTAAATAAAACTACCGTCTCACTGCATAATTTCCCCACATGCTGGGACATGCAGGATTAAATTCTTCTATTTGTCCCTGGGTTACAACTAACTTGAAGGTGTTCTGAAAGCAGTTTTCATACAGCCCAGGCAACAACTTTAGCCCAACTCAGTACTTTCTTAACTCCACAAGAAAAATAAATTAGTCTTTAAAGTGCAACAGACTTGTATTTTCTTTCAGCGTACTTTGTTTGCATCCAAACAATAATTATTCCCTTTTCAGGCAAGCTGGAACTGGAATGGGAATTACCTTGTTGTAAGTTTAAATTTCAATCAAGCTGAGTCATTCACTCGTAAGAGTAAAAGGAACCATCCTGGGTGGTTTGCTTTACTGCAGAAGCCATATACAGAATAAGCAGAAAGAGTCTCAGTTGTATTCAGATGGAATAAAAGGTGGTACATGCAGTGTCAGAGAGGACACAAGTTTTCTTTGAGCCATAACAGACATCTGTAATTAGTGGTGAATGAAGTCTTAGCACCCCCTGCCCACCACCACCCCTACAATTTCCAGGAATTGTTTGAAGATCCATCAATTATTTCCTACAGAGCTTCAGTATCAAACATAGTTTTTGAAAAAGGAATGAGATAATAGTAATGGGAACAAAACCCCTTTGAATAGAAGGGATGCTTTTTGTTTCTTGATCTTTTCAACTACTTTCTGCTCCTCATTTTGTAATTATAGAATACAAAAAAAATTGTAGATGTGGAAATCTTAGGAGATACTGCTGCCTCCTTCTCCCTTACTGCTGCCTCCTTCTCTTCCTTTCTATCAACAAAGGATCATCGGTGTCCTTAAGTTCTTTGATTTGACTTTTAATTCTCAAACCTTAGAAGGCGACAGACCCTATTGGCACATATCTTGTCAATTGTCCCTGCCTTTCTTTTGCTGCCAGTAAATGATAAGCTCTCATCTGCTTGAGTGAAATGGATCTGTGTAATCTCTGTTGTGTCTAAATCCAACTGTGTAGTCTGTTTGTATATCGGTGTTCTTTGTCTATTCACTGTTGTGGGTATTCCAGATAGTGTGGCAGTGGTTTGGTACTTTTATCCCTGATGCTTCACCAGTACCTGTGGATAGCATCTTCATAGTTAGGACAAGTTAAAATGGGAATAGTTGTTGGGTATTGTATTTACATTCTGGGATTTTCCCAGGGGATGGACTGGAACTAGGAAGTCCTTTTCCTGTGCCTGGGTGAATTCATTAGAAAATCCTTTAGTCTTGCCTATCTTATCTAATGAACCATTGTGAGAAGTTTTTAGAGTCCCATTTTTAAAAATTTTTAGAGCTGGTAGCCAGGTTTTGCTGATCTCTGACTCTCTTCTTTTTTGTTGAAACTATATTGGCGTTTGTGAATTTCAATGGCTTCCCTGTGCAATCTAACATAGTAACTGTTGGTGTAGTTCGTTATTTCTTTGTTTTCAAAAAGGATTCTATGTCTGGATGGGTTTACAGCATGCTCAGCTTTTCAGGCTGTTTTAATTTGCAGTGCCTTTCATGCTCTTGTTTCCTTGTCTGAATGCTGCATTTTGTAGTCCCATTGTATACTTGTCCACAGTTGCATGGTATGTGGTAGACTCCTATGGAGGTGAGGAGGTTTCTCTTTTGCTGATTGCAACATTTGTTGTATTTTCTTGGAGGGTCTGAAGACTATTTGAAGGTTATGTTTTTTCATCATTTCCCACATCTAGTCATTGATACCCTTTATATATGGCAGAAATACTTCCCCTGTAGGGGGCTGTTATGTATTTTCCCCCCTGGTTTTATGGCACATCTGATTTTGTTTTTGGAGCAGCCATTCGTTTTTGGAGCCTAGTTTGGATGATTAAGTTAATTGTCGATAAACTGAGTTTTGCAGCTCCGTTTTGCATGATCTACTAATGTTTTGATGATGCCCCTTTTTTGTCCTGGGTGGTGGTTGGAGTTTTTATATAGATACCAGACTGTGTGGGTCAGTTTTCTGTAGACATTTTGACGTAATTGGAGATTTGCTGTGCGTATGACAATGATATCAAAAAAATGGAAGTTCCCCTCAATTTCTTCTTCCACACTGATCTGTATGTTTGGGTAGACCTTGTTGAGATGTTCTAGACATTTCACTAACTCTTCTTTATGTAGGCTCTAAATGGTAACTGTATCATGCATAAATTAGAACCAAACTGTCCATGGGTACTGATTCCAGAACTTGTTTTTCAAAATATTCCATGTAAAAATTTACTATAACCAGGCTGAGGGGGCTTCCATGGCAACTCCATCTATCTGTTCATAGTAGTCATTGTTCTATTGAAAGTAGCTGATAATAAGCCAATGTTGAAAAAGAGCTTCAAAGTCTTCCAGAAAGATCTGGTGAAAAGTCAGGGACTAAAACTACCAAACCACTGCCACACAGCCTGGAATATCCACAACAGCCATTGTGGTATTTGATGCCAGCCATGAAAAGTCTTTTACAGTTCTCTGTTTATGGCCAAAAACAGCAAGATGTGGGAGGTGCCACTGAAAACTGCTCATGATTGACCCTTTGGGATCACAGCAGTATGTTAAATAATTCACTGCCAGACACATCATGGTCCCAAGAGACAAATAAAAATTCAAGTGGATTGCAGCTTAATTTGTGGTGCTTTATTGTTAAATTTTCGAGAGGGGGGAATAGGAAACAAAGCTCACTGAAGCTCTGAAGCTCACTGCAAAACATTTTAACATTCAAAGAGCAAAACAAAGAAGCCATCCCTTTTATTCATTTGACTATAGTGCCTGCCTTAGCATCTACCATTTAAACACAAAACTGGCCTGCTTGTAAAAATGAGCTTTGAAACACTGAGCTGACAAACCCAAGGGAAAGCTTGCCTTTTATTAACAACTACCAATACACATCAGGAACCTAATTCTAATGTTTAGTGAAAACCTATTTGGAAAGAGTAAAAGGAAAAAAAGATTTGGAAATCTACTGGATGTGGCAGGGCAAATTGTCTCTTCTTTGCTGCCTGTGCACAGATTTGTTTACCTATTTCTTTCTTGGTCAAGGCGGCTGATCTTTCCCATAAGAAAAGCAATCTATTTGCTCTATATTTGACAATGATCACTGGAATTATGTTATGCTTTGAATAGCATTATTGGTATTAAAGGTAATCAATGTGGTATTAAAGATAATAAATGCAAATTTGCCTGCTAATTAATTATACATAGATGTGGAAACAATGTGGAGGCTGAAAATATGGGGCATGTGATTTTGGTTTTTAAGTAGGGGGATTATAATTTTATATGACTGCAGGTAGGCCCTGATCTGGATAGGCCAGGCTAGCATGACCTTATAGAATCATAGAATCATAGAGTTGGAAGGGGCCATACAGGCCATCTAGTCCAACCACCTGCTCAATGCAGGATCAGCCCAAAGCATCCTAAAGCATCCAAGAAAAGTGTGTTTCAAACCTTTTCTTGAAGACTGCCAGTGAGGGGGAGCTCACCACCTCCTTAGGCAGCCTATTCCACTGCTAACACCTTTGCCTTCCTCTCCCCACAACAGACAGCCTGTGGGGTAGGTGACGCTAGGAGAGCTCTGACAGTACTGCTCTGTGAGAACAGCTCTAATAGGACTGTGACTAGCCCAAGATCACCCAGCTGGCTGGAGTGGGGAATCAAATCTTATCAGATCTTAGAAGCTGAGCAGGGTTGATCCTGGCTAGTATTTGGATGGGAGACCACTAAGGAAGTTGAGGGTTGCTATGCAGGCAACTACTAACCACCTCTGGCCATCTCTTGCCTCAATAACCCTACAGCTTCACTATGACCGTTTATGCACTGGAGGTTTCATGCCGTTCTGCAGGCTGGAGTTTTAGTCATGGCAGGTTGCCCCACCTTTTCCTGCACCCACACTGGGGAACATTTGGCCTAGTGCACCTCATCCATCCCCGATTTGTGCTCCTGTGTGAGAGCTGGGGCAGTGAAGTTCCCAGTGCATAAACGGTTTATAAGTTGGCTGCAATTTGATGAAAGAATATATGAGCTATACCTTTTCTGTATTGTAGAGCTGTCCATGGAATTCATATTTATCTATTGAGTCTTGCCATGCTTCCTGGTCATAACTGCCCATGCACTTTCCAGAACCGGAACAGTTTTGTGAAATGTTCTTTTTTTTAAAAATATAATTCCACATCAGTACCCATGTTGATCTGCAGCAACAAAATAAAATGGGAATCCAGTGGCAGGATACTGACATCCATATGTTCCAGAATCAGCATGTGAGAATTAGAGCTCAGTTCAAACACCCAATTAAATGAGAACAGACTCCTGAAAACTTATACTGGAACAAATATTATTATTAGCCATTGTGGTGCAGTGATTTAAGAAAGGTGGCCTCTAAACTGAAGAGCTGGGTTTGATTCCCCGCTCCTCCACATCCAGCCAGCTTGGGTGATCTTGGGCTAGTCACAGTCCAATTAGAGCTGTTCTCACAGAGCAGTACTGTCAGAGCTCTCTTAGCCTCACCTACCTCACAGGCTGTCTGTTGTGGGTAGAGAAAGGCAAAGGTGTTAGTAAGCCAATTTGAGACTCTTTTGGGTAGTGAAAAGCAGGGCATAAAAGACCAGCTCTTCTCTTCTTGTTTAACATGCCATACAGTTTCTGTTTTAATTTTATTGCAGGGATGCTTCCTCACTCATCGGGAAAGAGGATGGGATGCTTACAGAGCCATCCTAAGCACTGCTTAGTTTGCATAGGTTCTAATCTAAGCAGAATTTTTTTTTACTTTTTTAAAAAACAGTAGTGTAAAGCTGCCAGTTGTCCTCTACAATCCCCAACGACTCCAAGAGCATTTTCTTATATATTTAATTTAATCCATTTTGTCTAGACATATGCTTCCCTTCTCTCGTAGGACTAAGAGATCATTTCTTCCCTCCCTATCTTGTTTCACTGGAATGTGCAGCAAGTCAGCAGTGAGACTCGGAGACAGCAAAGGAAAGGCCAATGACAAGGGGCAAGAGCACTTTGCTATGCACTTGAGAGCAGGTAGCAAGTTGCTCACGCAGCAGGCTGCAGAGTACCGGGCAGACCTAACAGAATAAGAAACAGGTAACTTTGACTAGAAAAGGACAGCTCCAAAGCTGCAGGGAAGTTGCTTCAATGAAGGAAAACTGAAGCTTTGTTTCTCAGGTCAGTCTTGATTCCTTCCCCTCAACTTCCAGTATATCCCAATCCCTTTCCTTTAATCAGGACCTTCACAATAGTTATTATTTGGTAACTATTCAGATGACCACTGCTTGGTGTAGTGGTTAGTGTGTTGGACTAGGGTCTGAGAAATCCAAGTTCAAATCTCCTCTTAACGTGAAACTTGCTAGTCTTTGTCCAGTCTCAGCCTAATCTATCTCACAGGGTGGTTGTGAGGATAAAATGGTGGAGGGGGAGGAGAAATTGCATGGTACCCTAAGCCCCTCAGAGAAAATGCTTGGTAATCATGTACTAAATCAGGGTTAGTCAACCTGTGGTCCTCCAGATGTTCATGGACTGCAATTCCCATGAGCCTCTGCCAGCAAACACTGGCAGGGGCTCATGGGATTGTAGTCCAGGGACATCTGGGGGACCACAGGTTGACTACCCCTGTACTAAATGACTACAATAAACAAAAATACATGTTTAATCATTATATATAAACACCCAGATTTATCTATGGCTTTTGAGAAGTGTGGCTCATTACATGTAATGGCATGCCTGGAATTCCTTGTGTTAGTTTTTGTCTTTTTTCTCAGACTGCACAGAAAAAGTGTCAGAGATGCTGAATAATCAGCTGGGGATCTGAAATATGATGCTCCTCCAGGCTCTTTTCTTCACCAGTACTCTTTAACATCTGTGTCAGGTTGCTAAATGAGATAATCTGAAGGTCTGCAGTTGGTTGTCATCAATATAATGATGACACCAAACAGTATTTATTTCTAAGTCTTTATAAAGAGCCATGCTGCCTTAAAGGGGAGGCTTTGGTCAAGTGGATGAGAAAGAAAAAAATGAAACAGAATCAAAATAAAATGGCAATGCTGCTGGCTGACAAAGGTAACATTTTGAATGGGGGCAATGGAATTCAGCTATCATTATTTAGTATGTAAAATATTTTCAGCTGCCTTTCCATTCAATTTAGGGTCCCCAAGGAAGCAAATAATAAAAGTATTAAAACAAGATTTTAAACAATTTAAATTTAATAAAACACAAACACACATGCTCAACTGTGTTAAAGCATAAGGGGGCCTCTGGACCCAGCTTATTTGAGGGAGAAACTGATTGAAGCAGTTGCTAGAAGTGCACATTTTCATCTTCATCTAGTCAGTAGATTCCTTGAGAGCCAGTTTGGTGTAGTGGTTAGGAGTGCGGACTTCTAATATGGTTCGATTCTGCGCTCCCCCACATGCAGCCAGCTGCGTGACCTTGGGCTCACCACGGCACTGATAAAACTGTTCTGACCGAGCATTAATATCAGGGCTCTCTCAGCCTCACCCACCCCATAGGGTATCTGTTGTGGGGAGAGGAATGGGGAGGTGACTGTAAGCTGCTTTGAGCCTCCTTCGGGTAGGGAAAAGCAGCATATAAGAACCAACTCTTCTTCTTCTTCTTCTTCTTCTTCTTCTTCTTCTTCTTCTTCTTCTTCTTCTTCTTCTTCTTCTTCTTCTTCTTCTTCTTCTTCTTCTTCTTGTTAGCTCTACTGACATGTCTTCAGTGGTTATGTGGTACTGTAGTTTCAACACTTGATTATTGCAATGCTCTCTGTGGAGGACTTCCCTTAAAGACAACTCAGAAGCCTTATCCAGTGTAGAATACTGCTTACTGTTGTGTTTATTTTTTGCTAGGAATATCATATCAATATGGCCCTTACTTGGTGGAATGAGCTTCTGGAAGAGCTACGGGCCCTGGGAGAACTTTTGGCTTTCCACAGGGCCTACAAAATGGAGATTTTCTGCCAGGTCTATGGTTGAGGCCAGTGCCAGAGGAAGATCTGAAGCCTCCCCCCCCCAAGAAGATATGATGTCATGCTGGCTCTATCATCAGCATAACCAGTTGTGTGGTGGCTGATTCAGCCGAATCAGTTTGTATTTCGCTGAATTGGCCAAAGTCAAATTGATACGCCAAATCAGTGATTCAGCTTATTCGAGTTGCACCAAATTAGGAAAACTTGAATCTGAAAAGTACCATTCCCCCCCCCCCAGTGCATATCTCTTGTATATATGGGACAGAAGTTACAGTGTCATTTTTTTCCCTAGCCTTATTAGACCTACAGTTTTCTTTTAAGAATTATATTTAAATCTTAATAAATGTATTAATCCCTGTGTCTAGAGCTCAATTATATTAATTACCATGCTACATTAATATTTCTCAAGACACACCTGAGGTTGACATTGGGATAAAGAAACATGAAATACCTCTTAATGCATGTTATCCTCTCAGTCACTGCTGGTAGCATGTCAATGTTGCTTTTAAAGGAGTAAAAGCATTTTTCTTCTGCAGCCATATAATCTCTTGATTCAAGCTTTCCCCTGGCGTAGATCCAGTGAATGCACCCTTTGTGCAGTGGCTGTTTGCCCTAAAGAATTTTTGGGAGACAGAAAAATTTTAGGTGTAACATAAGCACTTTCATTTAAAGAACTCATCTTTAAAATAGTTAAATTTAGTTTCAGATGTTGATTTGGACTAAACCACATTTTGGGTATGAACCCAGAAGGAAGAAGTCCTCTAAGATCGTTAAAAAGGCTTTTTGGTATCACAGAAGCATAGAGATGGAAAGGGCCATTCAGATCACCTAATCCAACCCCCTGCTCGATGCAGGATCAGCCTAAAGCATCCATGATAAGTAGCTGTCCAGCCACTGCTTTTCCTGGAACCTGCCATGTGAAACAGGACCATAATGAGAGGAACTGTGCAAGACTGAATGTTTGGTTGGATCCAACCACTGGCCCTCCAAAAATGGGAGTGTTCCAGTCTCCACTTATCCAAACAGCCTAACCACGATTCCATTTAACACAAGCTGAATTTTTAAAGAATACTACCATCCTTCTCCTGTAAATGTGCTTATGAAAAAAAAAAACTTTTCTGTTACCAAAATGACATGTGTCAAGGATACATGTGAAGTGGGGAATGGCTTATGAGAGGTTGGTAACCTAGTGAACAGATAGAATGCCTATCTTTTACAAGATAATTGAACCCTTCAGAACTCAAGGCAGACAACAGATAGTAATGCAATAATGAACAATCTTTATTTATAAGAATACAATAAAAAGAAAAATATATATCAGGCACACTAACAGACTATTGGATAGGAAATTCAAGAGGAAAAAGAGTTGCAGGGAATCAAGGAAGACATTTACCAGTCCTGGAGAGCAGAGAAGCAGAGAGAGATGACACAACCAGCCAGCAGCATGAAGGGTGATCTGAGTGGAACCCAGATCAGAAGCACACTTTAGCTTGGCAAAGCAAGGGGGGTATGTACCTTTCTGAGAGGAGGGGTCATGCTTGGCACATGATGAAAGCAGGATGGGAGCATGATGGAATTTTTCAGGAGTGAGACATTGGGGAAATGGCCAGGCTGGATAAGGAAATGGTGATGATGGGCTTAAAGAAAGGAAACGATCATGTCTCAATAGATGTCAGGGGATTTCTGTATAGATCTCTGGGGTGGGGGATAGATTTCCCCTGGTAGATTGGCTTAGGATGAGTCAGAGTTGTGTAGACAAAAGAGATCACCTAGAAGCCTCTAGGCAAACTTGAATTTGCTGGCCACTTGATCAACAATACAATGGGGTGGGGGGGGGGAAGGTGAGGAAGGCAGGACATGTCTCAGGCTGCAGCTGTCATGTTGATTCTGTGGCTTGGGTCAAGATGGAGAGAAGAGGGAGTCTGGCCAAGCTTGGTCTTCATAGATCATAGAAGCAGGGTCTAGCTTCAGCATCAGCCTAGACTGATGCAGACTGCCACGTGTTGTTGGGCACAATGTCCATCGATGTGTACTTCTGCTACACATAACAATAGCAGCTATGACAGGAGTAATTTAAGGATATTGTTGATTTTAGGAAGGTGTGTGTTATAAAGAATTTAAACATTCTGATGCTACAAATGGCTCCTTTTATTCAGCATATGTGATTTTCTGCTAGTAATTTACAGACATTAGAATAGTTACTGAAACTTAGTGATGGGGCCATAGTAATACCTATTGTTTATGAGGAAATCACTAATTCTTCATGCATTTCTTTGATATTTCATCTGGAATATGGCAGAGTCACCTAGTACAAAAGGCAGCTTGCTGTTCTGCTATATTATCTTTCAATATGTTACCTGAAACAAGATTAGGAGAAGTATCAGGAAAATTGTATGGAGGGAGTCAGTTTTATTGCTTCACAGAACCAGTTGCTTGTGCACAGGCTATGTTCAATATAACTTTCAAGATGTGGCCGTAAAGAAACCACCATCTCTCTTCCCTCAAACCCATTCAGAAGCAAATTGACATCATAGCAGGGCTCCAGAACATGTCTTGAATCAGTGGAAACTGGCTGTGAAATTTTCTGGCCAGTATGATTATCTCTCTACTGAAGTTGTTGCCAGTGATTTTCAAGCACTAAGACTCAAAGGTGTCATTCTCTTCTCTGGCTTTTAAAACGTCCAATTTCAATTCAGATCTTGCTTTGATATACTCCATCAGAGCATATTGTGTCCTGCTTCACTGTATCAGCGAGTTATCTTTTAAAGGGCTAACTTTGTTGTTAGGAACAGGGAGAAATTGCTACATGATCTTTTTGCTACCTGGAAGTTACAATATTTGGGGCTAAACTGAAAACTGGTGTTTTCTTGGTGGTACAAATTCTTGGTGGTACAAATAGACTGGTGGTACAAATTGTTAATCTTAATCTTCTCAAAAGAAGTATGGTATTATAGAACAGGTTCCTCAGTCCTGTTGAATTGAAGGCACTTTGCATATTTTGAAAAGAGGTGGGTAGGTACCACTATAAAATGGCTGCCATTGGTATACTAAGACAAATCACAAAAAGTTGGGAGTTTGCAGCACAAACATTGTCCTATGCAGTGAAGTGGAGGCTATTTGCTTTGAAGATGAGCGATTT
The DNA here is from genome assembly GCF_049243985.1 of Paroedura picta. Classification (NCBI taxonomy): domain Eukaryota; kingdom Metazoa; phylum Chordata; class Lepidosauria; order Squamata; family Gekkonidae; genus Paroedura; species Paroedura picta. Next base: position 118,488,310 of record NC_135372.1, read on the forward strand.
GCTGAGGGTGCCACATGTGAACTCAGAATTTTATTGGCATAGAACATAATCTTACAGAACTGGGAACTTTCACCCAGCAAATGCAGGGCAAGTGCTGATGGTTCTGGATAGTGCTGTGTTTTCTTTCTAACAACTCCCATCCATGGGGTAATACTTTGAACTATATTACAATCCATCTTTCCTGGGGATCATCACAGCAACTCATCTTAATATATGATTTCAATGTACCAGTGTTACTGTTTGTTCTCCATGAACCCATGCTTTCTCCTTCTGGGATTAAGCAACACTCAATGTGTCAGTTGTATTATTTTTTTAAAAAATGGCAACACAGCAGTAAATACATCCAAAGACAATCATGTCTCTTCTCAAACTGCAAGCATGCAGTGGGAAGCTGTATGCATTCAGAAAGAGGTGGGCTAGAACCTGACACCTCTCTGTGGGATAGTCGTGCATACAAGGACAGTCACACAGACTGATACAAAAAGACACAATAATTGTTGTAAAAAACAGATGTGTGTAGAATCAGTATCAGAAAAAATAGAAAATAATAAACAAATCAAATAAGACAGTAGCATGGAGAAGTAATATTCTGCAATTAGAGATGTCAAGTTAGGGTATTTTAGACCTGTTGCACCTAAATCTGCACATTCTGCTGGTGCTGCACATTGAATGGACGTTGTGATAAACAATGGAATGTCCCTATAAATCAGCTATGCACAGGAAAGCTGCAAATTCTTCATTGATCATGAAAAATTATTCAAAATATTTTCTAAAATGCTTCTCACTGTTTAACTCTCAATATGTCACATGACAAGCCTTTGAATTTGACTTTCTCTTTCCCTGAACTTAAATGATAGAGGACTAGATTTCCTTTGATGTATTGCTTTTGAGTTTTGGAAGTTTGTTTGCCACCCCCCCCCCTTTAATTCTAGTTAACATGGAGATTTCAGAACTGGAAGATGTTCGGTGTACAATGGCTTCTAACATTGTGTAGGGGTTAGAATGCTCGGATGGGTTCCAACTGACATTCTGCCAAAGAAGCTTGTTGGATGACCTTGTCTTCATCACATTCTTTTAACCTGACCTATCCCACAGGGTTATTATTGTGAGGATAAAATGAGGAGAGAAGAATGATGTTGGAAGATGATTTCTGTCACAGGTGGGGGGAAATGGTTTTCTATCTAAAATTCTATAATCAAAATACATTTCAGCTGCTTCATTGTATAGAATCAGTCTAAAGCGGGAGTCGCTTTGCTCACAGCTCGGATAGCTTCTTGGCTGTGAGAGGGGGGGGAGAGGCAGGTGCGGCCGCTGGCATGCTGGCGGACACGAACGCGCATGCGCGGAGCTGCCGCACATGCACATTAGGGCCCCCTGCTGGCGAAAAAGCACATGCGCGGTAATTCTGCACAAACGTGTTAGCGCCCCCTGGTGGCGAAAATGTGCATGCGTGGCATCCGGGCCACCGGCTCTTCCCCACCCCACCGTAAAAAGGTTGGGGCTGCTGGTCTAAAGCATTCATAAGTAACTGTCCAGCTAATGCTTGAAGACTGCCAGTGAGGGGGAGATCAACACCTCCTTAGATAGCCTATTCTGGTGTGAAAAATATTTTTCTGATATCTAGTCAGTACCATTATACATGTATTGAAACCCATCACTGCAGGTCCTATTCTATACTGCCAACAGGAACTGCTCCCTGCCCTCTTCCAAGTGACAACCTTTTAAATAAGTGAGCTATCATGTTCCTTCTCAGCCTCATTTTCTCCAGGCTGAAGTCCTTTAGTCCAGGGGTAGTCAACCTGTGGTCCTCCAGATGTTCACAGACTGCAATTCCCATGAGCCCCTGCCAGCATTTGCTGACAAGGGCTCATGGGAATTGTAGTCCATGAACATCTGGAGGACCACAGGTTGACTAGTCTTCCCCCATGGGGTTTGGTTCTTAGGCCCCAGATCATCCTCATCACTCTCCTCTAATGTTGTCCACATCCATTTTGAAGGGAGGCCACCAGAACTGCACACAGTACTCCAGGTGGATTCTGACTAATGCAGTATACAATGGGACTATGACATCTTGCAATTTTAATGTGATACCTCTCTTGATACAGCCCAAGACTGCATTTGTCTTTTGCTGCATCACACTGTCTGCTCATATTCATGTGTGACCTTCTATGACCGTTGCACTCAATATTACTTATGCACACATGCACTTTATTGTGACTCTGACTCCCTTTAAAAAAACAAAGCTTGATGTGAGCTAAAATCGGATAAGGTACATGTTGTACCGGATCTTTTAGATGTGTTCTTGCTGTGTTAGGTTGGCATGCAGAAGAGAGAGAGAGCTTTAGACTGACCCATGTGCTGAATGGTGGGGGAGGAGAGATTGGTTTTTTTTATCACCATCTTGTTAATGTTTTAAGGGGTATTTTAGGGGTTTATTGTGTTTTCATTGCCTTATTGTAAACCACACACATAAAGAAAAGTCAAGTGCATGGTATACATGGATCATATGTGCACCCCGTGTACAAGGCTGCCAGCTCTGTGTTGGGAAATACCTGAAGACTTCGAGAGTGGAGCCAGAAGTGGGTGGGAATTTGGGTGGGGAGGGACCTCAGTAGAGTATAATGCCTAGAGATCAAAACTAGGCTTGTATGGAAACCTGCCCAAACTAGGCTTGTATGGAAACCTTGTATGGAAAACTAGGCTTGTATGGAGCAACCTGTACTGCTGACCTGCAGGCAACTTGGTGTGACACAGCCAGAGAATTCCTTTCACACACACTTGCCCTGGAGGATCCATGGGGTTCAGCTTTGGACACCTTGACACTTCTGTTTCAATGTATCTGAAGAAGTGTGCATGTACACAAAGCTTGTACCCGAAATAAAACTGTGTTGCTCTTAAAGGAGCCACAGGACTCAAACTTTGTTTTCCTACTTCAAGCTAATATGGCTGACCACTTGAATGGTTCATCAGCCTGTTTGGCAAGGTATTTCACTGAATTCCTTTCTAGCAGTGTAGTACAGAATAACTAGCTTTTCCCCTAACCTTCTAGCTTTGTCTTAGTAGTCCCCCAATGGGTGCAGGATAGTTTGTGTTAAGAGCCTCTTTGTGTATATGCAGTTTTGCCCAACCCATTGGCCAGGTTTACAGCCATTTGGCACAAGCTGAAGAGTCTGGGTGATTGAAGCACATCTGACCAATGCCTTAGAACATGGTTAAGTGTTCTCATGAGGCAGAAAGGCAGCATGTATCTTTTAAAAATAACAACAACAACAACAACAACAACAACAACAATAATAATAATGTTTGATTGTCAAACATGTTCTGGTGAAATATACTCTATCCCTGTACAGAGCTATGTGGACATAGAAAAATGTTCTCCCTTTGAGAGGGATTAATCCAATGAAAATCAATCACCAACAGATTCAGGCTAAAGGATATGGCCATGGCTACTAGAATGGAGAGTTTTCAAATGGACTAGACAGTAGGTTTATTGCTGGAAAAACTGAAATTGTATATAACAACTCGATTTAGAGGTACTATTCCTTTAAATTTAGCCTATCGGGGTTCTGAAGGTGTTGGAAATGGGATGCTGAACTAAACAAATCATGAATCAAATTATTCTCCCCAATTATTAGGAGTTGTGATCAGTTTTCCACCTCTGCCAGATACAATTTTGACCTCCCCCATCCCATTTTAAAGCAAAAACCATGAAAATGAAAACATTGTCTTCGCCATGTTTTGGTCTCAAATATGGCCACGTCGTCAATTCCTATTCATATTGGCTTCCAGCCAGCCTCAGAAAACGAAACTTGAGTGAAGGCAATAGTTCCTGCCCTCATTCTGGCATATGTTGCTGGAAAATATGGAGGAGAAACAGTTCTATCAAGCAAAAGAAGACAGCATGACTGCTAGTATTAGGAATAACTGCAAAAAGGACCATTAAAGAGGAAATATGAGAGAGTAAGAGGTTTTAATTACATCTCTTCCCACACTGTCTCCTCTGTAACTCCTATTCTGTAGTGAAAAGGCTTGGCTGAGAACTTTCAGCTCAGCATTTGTTCATGTTGTCAGCAAAAAAAAAAAAAAAGGTCCTTTGTTGTAAATCAGATTTAAAAAAAAAATATTACTGTGAAATGGACCCAACACCCACCTTTACTCAGGCAGGCTTTATCAAAAGAACAAGAAAGAAAAATGCCTTTTCATTTTTAGGACATTAATAAATGCCTGACATTGAAATGAATCTTGAACAAAAACTTTTTAAAGCAATAATTTGATTAATATCCCACATTTGGCAAGAAAGCAGCACTTGAAAATTGGAATTATATTTCTTCCTGTAGCTGGAAAGCAATCCATGATTCTGATATAATAATTTAAAAGATCCTTTGGATATTGATAGTGCTATATACAGGAAGGTTGCATTAGAATTTCACTGCATTCTACTTATATGAGTTCTGTAGGAACACAAATTGTACAGGAACCTGGGTAAGGGGGCAAGGATTGTCAGATCCTTTGTTCTCCAAGTGCTCGCAATGGAAATAAAAGTTAAATTAGGGAAGGTGTCTTGTGTTCTCTCCATACATTATACCACTAGAGGACACCACATACCTTATGAAGTAAACAGGCAAGCAGTAAGAGCAATGTACCAAGTAAAATCAGAAATTGCAATAAAAAACTGAGTTCTTGTGATGCCCTAAAGGTAGGCTGTTGCTAGAATTACACTTCTACTAATTACATTCAACAGGGTCTGCTTTATAGCATAGGTCAGACTCATTTTCATGGAATTATTTTCATCTCTTCTAAAAATACTGAACAGGTAAGCAAAGAAGAGAAGTCCCTTTGTTCTTAGATATGATGTGCATGTCTAAATCTTTCCCTTATAAGAAGGTTACCTAGGATTGTTCCACAATGGGACTTTTTTCCCATAATGGAAATAAGGAAGACCTTGATTTAAAAGACTAAGCCCATGTGACATTGGTGTCATTCCATGCACATTTCATGACATTCATGGGGCCTTTCCCTTTTAGCCTAGGAAAAAAACAATCTGTTTTTGTTCAGCTCAAAAGGAATCTACAGAATTACTGCAGAGGAATTTGTGTGTGGACACTCTTTCCCTCACCAATACAGTGATGGGGTGGAGCTGATATCGCCTTTCATGTCATCTGGTGCTAGGCAACGTTAAGATCATCTGTTTCCCCTTTCCCATTTCCCTTATTAAATGTTTTATTGGGGGGTTGGGTGATTGAGGACTACCACCATGTTGTTGGATTTATTGTTGTATATTTTTGTTTTGTGTCCTTGGATTGTTTTAATGGGATTTTATTGGGGGGTTTGGCATGGACAATTGTAACCCGCCACGAGCCGGTCTCGGGAGTTGAGCAGGGGGTTGGACTAGATGGCCTGAATGGCCCCTTCCAACTCTATGATTCTATGATTCTATGAAATAATATTTAACAACACCAACAACAGCAATAATAACAATTTTTGCCCTCAGTGGGAAACATGACCTCTTCCCTCACACACAGGATTTTCCCTCTATTTTTCTTCTTTTCCTTTGTGCCTGTGTAGCCCCTTTATTTTTTCCTATTTGAGGGTTTATGACTGTTGTACCCTGTCACATTATTCTATTTTGATGCTTGCTTAGCCCAGGGACTTAAGGAAAGAGAAAATATCATTACCTTAACTTATATTCTGAAATCAGCAAACAAAATGCTTTTGAAAGTTCAAAACTAAACCAAATATTTTATTCAATATAGTGTGGAAAAGGTCAGGTGGAATCAGGAGTAAAATGGCTGAGGTGAACCAATAATAACTCTCAGAAATTTCACAAACTCCAGTTAATGTGTTTACAGGAAGTAAGAGCTTTAAGGTTTTCACAAAATTTTAAGAGGATTTGAGATGAGAGACCTTGATTTTATGTCTGCTAGACACTTGAGTTTAACTGATTCTTCAAATTTCAGAAGGCAAGGATACACTACCAAAATCCTTCTCTAAATACACCACAGATGACTCAAATCTCAACTGGGCAAGAAATTACTTTTGCCTAGAAGCTCTGTCCCTTTTTCTGGCCCAAATGAGGGTCTTCAAACATCTTCTTATTCTTCTTTGCCATTTCCTCAATCAGTACTAAACTGAATTCTCTTCAGCAGTCAGTTCCCAACTCTTTCTTCTCAACTGACTCTATCCATTTAAATCCTTTTGAGCAGCCTGACAATGAAAGGTTTCCTGTCCCTGTAAGTCTTAGGCCTTCACAGTCCATTGCATGTTTATGTGTTTTCAGAGCTCTTACACACCCTCCAAAGCATTGCCCTTTGTTTGGTAGAAAAGGAAAAATGAAGGAAAAGAGAAAGTTCTAAACCAGCGATACACAACATGCTGCCCATGAGGGTTATGACACCCATTATTATGTTTCTTGGTGCTTGTCTGGAATGTTTTCTAATTGTTTACTGAAGATTTGATTGTCTGTGCACTTTTTTAAAAAAGTATTACTTTGGTAGCAGCTACAGTTGACTGGCATAATGTAACTGGCCAATGAAGACGTGAGTCGGCATTTGGCATGAACAAGGCCACAGCTTTATTAACAAACCATAACTGAGGGTTGGCCTGGCATGAGTTGTGGAGTAATCCTTGTGTAGTTATCTGACTGCTCACTTGGGCTCAAGGGAGTTGTCCCCCTTCCTCCTTTGTCCCCCTTCCTCCCAGTTGGAAGGATCCTTTGCCACTTGACACCCTCCCCAGGGAGGAAGCCAGTCATGGTTGTTGGGCGTCCACCACATACAACCATCCCTACCTCCTGGCTCCGAGCCCCTGGCCATCCCAGCCGGGAAAGGCCGCACTCAGTGTCAATCGGTGTCATAATGAGATCCCCTCCTCAGGTCCCAGTACGCAAACTGGTCCCTGAAACAAATTACCTCATGCCCCCTATTCCGCTGCTGTGATAAAGTAACAAACATTCTTATTTAGGGCAGGAGGGAGGGTTCCGTCCTCCAGCTCTTCAGGCTGCAAAGGACGATCTCCATGCACGTGGCACTTATAAAGTGTTCTGCCCTCTCTGTGCTGCCCTGACACCCCGGCAGTGTGCCAACGCTTGCAAGGGTCAAAACACCGTCGCATTTCTTTTGCCCTCCCATTCACCACATCAACTGTGGCCCTGTTCAGCCGCAGCCGCTCTTTACGGCACAGGGATCTTCCCAGTATCATTTGAAGGTAGACTGAGGCAGCCATTTTATATCTGACTCCTCCTGTGGCAGCCATTTTATGGCTATTTTGTGGCTGCACCCACCACACTGCACCCATCATACTGTGTATGAATTCTCAAGAAGACTGGTGATGGCTGTTCTATATCATGGGGTTTCTTATGCAATTCCTGTCACCCTGCAGTTTGGGCAGATATGACTATGGTTGCCAGCTCTTTGTTGCAGGGTAGAGCCTGAGGATGATGAGTGTTTTTTTTTTTTAAGGGGAATTGGTCTCTGTCATTTAGTGATGAGTTGTAGTCCCAGGAGATCTTCAACCCACTACCTGAAGGCTGGAAGCACTAGATCTGACAGAGAAGAAATGATAGGTGGGTAAGGCAGTATCAGTGAATGGGTTGCGAACAGGGGAATATGGATGCCATTTCTACCTGTTTCCATGCTTGTTTGGACTTCTGCCATGGCATGGGCATATTTTCATGCCTCCATCCCACAGAAGATTAATAGATGTTTTCTGCAAAGGTTTGGCACAGTCTTCACTCCAGCATCACTTCAGGCAGATTTCACTCGGATAGTTAACGGTGAGCCCTCTAAGCTGTGTGCTTGAGCAGCCACTCATGAAAACAGAGAGCCCCCTCAGCAGCAGTCTGGAACCATGCAGGGTCTTGCCCCCATCAATAGGGGAGGGTGTTAGAGGAAACACTGACTGTCAATGAATTAAAGGATTCTTAGTTACTTATCTGCTTTTTATCATATTAAGCAGTGTCATGTATGTATGCATTTATTCATTTACATTTCTATACCATCCTCCCTTGTGGCTCAGGGCGGTTCACCATATCAATTCAGAGTTCACAATTCCATCCAGTTTTTTTGGTGTATTATGTAATAGTCAAACTCATTAACTTGTAATTTATAAAAGTTGCAACTCGTAAAATTGTAATCAGCCAGCTGTTAACAATACAACTGTGTAAAACTGTCACTTGATAAGGTGGCCGGATTTGAGGTTGCCTTGTGTTGTATTAGATGGCGTATCTGGTGGGGGAGGATTCTAGGGGGCCCCAGTCGATGGTATTGGCCCGTTGGCATCAACTGAAAGTTGGTAACAGCCTATCTTTGGATATTACCAAAAAGTCAGCATAGGGGTTTTAAAATTACAGACACAGGTTAATCACCGGAATTATTCTTAGGAGTAAAAGTCTTTAAAAAAATTAAAATTCCAATCTGTAATAGTCTAAAGATGTATCCTTAACTTGCAACCCTACCATTTTTTGCTCACTCCCCCCCCTTTCTTGATTAATCAGCTAGTGCTTCAGTTAATTAACCTGTGAATTAAACTAATGAAAGTTTACAGCTCTATCAAGCTCTATCAAGCATCTAGTAGTAAACTTGGTTTCAGAATAGAGATTTAAAACAAACAAACACATACCTGGACCAGGTAATGAAAAGGGAGATGTTTTTACAAACCTCCAGAAGAAGTTTAAGAATTGAGAAGTTTAAACTCCTACAAATGGAGAAGTGGTGTGTGTGAAAAAAATGTTGACCAAGATCACAGCTTCCTAGCAACCCCACACAAATGAGCCTTCTTAGGATCAACAGAAAGTAGAGGGAGAAAGCAGTGGAAGGAGAGCTGTCAGGAAAAGGTGTCCATGGCAGCAGAGGTGGAAAGGAGGAGGCCATGGTGGAGGAGGTTAGAGAGAAGAAAGTGGCAGACAGTAATATCAACAAGAGGGTGGAAGAGCGAAGAAACAGCAATGTGGAGGTAAGCAGGCGAAGAGGAAGAATGGACAATTCAGGGAAAACAGGGTTTATCCTCCTCCATAAGTTCTCCACGAGTCTCATGCTTGTGCTAGCTTCTTTCCTTTATCATTTGTTCAAATGTAAAGCTGACTTTAGCCAGGATGCATGTTTGATTTCAAAGCAGCCTTTTTTGGCTTCCTGTTATTCTTGTTCGTCATAATACTATTACATCTAATCATATTATGCCTAATGCTTTCTGTCCTGTGTTATCATCATTTAACAAGGCAAACACCCAAACCCAAAGGGCATCCTTAGAGTTAAAAGGATATGCAGGCTGTGTTCGCTCATTACTGATATTGTGCTATGATTTCTCTATAGCAATCATTCATAACTGGATTGCCTTTTCTTCACCACAAAAGACCAGCTGCAAGTTGCAGCTATAGCTATAGTGCAATATCCAACTATTTGTGGATGTAGCCACATGTGTTTGGAGGCTTAGAAACACAGCCTGTATTCAGCCAATTTAGGGGAAGGGTATAAAAGCATTGCTCTCATTTTTTGCTGTGGTTTCAGTTGAGCCTGTACCATTGGCACCTAAACTGAGAATATCATTCTTTGACTCATCTTATTAAAACCAGCAAGAAGACTTGAACTGACCCATTTGAAAGCACCATGACAAAATTCTGACCACTATATCCTGGTGAAAGTGAACCCAGTGACCAAGTCACAATCCAAAGAAACACAAAGGCTGATTCCGCACAACAGTGGCTGCGCCGGGCTGCTTGCAGAGTATTGCTGAGGAGTTGCATGCTCCACAGGAGTTTGTATCCACACGGGGGACACTTTTCAGCGGGACACCTAGTGTCCCACTGAAATCAATAACTCTGGGAAACAAAGCAGCAGCGGATTACTTTTGCCATGTGGGGTGGGAGCATGTGGAGTTTTTGTTTTTGTTTTGTTTTGTTTTGCCGGAAGCTGGGAATGCATGTAACACAATCCCATCTTCCTGCAAAGTAAAAAATAAATGACCCACTCCGGCCCAACACACGGAAAAGCACCATGAAGCCGAATGGAGCATTTTTTTTGCCCCTTTGAGGCCACCATAAAACAGGGCCTGCTGTGGGACAGGCCTTGTTGGCCCCTGGGGCTTCCGAGGTCTGATCCACACCAGATCTGGAAGGTGGCGGCCTGGCAGCAACGTCATATAGAAGCAGAGATTTGCCCTGCTTCCATATGGCTGCTCTCTCGGCCTTTTCCACCCGTGCAGAATTGGCCAGAGAAACACAATTTCAGGATACAAGAGAGATTTTGTAAATACTATGAACACTCCAGGATAGCAAGCTATTAATTCAGAAAATTCCAGGGGATCCAGTTTATATTCCGGGACAGCAGGCATCAGCACAGTATCATTCAGTCAAGCTGGAATCATTTGCATAAATTACATTACAATCTGGGGATGCAGGGTGTTTACATGCTCTTCCTCAATTAACATGCTGGGTTCACTTGACCTGGAGACTTACAGTGCTTCCATTTGGGCATATAAAAATACTGCAAGTATCAGGGTTATAGTATAGGCTAACACAAGGAATCCTAAAGGTAAGTTGGAGCAACATTAAAGTTGCATTGAATGAAAGCACTGATTGCCAAGGGGCCGAATGGAGGTTTATCATTCATTGATTCAATTAATATCCTGCCACACAGTTTGAAAAACCTCAGAGCAGCTAACAGCAATTGAAAATGATAATAAAAATACTTGGTTAAGCCAGGGTTCCCAACCTTTTTGAGCCTGTGGGCACCTTTGTGCTTCTGACACAGGGTGATGGGCACAACCACAAAATGGCTGGCACAGAAAGTGGAACCAACCATAAAGAAAGAGACCAAATTCAAGGGAGTTGAACTGCAAGAGAGAAGAAGGATAATTATATATATAATGCATTTGCATTCAGACAAGACAGATGCTGTTCTTGGATACTTCACTGGAATGTAGTATTCATGTTTAAGCACCAGATAGTGTATGTGGTTTTTGCTCCCTTAAAATATCGTGTTTGCAGTTTGCTGTCAGATCCTATGTTGTTTATGGATATACAAAGGGCACCCATATCTTGGAGTATCTTCTACCAAATTTAGTTGGTTATACCACTTTAGCCCTTCTGTTGAAAAGATAGTTTTGCCACAGTTATCTGTGTTTTAGAAACATCAAGGGTACACTACTGTAATGTATTATACATTGTGGTGCCTTCAAAACAGCTTTGGAAAACCCAGACTGATTCCGCACGGAGACGCAAAACTCATGCTGCCTCCTGCATGCAAACGCACCATTGTAAGCCATGCATTTACAAGCTTCCTGAAGAAAGATCCTTCCCACGTTTTCCCACTACCTCATCACAGCTTTTGCCTCCCAACAAGACGGCAAGGGAGAACAAGTCAAACTCCCCCCCCCCCTCAGCTTGTCTCAGGGACTTAAACTTCCATCACACTGAGCCCCTAAATTTTATTTTAAAAAACACAATTCCATGTTGTTATGTGGTAATGTGACAATGTTAAAAAATTAACACTTCTGAGGAGTCTCAAAGCAGCTTACAGTCACCTTTCCTTTCCTCTCCCAAAAGCAGACACCCTGTGAGGTAGGTGAGGCTGAGAGAGCCCTGATATTAATGCTCGGTCAGAACAGCTTTAACAGTGCTGTGGTGAGCTCAAGGTCACCCAGCTGTTTGCATGTGGGGGAGCGTGGAATCAAATTGGCTCGCCAGATTAGAATTCCGCACTCCTAACCATTACACCAAGCTGGACATAGTGACTGGACCCCAAAGAGTGATTGTGTGTAAACAGTAAGACTTAAAGAGCATGGACAACTAGCTGATCAGGAGAGGGCTGCTTCAACACGCACCCCTCCCTTTCTGCGTTCTTTCTCCACAGCTAGAAAACACACATGGGACTGTGTCTTGTCTGCCCTATAATAATAATAATAATAAAAACTATGGACACTTAAGGGAACATTTTATTTTAACTTAGGTAAAGTAGCTTTGTGGTCCCACAGTAAGCAGACAGGGCCATTTTTTAAAAAAAATTATTGAGCAGGAAATGGAGAGGTGAGAGTGGGCGCAAGGGTTGGCTGCAGAGGAAAGGACGCGCAGTAATGGGTTTAAACTACAAGTACAACATAGGCAGAGTAGTTCAGCAGTGGAATAGGCTGCCTAAGGAGGTGGTGAGCTCCCCCTCACTGGCAGTCTTCAAGCAAAGGTTGGATACACACTTTTCTTGGATGCTTTAGGATGCTTAGGGCTGATCCTGCGTTGAGCAGGGGGTTGGACTAGATGGCCTGTATGGCCCCTTCCAACTCTATGATTCTACGAAAATGCTGCAGGGACTATCATGCGTTTCTCCCTGCCCCTGATTGCTCCCTGATGTGAAGCTTGGTAAGAAATGGCAAATCCAGTTCTGGCAATTTCGCTCATCTTGAGGTAAATCTGATCAAAATTTGAGCCAGCCCCTGGACAGCCTCGGGTTGTTAAAGACATCATGTGAGTTTTTATCAGAATCAGGGACTTTCCTGCGGTTGCACCCTGCTGAACTCCCTCTTGTAATCTTTTAGGTGCTTGGTCAAGTCTCTTACCTTTAACTGAACATTTGATGCTTATATGTTGTGAGTCACCCTGAGCTCTCAGGGAAGGGTGTCATAAAAATGTGAACATAAGAAAATAAAATTTAGTGAGGCAGTATGGATTTTTTTGGTCTTAATTCTCATTTTATTGATGCTTTTGTTATCAACATTTAATATGACTTTTTCTTGCCTTTTAATGTATTGCAAGTCACCATGAATGTTCCATTTTGCCAGATGAGCTACACATAATTTTTAAAATAAACCAGAAAAACAATGGAGAGGAAACAAGTTAACTTACCCCCCCCCCTCCAATGCAGTATCTCCGTCCCACTCAAATCTGCCCCATGGCTACTTTTGAATTAAAACCCACTGAGAAAGCATGAATTTCCTACATATTATTGGATCTGTACATATTAATGGATTTTATTTGAGTTTCACATTTGGTTAAAGGTACAGCTGTAGCAATAAAAAAAGTAAATTGTGGAATCCAGAGACCAACTGATAGTTGGGGTTTATTCTGTTTGTTTGTTATTTTCTGTGTTGTTCATTGTGATGCCGCAGGCAGCTTCTGCCCTTTAGGAACACTTTGTGACATCTCCAGCAGTAGCCAAAGCTTGAGGTCCCTGAGTAAAGAAGCAATGACTTGAGGAAACTTCTCCTCAGTGAGTCAGACCTAGAGTATGCTTCCAAGAACGAGGGCTCAAGAGATGACAAAGAATAAAAGCAACACTGAAATAATTCAGAGCCATAGCCAATAACATAAACAATACATGTTCTCATCTCTCTTCCCTTGACCTGAGCTCTTGGCATGAACTGGCTATGCAGAGCACCCTTTTGCCCTTTGCAAAAGACTTTTTCAGTGGCAAGGATAAAGGTTGAAAGGACAGCATTGTGTTTTCAGATATTTAAGACATTTTATTCACAGACACTAATTTTCAGAAGCATTAGTTCATGCCACGAATCCATTATGCAGCACAAAGGCAGAATTATGAAGTTTTGTTTTTAGGAGCAAGACAAAGGTCAGTGATATGGTGAATCTGTGATCATTTTTCCTAAATGCATTGTCACATCCAGACGTCTTGGTATCCTGCTCAAATTGTCATCCCTGTGTCTTGTGCCAAAATGCTCCATACAACTTGAGCCTCCCTATATGCCAAGCTACCTCTTTTTGACATTCAGATTCTTCCTCAAGACCTATATCTGTAGCCAAGACTATTTTCACACTTATTACTTGCCTAAATGAAGCCTGAGTCATTTCCACAGAATTTGGCTGTTGGTGTTTATATACAACATGACCTTAAGTCTATAGGTGTCACTTATTATATTTGCCATATTTTGTGGTTCAATAAAACCTCCCTTTGGTTAATATTCCCTACTAAACCTACTTGTTACATGGAACCAACTTGGTGTAGCAGTTGAGTGGTGGTCTCTAGTCTGCAGAACCAAGGTTGATTCCCTGCTCCTCCAGATGCACCTAGCTTGGGTGACCCTGGGTTAGTTATAGTCCTGTAGTTAAGTCAGGGCTCTCCCAGACCCACCTACCTCACAGGGTGTTGTGGAGAGAGGAATGATTATAAGCCATTTTGATACTCCTGTCATTTTGTCAAAGTTTACATCCCATATTTTTGCAACTGATGGCAAGGATATAGAAACATTTATCAATGAGGCAGAAACCTACATGGGACCAATTATTTTTTAATTAGGATTTAGTAAACCAGTGTGACTACGGTTGGCCACCACCAGCACTTGGATTGGAGATCATGGAGGAATTCTGGGATTGCTAGGAAGGAGAAGGCAATTGCATTTTTTGCCTTGAACACCTCATGATTGGGATCATCATGAGTTCGTTATGACTTGACAGCACATTCTTCTTGAAACCAGATAACAAAATTGACAGGCAAGCAGTTTTAACAGTACAGAAATATAGGCTCAAAGGTGGTTTGCCTAACTAGGTAATACACATCAGCTTGACAGAAAGTAAACATTGTGGCCAAGAGATTTCAGTTCCCAGTAAATTGCATCTCAACCACAAATTCACTTAGTGGATTTTTGGCACTTCACTGTTTTTTTTTTCAGACTCAATCTGGACAGGTTACTGCTCAAGATGTGTACAGTACTGTATACTGTGCATATACACTATATATGTGAATAGTATCTGAATACTATTTATATAGCACTTTTTCATAAGTGCTATCTAAATACTATTCAGATAATTCATGCAATCTCTTTTGATATGTATGTCTTCCATATAAATACTTCGGTGTAGGGATTCCTTAATGTGTGATGGCAGGAGAAGCTATTTCCTGTAGCACCCCTACCTTGACTGTAATTAAAGTGCACTCCAGCTGTTACTTTCTCTATCACCACATGATTCTCTCCTATCCCTTGCTCATTACTCATGGGTGAATCTCTATCCTATGCCCTCATCTTTGTTTTGTCCATCCTTTTTAGTTTCTAAGCACTCTGGCCAGGAACAATGTTATTACCTTGTTTTCATTCTATACAATGGCTAACAGATTATTAGCACTAAAGAAAGGTGGAATGGTAGTATTGGCAAAAAAGCTGCCTTTCAAAAGAAAGACATTTCACTTACAGAAGGTTCGGCTAAGTGTTAGTTTAAAATAAGCAGGGGCAGAAAAGCTTTTTCTATACAATCCCTCAGTTTCTTGGGTGCTTCTCAGGAAATATCAGGCAACCAATGGCTATTTTCCCAATATGTACCCAAAATGGCATCCAAGGTCCCTTTTATAAGAGGTGCTCCCATACCCCTGGAATTCTGAGAAGTCCTAGTTTTATGCACTTTTTGGATTACAGTTGGAAAATCAGCATCTGATGCCTACAAAATGGCCTCTGTTCAGAGGAAAAGTTCCTTTTGTTTTTCACATAGGCCCATTATGCACGGAGGGGAAGGTCCACATTCGGGGTGGAATGGCATTGCCTAAAATCACAGATAACGCATGGCGCTGGCTGCAACCGGCCGCAGATTCAGTGCATGCTGCCAAAAAAGCCGCATTAGCGAAATGTGGAAGAGAGCGGAGTTTCCAGCCGACCGGGGCACAACCAGAAGCAGCACCAGGGTTGCCACGTGCATAATTGATTACTCTGGGTTTTGCCGCCATTGCGTCCCATCCAGAGCGTAAGCGCTTTGCTTCGCGTCTTCCCCCTCCACGTTTGCTTGGGCCAACATTGCATGGACGGAAAAGGCCAAGAGAGAGCTCATATGACAGCGGGGCTAACCCCTGCTTCTACATGATGCCAATGCCAGGCCTGCCACCTACTGGGCTTGCCCTGGATTGGGCCCTCATTTGCCCAGCCCAAAGGGATCACAGAAGAATTTGTGCCCCTTTTTTTTTAAGTGGGGGCCAATAGGGCCTGTCCAGCAGCAGGCCCATGTGGACAGGGAAGAGCTTGGCCTTCCAGGCCTGGCTTCACCCCATCCTATTGTGGCCCAAAAGGGGGGAAAATGCCCCGGTCAGCTTTGCCATGTCCCATGGCAGACTGGGGCTTTTTTATTTTGTAGGAAGGCGGGGGTTACATTCCATGGAAAGCTGAGGAGCATAAAGCTCCACAGCACCACACTGCCAGCAGCCTGGTGCAGCTGCCGACATGAGGAATCGGCCTTGGTGTGTCAAAGGTCCCAGGTTCAGTCCTCAGTATCTCCAATTAAAAGAAGATCAGGTATTAGATGACATGACATACATCTACCTGAGACCCTAGAGAGCTGCTACCAGTCAGAGCAGACAGTATTGACCTAGGCCAACAATGTGACTTGGTCTAAGACAGCTTCATAGATGCCCATATGCTTAGCTTAAACAAAATTGCTGCATGGTGTTCTTCATCTCACACTCTGGGACCATTTTTGGAGACTGCACAAGTTGGACTGCACAATCATACAAACATATGAACATACAAAGCAGCTTTATCCTGTTTCAGACATAGGCCCATCAAGTCCAGGGAGACTGATCCTGGAACCTTCTATATTCAAGCCAGGTTTTTACTAATAAGCTAAATAACCTGTACCCCAGCACCAAATGACCAATATCTGATATATCCATCATTTTCTGAATGGAACAGCTTGCTGAATACTAAACCCTTTTAATACGTGGACATGTGACATAGAGCATGTGACATAGAAAATGCTGGCAGGGGCTCATGAGAATTGTAGTCCATGGACATCTAGAGGACCACAGGTTGACTACCCCTGACAGAGAGTCTGACAGGGAAACTAACTATGCTTCCAATGCCAATCAAATATGGATTCTGGTTTCCCAAAGTCATGGAGCATTGATACACACATTAACTATTCGACAGGGCTTTCTTGCAGCTACCTGGTTTTATTATGTTTTCCAAAGTCCTGATTGAGACTGACATTAAGCTCAAATCCCTTTTCCCCAGGACTGGGCAGTTTGCTGCTGGGCAAATTTTTAACTGTGTCCTCTGAGTCGGGCCTTAAAACCAAATCCAGCTGTCCATTGTAATTAAAAATTTAATGACTCAAGCGGAGTGTTTGTGTTTTGCATCTGAAGTTGAATTATGCTTGAGACCAAATCAAATAGCCACTTGTCATAATTACTGCAGGGTTTAGAGTTCACACTTGTGAATATGAAGGGGGAAAGGAAATCACACCTTTGGAAGTGTGACCATAGCATCATGCTTGGACTGCATTAATTTCTACAGTAGCTTTATTGTACACCCAACATACTTCCACCCAATGCTTAATGTCTCATCTGAAATTGGATAGAAATTACAGTTCCTGGATTCCCTTCTAAGGTCACAGCCCTTTCATAAGGAACATCTTCTTGGCTATCCTGAAAAAGAATGCTTTGCATTTTTCTTCTCTGTTTCCTGCTTTTGTTCCGAATAGTGTCAGTGTAATAATAAGAAAACAGTGCTGACAAAGGAACTTGAAATGCAGCCTACTTCCAGCAGTGTGCTGAAAGCGAGAGAAAGTTCTTTTTAGCACTCCTTCTGTAAAGGAGAGGAAGTTCCCACCTGCCTCACCTGCTGTTTACCTTTCACTTACTTTTGCGGTACATCTACAAAGATATAGTTCAGCTCACCAAATGTGTGTGTGAATATAGCACTAGGCATATTGTATATTCCCTCATAGTCAGAGTCGAGGTGTGCAAAAACACTTTATTTGAATTTGGTTCATATGACATTTTAGTCGAATTCTACCATACTGGAACGAAACCTAAATTCAGTGGATCTGGTACTGATTTCCACTAGTTTCAGTGGAAAACATACAGGAGTAATCTCCTGTATTCAGCTGTACCTCTCATCCAAATTTGAGATTCTTCCTTCTAAATTTGAGATTCTCCCTTCTAAATATACCGCCTCCAGGGACGGAGGTATATTAATATAATAAATAAATAATTAAATTTCAGGTAGATAGGTAACTTGGGTCTAAAAGTAAAGGTATCCCCTGTGCAAGCACCAAGTCATGTCTGACCCTTGGGGTGACGCCCTCTAGCGTTTTCTGGACAGACTCAATACAGGGTGGTTTGCCATTCCCTTCTCCAACTTGGGTCTATAGGCAGTCAAAATTCTCACTTGAGGAGCATGCACAGGAGGGGCAGATGGTTGAGTTAGCGAATGTCTTCCTTTCCCGGGATGCTGAAGTGTAATGCAGAGGAATGGAGCTTCAATCTTATGATACTGTTGCACCCTTTGACAACTGTGGAATTTTCCTCCGCTGAAGCATTTGCTTCCCTTGCCTCTAGCTCTTCTGCATGCATGATCCTTGAAAATATTGACTTCATGCACACAAAAGCACACAATGGAGAAAGTGATAACCACAGTGGAGGAAAACTTCAGCAGTGACTGAAGAAGTGTGAAGGGAATAATACAGAATCAAAGCCTGATGGCTTGAAGGGTCTTTTTTTTTTAATTTACACAACTGGAACTTGCAAGTGAGGTTAGATAAGGTCTTTTCTCTCCTACACCTTACTGAAATTCAATATTGACAAGATGGGGTGAAGCTGATTGGAAATATTGTGGTATTGGAGAACAAAGTTTGAGTCCAATGACACCTTCATAGGTTAAATAAAACATTGTTGCTCTTAAAGGTGCCATTGGATTCAAACATTGTTCTGCTACTTCAGACCAACATTGCTACTCACTTGAATCTGAGGTCTTGGAGATTATTGTATTTCACAAATTTAACAAGGTTATGGATCCATGCCACAGTAACCTTGAGGCTAAATCGTTGCAATGCACTCTATACCAGTAGCAAATTCCTGCTACTACAGAATACCACAGCTCAATTACTAGATTATTGAGAACTAGTATCTTTATTTGGAATTTCTATAATATTTATCTTATTTCCTTTTTTTAACTCCACATTTACCACCCTCAGCAGGGTCATCGAGGCAACTGACAGATTAAACACATAAATAATGAAAACACATCTTTAAAAAAACATTAAAACCAAACAAGAACATCATTAAAATGATTAAAAACAAACTAAAATCATGTGCAAAAACATTAATTAATGCAAAAAAGCAACAATTAAAATATAGGGCAGGAAGGAGGGATCACTGAGGAAATCTCAGATGAAGAAAAAGTCTTCATTTGCTGGCAGAAGATGGCAACAGAAGGTTGCAAGTGAGTCTCTGGGGAGAAAATCCCAGAGGCTCCTGGATGCTGCCACAATCATGGTTGGACCCAGAGAGGCTACTGGAGCCTGCTTCTGCCCAGACTAGAACTGGCTCCTGGGTGGAAGAGGCTCCTGGATGATGACGCCAGGCCTGGAGAGGCTGTCATGAGTCTAGTTCTACAGCTGGGCACTGTCAACAGTTGTGAAGCAAAAGCTAAGTGCATTGTATACCTATGAGCAGACATCTGCTTTTGTTTTATTTGGGGGGAATTTAACCCTCCATATGTATTTTGGGGATCCCCCAGGTTTGCAGGAAAATCTGTTTAATGCCAGTGTGGTTCCAATCTGCAAAGTTATATATCCATAGATGGGGCCCACATTTTATATATAGCTTTGGATGAAGATACAGATATATTGTTTCACCATTTGATTTTATATTCCCATTTGTTGTTTTTAATCCACCTTGATATTCAGTTAGGAAGGAGGACTTTAATGAAGTGGGGAAATAAAGTATGAAGTGGGCTCAGAGTAGAAGTTTGGCAAAGAGATAACTTAATTGTTCTGATCACTTAATTGCTCGACAACTCTAGAACCCACCCTTGTCTGAAATGATATTAGTTGGGGGGAATTAGAATGCTTATGTTTTGATCCTAATTGTTGTTTTAACAGTGTTGTCTGCTCACCCTGAGTTGTATTGGAAGGGCAGGCTCGAAAAATAAAGTTTTGTTCATTGTTTATTATTTATTCAGTGAGCCCAATTTTAGGCACATGTTTTCCTAGTCACTCTCACCCTTTTGCTATTCCTCCTGTCTCCTGCTGCCTAGAAAAATAAAGCCAGCCAGTGAGATTCCAAAATAATTGTCAGGTCAGTGGTGTCCAGCCCGCTCTTTAATGTCAAAAATACTTTTGTTTGGATTGACAACATGTCCTATATTTCAGACAGACATCGTTCAAATAAGACACTGATCAATACATTTCTAGTTGTATCAGTTTCATAAGTGTGCTTCTTCCACTTTCCTTTTTTGCATACACAGAAACAGAGCAAAAACTAAGAATCTGTTAGCATGCCTTTCCCACAAAAATCCTAAATTAATTATGCTCTAATGTCTTTCCTGGGTCCTTAATTTCTATTGCTAGTGAAAATGCTTTAAAAGGCCAATTTTGTTTCATAGCCTGTAGATGGAGCTTGTGCATGGAGATTGCTGGGTGCTATATATTACATACTTGCATATTCAAATTAAAAACGAGGGAATTGTCAGTCTAATGGCTCTATTCTGTGATGTATTCTGGTGCAAGGCAAAGTGTACTTCCATGAATTCTGATATGGCCACTGCTTTTTTTATAGGTTTTGCAAAGTGTTTTAGAAATCATGGAGCGATCCTCTCCTTGAGTTACACCTATTGAGCAGGATACGATCGCTCCTAAATCTCCATGAGCTGGTGGAGCAGAATACTACTCCAGAGGGGAGAATTAAGCCTTTTTAGTGATACTCTTGCTCCAGCATCCTGCTGTGATGCTTACTGTAGCATTTATTCTGGCATTGCAGCTACCTGGCATACAGGTAGATCCAAACAGCTTTTCTGCTAACAAAAAAAGGAAAGAGGGTGTCCCTGTTGACTACTTTAAAAGAGTCCTCACCAGTCCACAATTGTGGAACTATGCTGAGGGAAGGGTCAGGAGAAAGCATTTTGCCCCCATCTTCTGCCAGCTCTGGGTTGAGAAGTATCTAGAGATTTTTGGGGGGAGAGTTTGAGGAGAGGAAAAGCCTCTTATGGCACAGAATGGTAAGTGGCAGAAATGCTATCTAAAGCTGTCTGTCCATGAGGTTGGGAGTTCAATCCCAGCAGCCGGCTCAAGATTGACTTCCAAGGTCGGTAAAATGAGTACCCAGCTTGCTGCTGGGGGGTAAAATGATAATGGCACTGGAAGGCACTGGCAAGGCCACACTGTATTGAGTCTGCCATGAAAATGCTGGAGGGCATCACCCCAAGGGTCAGACATGACCCGGTGCTTGCACAGGGGATATCTTTACCTTGAGGAGAGGAGGTTTGGGAAGAAGGACATCAGCAGGCAATAGTACCACCCCCCCCCCAGCTGTTTTCTCCAGGGGAACTGATTCCTCTTGAATAGTGGGGGAGAACCATATCCCTGATTTCTACAGGCTACTGACCCACATAGCTATTATTACACATAGTTTCTGTGTTCTGGGTATCAGGCTCCCCAGGTTCAGAAGGAACTGATGCAGGGAGGCATGGGAGGATGATCTGTGATCCTTGTCTGATGTCACATTCAGGGCTACTAGGCATGTGCATGGGAAAGAAATCTGGACCAATTGGGATTTGGCCAGAATCTGAATCTCCCAAATTGGCCTTCATTGGTTTGGATTAGACAGAATAAATTCAACTAACTCTAAACTGGGCTGAATTTTTTCCCTGCGCACCTTCTGAGGCAGCGGAGAGCATTAACACTGCCAGAGAACGGGGGGGGGGGGGGGGTGGCGGTATTTAAAGGGCCTGTGTCTCTGTTGCCTGAGAAGGCTAGGGGGAGGACTTAAAGGGCCACCAATCAGCTGATTAAGACAGATCATCTGCTTGGTGAGCTCTCTCTCCTCCAACTTCTCAGGAAAGAAAGTGGGGAAGACATTTAAATGTCATATAAATCAGCTGATCTGTCATGATTAGCTGTTAGGCAGGCCCTTTAAAGGCCTCCCCCCAGCCTTCTCTGGTAGTGGAGAGTATTGATGCTATCAGAGAAGCCTGTGGGGGGAGGCATTTAAAGGGCCTTCCAAGCATCTGATATGTCATGATCAGTTGATTATTGGACCCTTTGGTAGTGAAGAGCATTGATATTGCTAGAGAAGGCTGTGGGGGGGGGATGCCTGCCAATCAGCTGATCATTACAGATCAGCTGCTTGGTACATTCTCTCCCCCCCCCCCAACACACACACACAGATTTCCTCCCCTAGATCCTTCACTTAAAACTGACCAAACTGCTGAATTGCGATTAGGCCACTGCTGATTCGGTCTGTTACAGGGATGGGCAATTCAACTTGGATAGGTCCGAAAAGCACCTGAAATAACACTGATTTGGGTACTTTTGGTTTGTCTGAACATAAGCACCCATCCCTATACACATACACAGGCAACAAGTAAAGAAAGATATAGGAGCAAGTGTGGTTCTAGTTGGAGAACCAAAGCTCAAGTCCAGGGGTCAAGCTTGGGAACAGGTGAAGGATACATGGTTTTCTTGTCCCAAGCACAGGTTATGAACAAAAAGGTACAAGGCAGCAGGGTCAGGGTAGAGCTCTGTGGTAAGCAAGGCTGCTTCCACACTCGGCCTTGCTCAGCATGTTCCTCTTATCTACCTCTTTTGCTGACTTATCCCTAGAGGCCTAGATGCCACTCTTTACAGTTGAATGCACTTTCCTACAAATGCAAGTCTTTTACAGTTTCCCTATCAGGATGTTAGTCCTGGTTCTGCAAAGAATTATAGTTGGTTTTTGCTGAGCAGTTAGTCAGGCACTGAGGGTTATGGCTGCTCAGGTAGGAATGCTATCAGTGTAGGGACCAATCCTTCTGATTCCTCCTCTTCCAAGGAGGTGGCAGCTTGCTGGCCCATAACACCTGAGCATATCACTGGATACAATTA
The DNA here is from genome assembly GCF_049243985.1 of Paroedura picta. NCBI lineage: Eukaryota > Metazoa > Chordata > Lepidosauria > Squamata > Gekkonidae > Paroedura > Paroedura picta. The sequence continues at coordinate 118,511,084 of NC_135372.1, forward strand.
GCTGTATACATAAGGACTTTAACCAATGCTTATAAAATGGTTAATATGTATGCATGATACAGTTGATTTACAAAAACGGGGGGGGGAAAGGAAACCAAAACTAGTGACAAAAACATATGAATACAAAAAGACACATATCAGGGAGAATTTGCTGCTAAGCAGGAGGCTTTTATTTAAAATTTGATTTCATTCACCTACCTTGTGAACTGATCTGTGAGAAGAGGCTAAGTTGTCAGCTGTGGAGCAATAGGTCAGTCTGAAGTTTGAACATACAAAAGAAGCACATGTGCATTTTGTCTGCTTTCACTTGGGCTGCTGGAACTTAGCCACTGCCAGAAAAAATGGGGAAAGTGCTTCAAGGCAAGTTGTAGGAGGCTGAAACAGATGGCCCTGGCCATCACATTGAAAGAACTGAGAAGGAATGTGTTGGTCAGACAGCACACAAAGATAAATTATGTAATCATTTATGTAAAGTGAAGTGACAGATTGCCAACCAGAATGAGAAATGGGCAGCTCAAATGAAGCATGAGCTCTAGTAGGCGGTAGAATTGCAAACAGAATACATGGCAGCCATACGGTGGATGGAAAGTGAATTCTGACAAGACAGACTGGGAGGCAGAACATGGAAGGAAAATAATATGTAGCACAGGGAAGTCTTCATCTGCTTGTATGAAAGGGGATTGATAATTAGCCACTCTGTCTTCACTCTCTTATTTTTAAAAAATCTTATAAAATGGTTGCTACTCACTGAAGCTGCAAATTGTGGCTGCATGGAGATGCCAGGTCGGATGAGTTCCCTAAGGCACTGTCTTTCCTGCTAAACCACAGGAGCCCTTGCCATGATTGGCCAGCTGACTGGTGGGTGAGTCAGGGAGTTGACATGGGGCTGAGCAGAATTAATGGAATTGAGGAAATATCTCCTAATAATGTCTAATTAGGGATGGGCACATGAGCTGGGTTCATGTTGCCCTATTCATGCCCTCTGATCTAAGGTTCAGGGGAGGCTCCTCCCCTGAACATTTCTTGGTTCTGTTTCAGGATTTGAGCCATTTAAACCTAGCAGCTGACATTTAAACCATCCACCCCCCCCCAGTGGGGGAAGCAAAATGGACTGCTGATATGGCTGCCTTACATTTCACTGATTGGTTTCAATTCCCCCCACTTTGAAATATGTGGGAGTGAAATCAGTGACTGAAACAGCTGCCAGTCATTTAAACTGTCCATTTTGCTCCCCCTCCTACTTCAAAGCAGTGGGAAGTAAATCTCGTTGAATACTGCTGAATGCCATTTCAGTGGTGCATTTTACTTTGCACTGCTTGGAAGCAGGGGGAGTGAAACAGGCAGCTTAAATGGTGGCCAGCCATTTAACCCTGACAGCTGTTGAGTTTAAATGGCTGACAGTCATTTCAGTGATCAATTTTACTCCTTTCCATTTTAAACAGGGGAAGCAAACCCAATTTCCCATTTTCTTTGACAGAGTTTGCAATATCTCATACACTTAGATTGCATTTCTGACTCTGTTCTTTGAGATCAGACTGCCCCGTATGTCTCCAATCTGCTTGGCATGAAACCCATCCCTCTCCTGGTTCTAAATGTTGTGTCTGCTGCTAAGGGTGCCTCTATCATTTCAGTTGTGCCATGTGTTACTTACTCTTTGAGGCCAGTCATTTTAAGCTTGCAATGCCAGTGGCCCTGGATTCTGCTGATTACTCAGTGATTCCTCTGGTACTGATGGACACTCTGTACATTGTACTGGTTCTACTGGACTTATAAAAATGCCCCTCCTTCCAAATAAATTGTGATTGAGCTGGCATTGACATATTTTATTTATTTATTTATTTATTTAGATTTATATACCACCCTCCCCGAAGGCTCAGTGAGATCCCCAGTGAGAAATATCACCTCACACTTTAAGAATTCAGGATCAAAAATGATGCAAAATTGGCATTGGGTTCTGCTGGGAACTAGTATATTTCATTGGTTCTCCTGGTTGTATTGTGATTCTGAGCTTGACATCAGTCCTGTTGATCTGGAATTGCCACATTGGCATTGGCTTCTGCTGGGCACTCTGTGATTTTACTGGTATAGCTGTAAACTCTGAACATTGTAATGGTTCTGCTGGGCTTATAAAAATGCTCTCCTCACTTGAATAATGATTGAGCTAGCATTGCCACATTGGCATTGTGTTCTACTGGACACAATTACATTTCACTGGTTTTGCTGGGCTTGCAAAAATGCCTCCTCTCCTTCAGTTTCTACTGCAGACATTCTCTGCTTTGTGGGGGTTTATACACCCACAGTGGCACTGGTTCTGCTGCGCAAATTCCATGGATTCCCCTGGGCTTGCAAAAATGCCCCACTCCCTTTAGTATCTACTGCAGAGATTCTTTGGGACTTTGATTCTGTTCTGTTAGGCTTCTATTGCCCTTGCTTTTTTGCTCCCCCCCCAAACAAACATTCCTCCCTTCTACTGATATTCACTGTGGTTGAGGCTTAATCTTGACTTTTCTGCACCACAGCAGGATCTACTGCCTTTCTCTCTTTCATACTATTAATGTAAGGCAGTGAAGAATCTCCATGCTCAGAGGCAGTAAATCCATAAATCTCAAAGACAAGAGGCAATAGGAAAGTGCCTTGGCCTGAATGCCCTGTTGATAGACTTCTAGAGGATCTGATTGACCACTGTGTGAGACTGGATGCTGGATTAGATGGACTTCTAGATGGCCTGATCCTGTAGGATTCTTTTTATGTTCTTATCTGTACTCAGTGACTTAAATTCAATACAACAGGAAGTAGAATGAACATGGCAGCTATCAAGAAAGAATTAAAAACCTTTCCATAGATTTTTGAGTCACAGGGCAAATCAGAGAAAATTCCACGTGAGATTTTTCCCCTCCTCAACACCTCATAGGACTCATTTTCATTGAGGCTGATTCTCTTTTGTCACATCATCACCTACATTTCATTGGAGCAGAAAGCACTGTGTTCCTCAGTTTCAACTCCTCTCAGAACATCTTTACTCCTGTCCCTCTGGGTATTGACTAGCTGTCTTTCACAAGCAAGTTAGCCAACACTTATGATTCATAAGCAGTGGAGAATTTCCCCCATTTGGAAAGACAAGCTGTCAAAAGCATCTTGCCAATTTATCTTTTATTTCCCACGTGTTCATTCTATGACATAACATGTCCTACAGAGTATTAAACTCATCATTGCACAGAGATATGCCACTGCTACAACACCTGACAGTCCCAGGTTTGACACTCTAGGATAAAAAAAAAATAAGATGATTGTCCATGAAAGGGATATTTTGTTCTAGTAGAATAGAAGTGAGTTAGGAAGCAGATTTGCTTCTCAAAAGTCTCCTGTGTGAACTTGATATCAAATATTGACCAGATAGTGTCTGAATATTTGAATATTAGACAACTCTTTGATATCCATATTTAATATCCAGTTATCTTTGATTTCAGTGTTTGAGGGGTGTCTTTAAAATCTTTATTGCAAGATTTGCTGATGCTTTATAGCTAGTTTGCAAAGGTATTTAATATTCCACTAACCTTCCATTGCAGAGCTCTGAATCCTCATGCTGGGGGTCCCCTCTCCCCAAGGATCAGCATTTCAGCATGTATTCTGGTCTGCAGCATGAGCAGGGCGGGAGACAACATAGTGGGCAGAAATCCATTAGACTTTTCATAGGATCTCTTAGACTTTTCATCAGATCCAGGTAAGAGATCCCAATTAGCCTAGAAGAAGAGTAGATTTCTATATGCCTCTTTTCTCTACCAGGAGTCTCAAAGTGTCATATAATCACCTCCCTTTCCTCTCCCCACAACAGGCACTCTATGAAGTAGGTGAGGTTGGGAGGGCCCTGATATTACTACTTGGTCAGAACAGCTTATCATTCATTGCACGTATCCCCAGTGAGAAATATCACCTCACACTTTAAGAATTCAGGATCAAAATTGATGCAAAATAATTGCTGGCTTCTGCCTTTGGATTTGGAATGCTGACCAATGCGGACAAGGCAATCTTAACGCAAGCAAATGCAGAGGGGAAACAATGTAATAGAGGTTGCGTTTTTATAGTCACTGCTGGCCTTTTGGAAATTAGAACACATCAAATGCAAAAAAAAAGACATCTTTGATAAGTATTAAGAGGATGGAATTTATCTAAATATTTATCAAGAAGATACAATAAACCTGAGCCAATTTTTATAGCTTGCAAGTTGGGTTTCCACTTCCTTAAAGCGCTGTTCATTTTCACCGAACAACTTGGAATGTGCCTGCATGCCAAAACAATCAATAACAGCAACCACCACAGGGCAGCAGAAATCATTACACTTGATTTGTTTCATTACAAGCCTTGTAATAGGAAATAATCTTATCACTCCATTGGTAATGCTCTGATATCTTGCAAGTTACAAATAGCATTGCCATTGCATGGAGCCATTCTGGGAAATTTCAGAGCTACAGAGAGCTGGCTAACTGCAGCATGTTTTTTTGTGTACAAGGAGACATGAGAAGCCACAGTATTTCTAGTCATTTCTTATTCCTATTGATGTAGTACCATCAATGTATGTAGACGTTTAGGAAGCAACATAACCGAATTTACTTAAATACATAATAAATGTCCCAGGACGTTCAATAATAAAATATGAAGCTGCTGACCTGGAATTTATATGCAGACTTGATATTACAAACTAGGACTAGATAAAGGCTAGGAGTAGCTAACTCACTACTGAAAATAATGTCCTCTGTATCCATCTTATTTGGCTAATTCTTCAGCTGTTAGGAGCAGTCCACACCTGGTTCTGATTGGATTGTTTACAGTGCAATTCTAAATGGATCTACATCCTCCTAAACCCCTTCACTGGGTTTATAAGGGGATAACTCTGCCTGAGACGGCTCTGCTACTCTGTTGACTGGTTCCTCTGCTTGATTGGTTTTCATCTATCTCTGCAATGCAATGTAACAGATTTTTGTTGAAATGGAGAGCTTGCTACCCTCCCTCCTTTTGCAATAATTCCCTCTCCTGCCTCGTTCTGTTTGTTTCCTTGTATGTGTGTCTGCCATATAAGCATAATAATACCTGTCAAAAGTAGGTTCCGACTTACAGGGGCTTATGCCTCAACCCGCACATCAGCCCTTAAGGTGCCTCAAGACCAATGGTCATTATAAGCAAACGGGATGGGTTCCTTCCCTGAGCAATTTACTATCTAGATTTGATAATATCAGAACCAAGCAGTGGAAAAAAGAAAGAAGGAGAGGTGAGATGGAATGAATATGTGTATATGCTGCTCCACTTTTTAAAATGAAGGTTAGTGCTGGGGAAGACTAAACCAAAAGCTTATGAGATAGAAAACAGAAGAACAAAACTAGTGTTATAGGTAGTGAAGGAGAAAGCAGCAAATCATCTACTTTCATTGCTCTCCTGTATACACATTCTGAGTAGAGAGAAATTGAGAAAATGAATTCACTGAAGTTATTTATTTCTCCCCTACGTGGGGACAGCTAAAGGTTAGAGACTGAATCTTTCCTGGGGTTGAGCTGTGAAGAGCTAATGGGATTCAATCCAGGAACACAAAGGCAAGGTTACAGACTACCGTTTCCAACAAGAAACACCAAATGGTAGAGTTTTTAAAAAGAACCTTTATTTATGACGGCTTTGTGTGATTTATGATTGATTTAACTGTCTAGGTGAACAATTCTGACTGAAACAGCTGTGCTACAAGCTTGGGGGATAATGTGGATGCAAAATAAGCCCATTGTGTTGAAGTGCACTGGTAGGGAGGAATACAGTGACTCATTCTGCTGAACAGCCATGAACTTCTCCAACAAATGGATGATTTCAAAGTGGTAGCTGTGTTAGTCTTTTGTAGCAAAATACAACAAAAGTTCACTGACACTTTGAAGGCTGACTTCATTAATTTTAATATGAACTTTCATCAATCAAAGGGACCTGTATTAGTCAATGCTGTTAGGGACCACTGTCCTTGGCAAACCATGGGACCATCATTTAAGGACCACTGTACTTGGCAAACAACACGCTGCCTGACCTTCTGGACCCAGCCCTATGATTCTCCCACCCTACATTTTATGCTAGGCTGTGGAACCATCTGTTTTCTTCTGTGAAATGTTGCGTGCATGTTCAAATGCATAGGTATCTGAATGCAGCTGCATAAATTCAAGATGTACCTAAGAGAGACCATTGGTCCGACAAGAATACAAGCCAATAGAAGAACCGACCACGGCTGTTCAATAAAGCAATTTTAATTGGCAAAGTCACCAAAATGAGTACCTAGGCTAACGCCACATTTTTGGAGAAATCCTTTATCAATAGTTTACCAATCCTTATATCTAAGATGAAAGAAAGTATTTTGAATCATTATAATATCACACAGGCAACACACTCACCAAGTGATGGAGAGACCCACACTTTGGGAGAGCCCAATTCAGAGGAATGTGTGGGTCTTTCCATCACTTGGTGAGCATGTTGCCTGTGTGATATTCAAAACACTTTGCTTCAACTTAGCTATAAGGATTGGATCTTGGTCTGAATAATTGTAAGGTAAACCATTGAAAAAGGATTTCTCTGAAAACGTGCTATTAACCTAGGTACCTGTTATGGTGACCTAGTATTGCTGTAAGAAGTTTGTTAACTTAGCTTTAAGCAACTGATTTGAAGACAAACGTTCAACATTAAAATGGCTTTATTGAACAGCCATGGTTGGTTCTTCTATCGGATTAAATTCAAGATGTATCATGGATAGGAAAAGAAGCTAAGCCACAAACTCCAGGATGATGAAGCAAGTGAATATGGGAAATATATAAAGATCAGTTCTGGAACGGTACAGAACAAAGCTAAATTAAATTAAAGCTGGTGATAATGCTGACATTGGCACACCCCTAGAGCATCTCCAATGCTTGGTGTCTGAGGAGGAAAATACAATATGATATACAAGAATAGCAACAGCTATAATAGCAACACAGTGAAACCTCCTATTTTTTCCCGCATTAGGATTCTCCTCATATCTGTTAGAGCAATATTAACCTTTTGAATTTATTTAGAAACTCATTAGTGCTTTCTACATAGTCCATTCTTTTCCTGATTAGCTCTCCTCATTACAATTTAAATTTCTTTCTGCTACATTTACCACATTGTCCTGTTTCCTTTCATCTCTATTGTTGTTAAGTTTAATTTATTAAGGTAGCAAAAAAGGGAGCAGCGAGAAAAAAAAAAGAAACAGTTGACATAGCAAACTTCACATTTATTTCTGGGCTCCTCTGGGGAACGGATGGAGGCCCTGAGGGAAGAGGAGAGAGAACATGGGAGCAGGGAGGGGGGCATCATTAACTTCAGTGAACCATTGGGTTTGTGCCTTTTTCACTCTGCATTGATTTCATCATACAGCAAGTGAAGGTCTAAGGAAAAAACAAGGCAGGACAGAAGTAGAATCTTGATGCAACAGAAACACCTAGATAGACAATAAATGCTACCTTGATATCAGAATTTAGGTCACACTGCAGGGGACAAAGAAAGGACAAAACAGTGGCTATAGGAACACATGTTCTTTTTTGTGATAGGCATTTGAGGACAGCCTCTAGCCCAGTGCAGATGACAGTTCTTTTTAATAGGGTCATGATCCTCAATGTAGTGCTCATGGGCACCATGGCATTTGTCAATGTGTTTTCTAGCACCCATTTATCTACCTTATGGGAAATGTTTCGCAGAAGCCTAGGAGACATCATCTTTGTGCCTATAGTGTATAATTGTTCAGAAACAGCTGTGGCCCTCAAAGGAGGATGCTTGACTTGAAACTCCACATATTTTGTGATTGGTCCCCAAACTCCATGGCAATTGTTCCCACCTCTAATGGTAGCCATTTTTGTTGGCACCCATTCAGTATTCTTAAAATCCCTGAAGTAGTTGTGAGATCTGTGGTAGACAGAACAGGTGTGAAGCCAGTGGCCCCAACTCTTGGCTCCTCTGTGCAAAGGTTATGCCCAGACAAGCTGCATTCACAAAGGCTCTGTACACAAAATATATACTCATCAAGAATCCATATCTCATGGATAGAGCTTATCTGTGTACAGTTTACATATCTGTTGGCTCAGTTGGGGAAGAGCCATTTGTTGCATGGTAAATGAGGACCATTTTCTGTATTTATTGGACTATTTATTGGTTTATACAGAATTGTTAACTCTACAGGGTTTGGGAGGTGTTAGGTTATTTGATTTCTGGTTGCTGATTTCTGGTTGCTGATTGCTGACACTGGGTTGGTAAATTCCTGGTGAAGAAGAAGAAGAGTTGGTTCTTATATGCTGCTTTTCTCTACCTGAAGGAATCTCAAAGCAGCTTACAATTGCCTTCCCTTCCCTATCCCCACAACAGATCCCATGTGAGGTGGGTGAAGCTGAGAGAGCCCTGATATCACTGCTCGGTCAGAATAGCTTTATCTGTGCCGTGGCGAGTGCAAGGTCACCCAGCTGGCTGCATGTGGGGGAGTCTGGAATCAAATCAGGCTGACCAGATTAGAAGTCTGCACTCCTAACCACTACACCAAGCTGGCACTGAGAGAAGGCCCAGAAGAGATGGCATTTGTGGGGGAAGCTCAGTGATAATGTGCTGGCATGGAACCCCCCCCCCCCCCCGCAATATGCTATTCTCTACAGGGGAACTGACTTGTGAAATTTGGAGACCAGCTTTCATTCTGAGAGCACTCCAGGCTCCACCCGGAAGTTGGAAATCCTATGCTGATAGGTGGTGCGCATTATTTCTTTCTTTTTGAATATATATGCATTCTTGCTGCCCTCACAATTGCATTAGACTGTAACTCCCAGAAAGCAAGGAATGCACTATTTCATGCTTCTTCCCACAAGGGTCTCCCCTCTCCCCCCACCCCCGATTTCTAGACCTTGGGTTACTTTCTGCACCCCGGTGATATCACTCCAGGTCTGTTACTCCATCAGAATTCCAAGTGTATCCCCTTAATCCGTTATTTGAATTGATTAAAAGCAAAGCAGCTAATCAGCAACCCAAACAACCTGTATATGGTTGACAGGCCTAATTAAAAACAACCAGGTGGCTGTTGTGTATTGTCACACATTCATTTAGTTTCACGTGCCTCTGTAACATCTGCATGTGTGAAGAATATCAATGAGTTTTTGATTATGACAAGAAGTGTAAATGCAAATGTTTTCAAACTGTGGCACAGTTTCCCCCTCCCATCCCAGGAGAAGGTTAGACTCAAGAAGGTTAGAGGCATGGAATGAGGATTAAAACACTGCAGCCCCAGCGCCATTCACTGGCATGTATTGCTCTGTTTTATTTATTTCTGCCTTGCCTTAACTAACAAAATGCTCTGCAGGCAATTTGCAGAAGTTCCAGCCTTATCGCACAGTTTGTAGCCTGCAAAAAGCCACCCCTACTATTGTTGATGATTTGAAAGTAGGGCTTCAAAGAGACAAAAGCTTTGCCCACCTTTTCATAGTGGCAGACACACTTGTAGCTGCTGGTTGCCATGTTTTCTTATTGACTTTTTGGTTACCAGAGTAAAGCCAGGAAGCCTTGCTCTCACCTGGCTTTATACAACTGAGATGGTATTATGTAGATATGTTTTTCCTCTCCCTTCCTGTCCACTCCTGCCCCAGGTATTGCTGCTGATGCCACAGTAAGTACCACAAAGGCATGTATAATGTTATATTGCTTCACCATCCCGAGAGGGGGGTAATCTAAGTCCTTGCTAGATTACCCCCCTCTCTGCTGATTTCCTCACATTTAGAACATTTGGGGTAACACCATAACAATAGCAGTATGTTCTTACTAAATTTTGTTAGATTTTTGTGAACCCAGGGTGCTTTTCACCCAGTACTCACCCAGATCTCAAACAGCTTACACAAAGAAAAATGGTTTCAGATTACAGAAACAAAACTGAGCTGGTCCAGGTCCATCCAGGTGATCATAGTAATTCCCAGGCTACCAAAGAGCTCATGCCTTTGGTCTGCTTAGGGCCAAAGACTTGCAGACTAAGACAAAAGTCACTGTAGATGAACTACTGCTGCTGCTAGCCTATGGCACCATAGTAGCAGCATCTTCACTTTCCCTAAATATTATTGTTATCTTTGGGAAAATCACAACCATGTTCACAGGAGGGTCCCACTAGGACTAGCTGTAAATGAGCACCCTTAGCTTAATGTATCACTTGGTGCTGATGGCCTGTTGGTAAAGCGAACCAGGAGGACTTGGAGTTTTCTTTTCCAGCCTACATTAATCCTGTTACCATTAATTCTTGGGAAAGTTTTGTGTCTTGTGTTTGTTTTTCAAATTTTCCTTTCTCTTTTGACATCACTCTACACTTTGCATATGGACCAAGGACTTGTTCTCTATATGCTAGTCTTGTGGCAATACCAGTTTACACGCAGCCCTATGACTTTTTATTTTCTCCCTGTTTACTCTCAAAAAAGAAGTCCTGAGGATCACGGGTGTGCAGAAGCACAATAGAAGAACACTGTGCATGTTATCTTGTGAAGGAGGGTGGCACAGAGAATTTTGGCTCAATTTTATGTCTCTTATGTTACAGTAATTGGATTTTTATCTAGTAATTGTTTGAAGTGTGCCATTTATCCAGGTTAGTATGCCAGAGTGGGAAGCAAAAGTTTTTTTGTGTGGAAGCTTATTGAGAAAGGTATGTAAGAAGTATATAAATTGCAAACACTTTGGCATATAAACCTCTTTGAACCATTGACTGGGAACTTTAAAAGTTTGTGGTTCTTGCTTCCCCTCCAGTTGGACATTCTATTTGTATTTGAACTCTGATAACAATGGCCCAACTGGCCCAAGAGATCTATTTCATATGTGCTGATTGTTTATTTAACCTATTAGGATATTGGGGAAGCTGCTACTTTCCACACCCAACTTCTGATCATTTTTCTGGAGCATGGTATTGTATTGATATTATATTGGTTTGTATAATTATTGTGTTTAGGCAAATATCTTTCTGTTTTGTATTCTGAATGGGACTCCCAGACTCCACCGAATTCGAAGTTCTAGTTACCACCTATGATTATTTTATTGAAGAATCTTCTGAAGTACATTTTGGCAATTTGACCCAACATTCTGCTTTTTCCTTAAGAACCTGAAGCTTTTCAACAGTTATCTAGGATAAATTTGGCCTTTGAGAGTTTGATGAAATAGTAATTGACTTCATGCAAATTGTGAATGAGTATTGAAAATAGATTTGCAGAGCAGGCTGTTTAAATGTTACCTTGAATAATTTGCCTAAGGGAGTGTTTGAAAGTGGTATTCTTCAACAGAACTTTTTAGAAATAGGTCTCCACCTGCAACTACTACGAGATTGGGCTGTCCTAACAATTGATAGCTAAATTTGATTTAGACTTACTAGGTTTCACCCTCACCAACACACAGGAAGATTGCAATAATTTGGGCTCCCAGGAGAGGGCAAATGGGATGTTTCCCCCACATCCCAGCAAGCTAAAGACACTGAAAGTCCCAAGAGGAGGGATTGATGGCTTGGTGGTAAAGAAAATGATTGCAACCTTCTGACTGATAGTACAGTTATTAGGAATTTACTATAGTTCTGCATATTGGTTTGACTGTTTTTGACCCTTGGTTCTTATCAAGACAGCAATACGTTCCTCTCCAGAATGTCACTTCCCATGAATCAGAGGAAGGAATATTTTGAGCAGGATACTGTGCACCAAGGCCAGAAGGCATGAGTAAGCCATTACAATATGTAAACCTTGGGGGCTGAGGTTGATGCCAGGCAAAGACCCAGATCCCTGTCAGCAGTTCATGGAAGGCTGGCGTAAAGGCTGTAGGGTATTCCCAGGAGGTGGAGTGGGGCAGTAGAGACCCCCAGGCTGTTGGCTCATCCTGCAAGGGCATCATCTTTCCCAAACTCCAAGAACATGGCATTTAACACTATGCAATCCTATTGTTCTCTGCACAGATTTGGGAACTCCTCTGTGTCTATATTTCTTCTGCAGTAAAAATATTTAAAAGGTTTTTCTCTCAGTGTGATTAATTGGGACTGAGCAAAAGGACCCTAATTAGGCCGTTTGGCTATCAGTGCTGTTAAAATGGCTTCTTGTGGCATTCCTTTATTGTATTAAAACTGCGATTTCAGTGCATTGCTTTTCCTTATCTACCATCGCTTCTTGTTCTTCTGTCTACTTATGTTCAATAAAGATCATTATAGTGAACTTTAAAGGTCTACCTGTCTCTCACATTTCCTCAGGTAACAGTAGGAAGTTTCCCAAGTGAGGATGCTCTCCAGAGAAGGCCTCTCTCCAATAGTTACCTACTTCACATCAGACAACCCATGACTATCTCGCTTACTCAGCAGGTTTATATGAGAGCATATGGTCCTTTTGATACCTTTTAGAGGTTGAAAGGGCAAACCTAGTTGTTGGAATTCTGCTCAGAAACAAATTATAAGCCAGTAAAGCTCTTTAAGTACTGGCAAGATGTATTTCCTTCTAACAGCTTCTGGCAACAGCCTTGCAGTTGTACTCCAAACCAGTTGAAGTGATTTCCATTGATTACCATGGAATGTATTTCCAAATAAACGCATTTAGGATGTGATGCAAGACAAGTAATCTAGCAGTCTGCAAGCCATGAACAATTATATCCAAATAGTAATGACATGAAGAACATGTTAAGTTATCTGGAGAAGGGATGTTGGGAAGACGACATCATCACCACCATCATCATCATCATCATCCATGTTGTACCCCACCACAAACCACTTGTCAGGAGTGGTGGGAAATTAATCAAGAAATAAAAATAATTATAATTATAATTATTTCTTGATTTATTTCCTATCACTCCTGACAAGCAGCTTGTGGCAGGGTATAACATCGATCCACAAATACAATAAAAACCCAATAAAACCCCCATTAAAACAGTATACAACATTATATAATACATGGCAGTAAAAATCAACCCTCATCTCACAGCAACACATCTGGAGCCAGGCATCAGGGTTAGGGTTTTATTGTTAATGTTATTCCTTGAGTACAAAGGCCCATACAGATATATACAGCCACAATGATCACTTTTTAGTTGTTTTATTTATACAGTTCCATTAATATATATGATACTACTGCTGTGACATCCCCATTTTACTCATATCCTGGACCCAGTATTGTTGAATAACTATGGTTCAGTCCCTCATGTACTATTCTTGAAAAAGGTGATTGAATGTGTGGTGGCTGGATAAACGTCCTGAATCAAGCAAATTGTTTGGATCTATTCTAATCCACCTACATGCCTGTTTATGGGACTGTAATGGATTTGGTTGCCCTGGTGGATGGCCAGCATGAAGAGACTGTGCCAGAGGGATGTAACCCTGCTAATTTCTCAATGGCTTATGATTTCATTGATTTCCTTTAGGGTTTGGCACTGGGAGGCAATTTTTGTGGTAGTTGTGGTCCTACTTGAAAGGTAGGTTTCAGAATGTGATATTTGGGGAATTCTGCTCTGACTCTTGACCTGTAGCCTACGAGATTACTTGAAGCTCCATTTTGTTGCCTATATGAATGATGAATCAGACATTTGATCCAAGTTGTTACCAATATGTGGATGACACTCCATGTTACCCAGCTCTACCTTGTGCTTCTAGCAGATACCAGGGAGGTTGTGGAAAATGTGAACAGGTACCTGGAGGCAGATTTTGTGGGCATAATGGGGGGGGGGAGAACCTTAATCCACACAAGATGGTGGTGCGTCTACTGGAGGAAAGGTCTGATCTGGGAACTGAAGTGTTTCCTTTTCTGGATGGGGTTGCACTCCCCCTAAAGGACCAAGTTCTTACCTTGGGGCTGCTGCTCTCTCTCTCAAACACACACACACACACACACTTTTTAGTGTTTTACTGTTTGCCTCCTTGGGAACCCTGAACTGGGTCTCCATGGAGGAACCTAATGAATAAAGGAAATAAATAATGACTAAGTAGGAAAGATGTAGTTATCGCATCATCTGATTCTAGTACTCTTTTACAAATGACAATGGTATACAATAAGGAAGTTAAAATATTGTGGTGAATGTGTTTGAATTTACATTGGTTAGCTATGATAATCAAGTGTGAGTGATCACTATGTCCATTCAATTCAGCACTGAATGACTTAAATGCCTGCTGAACAGGTTTGTATCAGGGCTGCGTAAGAATACACACATGCAAAAAACCAATGACATTGTTAGGAAGAAATACACAGGAGAATCTTGCCAAATAGTCACAAATAGCTTGATAAACAGATGAACAGTATGCTGCCTGATAGTATTTGGCAAACACTGAATGCGTTGAGCCATAGGGTTTTGAGCATCTCTAGTGTAGAACTCCACCATATGGAAGTATCCCAAATGTGTGATTTGTGGAAATAAAGCTACTGAAAGAGGTGAGTATAGCTAGTACTTGCCTCTTGGTCCAAATAAAATGTGTGCTATGAAGGATTCCAGATGGAGCTTAGATGGCAACTATGTACTCTCCCCTGGGGAAGCTCATCTCAAACCTTCTGAGCTACAAAGTTAAACTTGTGCGTAATTCATTACTAAGTGATTCCTTCAAGCTCTCATAGATTGTTCATAATGAGGCAGGACTTGGACTCAAATGCCTTAAAAATGACAAGGTACTTCTCATTTCTTTGCACTGTTTATAACTTAAGAACATGTGTTTGAAGTGGGTTGGGTTTGGGAAGGACAAAAAACATACTTTGCATGCTTCAACAGAAGCCACGCAAAATGATAGCAACAATCATAATTGTCTAAGTGTATAATTTTGGACTCCAACCGAAGCTTAAAACAAGTAGGGGTAATTATTTCACTTAGCTCTATGTTGGTTGGGAAAGTGGGCTGCTCTGAACAGCTGAGTTGTTAAGATAAAGCACATGAATTGGAATGAATTCAGACAGCACAAACAGTGCTGGGGAAAATGAGGCTCGAAAAAAAAACGGAGCAAGAGGAGATGGGCCAATGAAATTTGGATGTAAATGCCTAAGATGATTAATCACAATAGACCATATCTGTCATTACCTATAAAACTCATAAGAGCAAATATACACGGAGCAGGGAGAGAACATTGTTCTCAAGCATGGTACTATCTGGCCACAGATATGATCTGGCTATAGTGATCCATGCTGTGATAACATCTAGGTCAGGAATTAGATTAGAGGGGAAAGCAAGAGCCCTGCTTTCCCCTTGTGGTGGCATTCTGAGTCCATTTGGAGTCTCCTTTGTTTTTTAAAAGCATTTGCTTATAGCTGCTGTGTGGCTGCATGGAGAGAGTTGCCAACTCTAGGAAATACCTGTAGATTTTGGAAGTAGAGTCTCAGAAAGGAGGTTTGGGGGACGGGAAGAACCTCAGCAGGATTTAATTCCATGGAATTCATCCTCCAAAGTAGTCATTAATGTAGAGGACTGGACCTCTGGTCCCAGGTAATTCTGGCAGATCTCCAAGCCCTACCTGAAGGCTGGCAAACATATGCATGGGCATTATGTTACCATGGAACAAATGGTATGTACATCCATCCCTCATGCATGCATGAGCTCTTTTGCATAGGCAAAGAAGAAGTTGTCAAAAGTTTAATTGGATTGGGGACAGATAAAAGGTAGAAAACAAGTAAATGCAAAGGAAGGCAATAAAATGATTCACTGTATAAACAGCAAACATGTTGTTGTTGTTGTTGTTGTTGTTGTTATTATTATTTTCCAATTAATTCCCCGCCACTCCCTAACCAGCTCGTGGCGGGTTACAGCGTCTTATAAAATCCCCATTAAAAGACATTAAAAAAAACCCAACATGGTGGCAAACCCACACCCAACACCCACCCCTACTAGAGGGGTGGAAGGTCTATCTACTTTGAGCCAGCCCAATAGACACTTAGGCTGCCAATGCCATTTTTAAGTAATTTAAAAATGCAATGAGTTCTCAGTCCTGATCAGGCTTGCAGCATGCTGAGATGCAGTGCCTATGTTTTTCCTCACATGTCTTTTCAAGCATCAGTCCTTTAAAATGGCAGTGCCCATCATGAGTCAGTCCTCCAGATGCTGCCATGGCTAGTTCAACCCTTAACATATCTAGAAGCAGTGGTCCTCTGCATATGTGGCAGCCAGTGGTGTGTCCCAACAAAACAAAAGGGGTAGTGGTGGTTTGAAAAAGTGGCTTATCAGAAGAAGAAGGGGAACCCTAAAGGAGAGGGTGTTCTGGAGGAATCTGTTAAGAAGACCTGGCTGTCTTTTTACTTTGAGTGTTGTATTTAATTGTGCCTTTTCGCCTTGTTGAGTAACTATTATATTGTTCTCATGTGGTTTGCCACTTTCTATTTCTTTATTAGCCACCATGAATCTAAAGAGATAAGGCAGGATATATAAATACAAATACTCATGGCAGTGGCCCACCCAAGAGGCAGAATCCCAGGCAGACACCCAGTAGATTAAAGGGCCAGAGCAGGTAGCGACTTTGCTGACATATTTGGCTAGCAAGCCAACAAAGTTGTCCTTTGCACAATAACAGTTCTGTATGTTATGAACATTAATATGCCACTCTTAGCTGGTCTTTGGAGACGTATCATATGCATTTTCTAAATAAACAAAAATTATTTGCAAAGAGGCAAATGTGCATCTGAAGACATTGCACAGTCATAATGGACATATCTCTAAAAAGGATGCTGTAGAAATACTATACAAGGGGCTGGACTGAATTGCTGCATTTGAATGCTATACTTTCATTCCTCACTTCCCTAGAGGATATGCTCTGTAGATTTCTTCAAATATGACTTCTCGCTATGCAGCTGGGTCATGTAACATATGTAGGCTCTGGCAAATATTTGGAAACTCAACAAACAGAGTCATAAAGTGGTCTGATGCCTATCAGGGCAGAGAAGAAGGTGAAAATGCTGAAATTGCCGAGCTATGTTGCTTTTTAAAAATGCACTGGTGACAGGAAAGAATGTGGGAGATCACTGGACACCAAACATACTTCTGCACAATAAACAATGCACATTTACATAATTCTGCACTGGGCAAACAGCATGTATATACATTGACTACATGTGGCTTTCAGCTGTTGTAGACTTGCATTCCTTTTTCAGCTGTTTCAGTACATTAGATCTAGGTGGCTCTGGGGAATTGTAACTGAATAGCTATATATTTTTTCATTTTCTGATTATGATTTTAATCTTGTGGTAGTTTAGCTTTGAAACAGACCGATGCAATCATGTTTTAATCATTATCACAATAATAGACAATATTTTCCCGTTTTAATACATTATATTGATTCCTGTGGATTCTTTGGTTAATATATGTTAATATATTATATAGCCAGTTAATATATAATATAATATAGCCAGTAAGCTATATTTCCAGGCTTTCTGTCATAGCTATCTTTATATGTTTCTATGTCTAACAATTACAGTTAGAATATTACATGTTAAAGTTGCTTTTCATTTTAGAAGCATATGTATTGGAACTGGGGGGGGGGGGGTAATCTCATATTTTCCTCATGTTTACAGTGTTGTAATTTTCCCCTGAGGAAGGAAGCTCAAACAACATCAGGCATTTTCCATGAAAATAAAATGTTCCCTGTACCTCCTAGAGTTTGCCATCTACAACATCTGAATGTTTATTTCATCCATGAAGAAGAGAATTGCTATGATTCTAAAATGGGCATACACATCATGTGATTAGAGCTGAAGCATAATTGCATCATTTCTCTGGCACAAGGCGAATTTGCAATTTGCCCCCCCCCCCCCCAATTCATTGTTTTCTGAAGCAGCTTTCACTGCGGATGTATTTTTCCAGAAGAACTTGGGACATGTCCATGCCTTCTAGTTCCCACAAAGGATAATTTTTAATCTGGTGAGGTGTGCCTTTTGTATTTTGTTCATGTCACCATCACCTTATGAGTCACAGGTTTTTGCATAAGCTTAGTTCTCAGCAAATTTAAGAACTTACAGAGGCTGCTTCTTTTTCAGCATTACTCGTAATACACAAAAGGTCCATGAATATTAAATGTTTTCAACTTTTTTTAAAGGGACTTCTTGGCACACACAGGGACATAATTTATATCTGTCATGATGGAATTTTATCAACTGACCTCATTGCAGTTATCTGAGATCAGAATGAATTTTAGTCTTTCCTGTAAAATGTTTGGATTCCTTCCCAAACCTGTATTTTGTAAGAATTTGTTCTGAAGGCTCACTGACTAACATCAAAGGTAATAAATGGAGCTGTCTAGTACTTCCTGAATAGGCCAATCGAGGTCTGGGTTTGGATAGAGGAAAATTTCCAGTGTTCTACTGGAATGGTTTCTGCTAAATCCTGTCCCTTTTTGCAGATGTACACTTGCCCCTCAAGCTGTTCCTGTCCCCCAGAAGAAAAAAATTAGGGTGGGACATTTGAGGCTACAGTGAATGCGAATCGGCAAAGAAGTCCTGCTATGAGGAGAAACAATCTCTCAGCAGAGATTTTCCACAGAATAAGCTCTGGTTTCTTTGAAAAAAAGTTCTACCATGAGAAAGACATTAGTACGTGCCTACAAATTCTAATTACCAATAATCTGTTTTGCATGATGTATCTATTCTGCATGTTGACATTGGTCCATTTATTAACCTACTGTGTGTGCTGTGATTAACCAACTGTGCAATCCTTTATGGTGGCTCATTCTAGTTTGCACTTCTCAAGCTTTTTAGGAGGCTGCCAAGCATGAACATAATTTTATCTTGATTATACTTCCTACAGCTAATAGAACAGTTATTTGTTGCTTGTAGATGTCGAGTTTGGTTAAAATGGAAAGGAATGATGTATCATCTGTATCTGAGTGGCCAGTAACCTTGGTATTCTCTGTAATTTATAGCAAGGTCAATAAAGTGAATAGCAAATCTTCCTCCAATGGGTGTTAAGCCTCATTGTTCCTTATTGGTTCAAAAATGTTGGTGTCTGAAGTTATCACTCTTCTTGCTAAAATTCAAGGACAACTTCCTTTTTACTGAACAATGACCAAACCTATGTGATAACATAGAAAGGACGACAGAGGGTTTTTTTTTTTTTGTTTATTCATGCTGGAAAGCTCTAAAATGGTGAAACCATTGGGAAGATGATTGGAATGGTCAATCATAGAATCATAGAATCATAGAATCATAGAGTTGGAAGGGGCCATACAGGCCATCTAGTCCAACCCCCTGCTCAACGCAGGATTAGCCCTAAGCATCCTAAAGCATCCAAGAAAAGTGTGTATCCAACCTTTGCTTGAAGACTTCCAGTGAGGGGGCGCTCACCACCTCCTTAGGCAGCCTATTCCACTGCTGAACGACTCTGACTGAGAAAAACTTTTTCCTGATATCTAGCCTATATCGTTGTACTTGAAGTTTAAACCCATTACTGCGTGTCCTTTCCTCTGCAGCCAGCAGAAACAGCATCCTGCCCTCCTCCAAGTGACAACCTTTCAAATACTTAAAGAGGGCTATCATGTCCCCTCTCAACCTCCTTTTCTCCAGGCTGAACATTCCCAAGTCCCTCAACCTATCTTCATAGGGCTTGGTCCCTTGGCCCCAGATCATCTTCGTCGCTCTCCTCTGTACCCTTTCAATTTTATCGATGTCCTTCTTGAAGTGAGGCCTCCAGAACTGCACACAGTACTCCAGGTGTGGTCTGACCAGTGCCGTATACAATGGGACTATGACATCTTGTGATTTTGATGTGATGCCTCTGTTGATACAGCCCAAAATGGCATTTGCCTTTTTTACCGCTGCATCACACTGCCTGCTCATGTTTAGTTTACAATCCACAAGTACCCCAAGGTCTCGTTCACACACAGTGCTACCTAGAAGCGTATCCCCCATCCAGTAGGCATGCTTTTCATTTTTCTGACCCAGATGCAGAACTTTACACTTATCTTTATTAAATTGCATCTTGTTCTCATTTGCCCATTTTTCCATTGTGTTCAGATCTCGTTGAACTCTGTCTCTATCTTCCGGAGTATTTGCCAGTCCTCCCAATTTGGTGTCATCTGCAAACAAGTCATTTTCTAGTTCATATTCATCTATGATAATCATTTCTGGGGAAAGAACTTAGGCTAGGTGGTTTGGAGAACCACTGCACCAAAGCAGTGGACTAAACCTATACTGGACTAAACGTCACAACTGAAATTGAAATTATTTGGGGGGAAAAAATCAACATTTCAAAATAGTGGGATAAAATATCAGGTGGAAGTCCCCCCACCCCAGTTATGGGTTGGCTTCATCAGAGAACTGCCAGCCACATGGAGAGGGAGGATTATTGCTAATTCGTTCACTGTATATGCAGTCCCTATTTTGGAGGTTGTTAGACTGCCACAAGAGATGGGAGGCAATAAAGTTTCACTTCATGGATGGAAATGATTTTCCTCCACAGAAACCTTCAGTTGGCTCCAAGTGAAATATGACATGGGTATATGCACATAACAATACTGTAAAATGCAGTGATAGTCTTTGCTAATGCCTCCTGTTTTAGCATTTGTAAAAAAAAATAGTTTAAATGTGATGTGGAGCAATGATAAATTGAGGAGTAGCTGCATAAAGAAGCTATAATGTATAAAAAGCAAGGCTACCATTCATAGTTCTGTGTTCATGAACTGTATATGTGAATTTAAATGTAGTGGATTCTTATTCAGGAAGAATAAATGGCAATCTTTTACTCTGATGTTATCCTTTGAATCTGGAATACTGTTAATAATGTATTCAATGTAAGAAACAATCGGTGCTGTTCAAATGATAGTGTGTACAAATAAGCATGGCTTAATTTAAATAGTCTTATCTATTATATTGAATGTATATTTCTCCTGGAGTTGTGGCTAAAGTTGTCATGTGCTTAAGAGGGCAGGAGATCTCCTGTTCCCAGGAGAACTTGTCCACCAATAGAAAGAATAAAGGTACAAATTGGCCAGTTATGATGGCATGTCATTAACTTCTAGGTTTTCCCCATAAGTAATACCAATCCTTCCTAGGAATCAGCAGAAGCGCTACAGCAAAACAGTTAGAGCACACATCAGTCCTTCCTAGAAATTGCTGGAAACGATAATCTAGAAAGGTAGAAAACGCGGTGCCATGCCATGCCATTACTGATGGTTGCCAAACAAGAGGGCTGCCAACTTCCAGGTAGCTGAAGACCTCTTGCTATTACAACTGATTTCTAGGCAACAGAGATCAGTTCACCTGGAGAAAATGACCCCTTGGGAAGACGGCCTCTATAGCATTGAACTCCCTCCCCTCCCCAAACTCCTGCCTTTCTCAGGATCCACCTCCCAGATCACCCTCTATTTCCCAACATGGAGCTGGCAACTTTACCCACATGTCCTTGCCCATTTCGCCCAGGGAGACAAGAGTCCTGTTTGCCCCAGTTTGGATGCTATTTGGAAGGGGTTTTTTTTACTCCCTGCTTTCCCGTAGCATTGTGTTGCTTTCAGGGACCTCCAGAAATGTCTGCATCTTTTCTGTGATTGTTCTATCATGTTTTGGGAAAGACTGCAGCAAAACAGGCCTGGGACCCATGTGGATGAGAATGTCTGGATCTTCGTATTCCTGCCCATATTGGTTCCATTTTCCCTGCCCCAGTTAGCTATAGTGACCATTTCTTTACCAGCCATTTTGTTTTGTAAAAATGGATATCGGCATACTGATTACAACACTAAAAATCTTTGAATTATTTTCTCTGAATCCCTATTATTCATTTTTGATGGAGGCCTTTAGCCCTTGCATTATGGAGATCTGCCATTCCCTTTCTTCTATCTCTGCAGTAAAAGGGATAGAGACCTTCTAAAAGAAACAATGAAAGTTGGTAATTCAGATAAT
This sequence comes from Paroedura picta, assembly GCF_049243985.1. NCBI lineage: Eukaryota > Metazoa > Chordata > Lepidosauria > Squamata > Gekkonidae > Paroedura > Paroedura picta. The sequence continues at coordinate 118,532,920 of NC_135372.1, forward strand.
ATGATAATTGTTGTAATGTTATAATGAGACAACAATATACTAATTGATGTTTTTTTAAGCCCTCTGCTTGGGGGGGGGGGTGTTAAATAGCTGCTGTAGGAGCTAGGCAGGGAAAATGGGGAGAAGCAGCATAGACAGCTCCAGCAGCAGTGAGAAAATATCAAAACCTGGAGCAGTGTGGAAAACACCAGAAAGGCAACAAATAGCCCAAGTGTTTCAGCCTATTCACCATACTCTGTCTGCTGTTCTGTCTCTTCCATTCTCAAGATCTGCTGTTTCTTCACGTACAAACACAGCTGGGAGGGGTCACGTTCCCCAAATTCACAGGGCTTAAAAACATATCAGCAACTAATCTGAGTCATCAACTAAGCAATCAAAAAGTCAATAAGCATCCTCAATATTAGATTGGAACCAAGTAAAGGAAACATTACAATTGGCACTGCTGTCATGATTGTACAACCCTTAAATAATAGGTATCAATACTGACACTTGTTTTTCAATTAAGTGCTAATAATGTGAAACTGTCATCTAGCTTTTCATCCTAAATGACGAGGAGAACTTAAATTAAACCAGACTAATTACAAAATTCAGTCATACCTGTTTGTAAACTGCCACTATATGGAACATATACGTATATATCCAGGATGCACAGCTGCATACATATTTTTCTATGATAATATTGAGCTGTTTGTAGTAATCAGGGGAGGGGGGATTTGAACAGAGGAAAGAAAACATTTATTCCTTATCAAGTTGATGAAAACTTAAGTATCTTTCCAGGCCTGCATCCCAATTAGATTTCCTATAAAACATACTGTGAGTAGATGACCTTTCTCCTTCTCCCTCTCTATCTAAGCTGAAAAAGACTCAGATGACACAGCTGATGACCGATAGCAGTTTCCTTGAATAATGCTTGAACTTTCTCCAGAGAAAATTGTTACAAGGTATGTAAACTCAGCTATATTAAAGAGTGCATCCCTAATCTTCAAATGTGTGTGCCATTTGGAAAAGCCACTATGTAGGAACCGTGGGGGTGGGTGGGGGAGCTTAAATGTCTTTTCAACTCTAAAGGTTATTGCAGAGCACACAGACTCAGGCTTGGACTTTGACTTTTGAAGAATGTTCTCCATTTGGAGAAAGTTCCGATTAATCTGATTCCATCTCAAGCACCTGCTATTTTGTGATATTTTAAAAGTGATCCCTCCACCCAAAAACAAACCTCTGCAATATTTTTTTTGTAGCAACATTGACTGATAGACCCATCTGTTTTTTAAAGGGACACGAAGAAAGTCAGTTTGATAGATATGGTAACCTTTATGGGCATTTATGCAGAAGAATAAAGATTAGACCGGATCCAAGAAATGATAAAAGGAACCACCAGGATACATCCTAAGGTGTATTTTCATTATTTATAGCAGCATACTTGATGTTAGCAGGGTCTGAAATCCTGTGTAGAAGCCAGAATGGAAGCATGTTTGCTTTTTGTGTATGAGACAATCTAAATCAAGGGAAGAAATCAGGTTTAGTACACAATTTCCACAATAAAAAAACTACTGACTAATGTGTCATGAATTCTTTCCTAAAAATTGCTTAGATTGTTAGCATATTTGCCTTCATTCAATAGAGAAAATAATTTCATTTTAATTGAATCCACTATATGGATAACTCCATGCAATCAAAGTTGAGATAGTGAAGGAAATGATGTCACAGTTTTACTGGCTATCCATTAAACAGACTTAATAGGTCAACACAACCAATCAGAATTGGCTGTGTGATGGTTTACTGATGGCAAATGAAGGCATTGGACACTGAAAACCAGTGATTGCAAAGGAATTAGAATGCAGTTCTGTGCAGAGTAATTTCCAGACTAAGCCCACATTTTAGCAAGATACTGAAATGTCTTTGAAAAAGGAAAGGTGATTGGGGATACTGCCAAATATATTAATCAAAAAGGTAAATAGTTTTGTCTCAGGTCTGGTTAAAAAGTAGTTCCAAGATTAAGCCTTGCTAAACTTTAGCACAAATTAGGCCTGGTGGAAGACCTATATTCTACAACAGGAAGAAAAATTAATGGAAAACAGATTTTATAGATTTACAGGTAGAATAAATATCTAATTTTAATTCACTGAAATGCAGTGCTCATTCATCAAACTCAACTGCCTCTGTCATTCAAATGACAGATTTTCCACACTGAAAGAGAAATATTTAATTGACTTAAAGGATGTTATTTTAGCTGATTTCAGTCCTGCTGAGCTAAACCATTTAATACTAAAAATTGGCTTACTTTTGAACAAGCCAATCAAATAAAAACAAAAATTAATGTATTCAACTCATTATATCTTGTAGCCTATAATTTATTAATGAAGATGACTGCTGAACTAATTTTGATAGTCACCCTTGGTATTTCCAATTCAGTTGGGCACTTTACCTTATGTGCCAAGCTAGACCTTCATCTTTTGGAACCCAGAACATGGATTTCCTCTATTAAATACTTGTTATGCTTGTATTTCCAGCTTCAAACCACTAGTGTGGTGGCCAGTTTATTGTCTAACGCCCACTGTTTCAAATGGTCCCATTTTGTTTTACGTACAATTAATACTCAAGGCAATTCATTATCTAACTCTGGGGAGATCTATATATTTCAGATGAACCAAAGAAATGGGATATTGAAAAACAACTTGACTTGGAGGAGAGCATTTTGGGCTCAAGGAGGATGCATACACACTGGTTTGGCTTAAATAATGGCCACAGCTTTTATTAACATCAACATAATAGAGTATTGGCTTGGGACAGGAGTGGGAGCCTGTGTTTGTGGTCAGCCAACCACTGGACCCCACCACAGCAGTGCACTAGGGAGCCCATCCTGGTCCCCTACCAAGCCTACACGTCCCCACGCCACTGGGTTCCAAACCAAAGGGAAGTGACCACCTGGGGTACCACAGAAGGCATAAACCTCCTTTGGACCCATCCCAGGCTACCTGACACTGTAAACTTCTTTATACCCCTCCCCATCAGGATCAGTCCCATTCACAGCCTGCCACCTAATATGGAGGCCCTAACTTGGGAGAGATCTATGCCCTGGAAGGGTTTCCTGAGTGGGTGAGAGTTAATGTTGTTAAACATTTAAATGTTGTTAAACATTTATTGAATGACATGACTATATATGGTCATATCAACCTGCCACCACCTCAAAAAATGGCCAATGATGGGCTTGGAGGGGGTGAGAAAGAGAAGGGGCCCTGGGTGGGCATGTACATAGCGATGTTTCTCAACAATATTCTGCATGAATTCATCACTTCTAGGGTTTCTTGAAGCTCAGGGGTTTCTCAATGGTAAAAGTTGAGAAAGGCTACTATATATGATAGATGGAGGAACTAGGTTAGTGTAGTTTATCTACAATTACCATTCCAGTCTTGTAGCTCTTTGCCTCCACTTTGACAATCATTTGGCTAGCTGTGTGGTCTTGCACAGGATATGAGGAGTGCACAGCTTCCCAAAGAAGTAAAATATTTCAAAGGGTCATAACACTGAAGGACAAGGCTGAAGACAGTAATTTCACTTGTATTCATTGCTTATTTTTTTTTTGCATTACTCAGTTCATTTGCACAACACTTTTCTTCCCTCTTGGGGGTGACCATGTGTATGTATTAAGTACTGTCAAATTGCTTCTGACTTATGGGAACTCTATGAATCAATGACCTCCAGACTGTCCTATTGTTAATAGACTTGCTTTCACCAATAGCCATTGTTGTTGTTGTTGTTGTTAGGTGCGTAGTCGTGTCTGACCCATCGTGACCCCATGGGCAATGATCCTCCAGGCCTTCCTGTCCTCTACCATTCCCCGGAGTCCATTTAAGTTTGCACCTACTGTTTCAGTGAATCCATCCAGCCACCTCATTCTCTGTCGTCCCCTTCTTCTTTTGCCCTCAATCGCTCCCAGCATTAGGCTCTTCTCCAGTCCATCCTTCTCATGAGGTGGCCAAAGTATTTGAGTTTCATCTTCAGGATCTGGCTTTCTAAAGAGCAGTCAGGGCTGATCTCTTCTAGGACTGGCCGGTTTGTTCACCTTGCAGTCCAAGGGACTCGCAAGAGTCTTCTCCAGCACCAGAGTTCAAAAGCCTCAATTCTTTGACGCTCAGCCTTCCTTATGGTCCAACTTTTGCAGCCATACATTGCAACTGGGAAGACCATAGCCTTGACTAGACGCACTTTTGTTGGCAGGGTGATGTCTCTGCTTTTTAGGATGTTGTCTAGATTTGCCATAGCTTTCCTCCCCAGGAGCAAGTGTCTTTTAATTTCTTTGCTGCAGTCCCCATCTGCAGTGATCTTGGAGCCCAGGAAAATAAAATCTGTCACTATCTCCATTTCTTCCCCATCTATTTGCCAGGAATTGAGAGGGCCGGATGCCATGATCTTTGTTTTCTTGATGTTGAGTTTCAAGCCAACTTTTGCACTCTCCTCCTTTAACAACAGGCTCTTTAGCTCCTTCACCAACAGGCATCAACAGGCTCTTTAGTTCCTCAAGTTACAACATTAAGACCATGGAATTTTTTTTAAAATCCAGATGTAAATACATGACACATTTCCTTCCATACTCAGTACAAAATAATGAGTTGGAGCAAATCTGCTGTGGACCTAGCAGGTTTCCAACCCCACCCCCAGTCACATAATGAAGTCTGGGAATTCACAAGAATGGCATGGGATGTGGTCCTAGAGACTGGAAATAAAAGTAATGCAAATGTCCTGCTCAGTCTTGTACAATGTCTTGCTCCATTCACAGAGCTTACTCTAACTTAGGGATGGGCATTAACTGGTTGACAAGCTGAAGTTCATGATGGATGTTGACCTGGTCTGGGTTAGTGATCTGAAGCTGAGCAGTTGGGAGCTCCCTGCCACTCAGCTGTGTGACTTTTTGCAGGATCAGAAAGCTCAGATCAGAAAGCTTATAGGGCTCAGAGACTAGCTTTGGTTGAGCCAATCCAATCTACTTGGGGCCAGGGATCCTGAGCTACTTTTTCTAGCCCATGCGGTCACATTTCACAATATAGTCCCAATAGCAGTTCATATGCTAGCTGGAGAGACTTCTAGGGCAGGCTAAGTGCTGAGAAAAGTTGCATTTCCACAACAGAAGTGAATCTTTGATAGAAGATAGGGTGGTTGCAACACATGGGAAACAAATGTGTTCTTATTGCTCTCGAAACTGAACACATGGAAAGGTCTTCATATCAAGGAAGCATAGATATCACTAGAGCCAGTTACATATCTATGCCAGTGTTTAAGTCACAGGTTAAGAAGAGTAGGTACCCTCCGCATACCTGTTCAGGTTAAGAAGGCAAAGCCAATTGGTAATGGAATGTGCAGTGTGTAAATGACAGGCTTGATGAGAAATCAAAGCTGAGAGATGTTTCTCAATGAGATGGCTTTAGGTGGATTGGGGTTTACATTCCCATCTCATTCTCTCATGTTCTTCTGGAACTTGGCTCCCCTTCATAAAGCAAACAGCTTTTAATTAATACAGCCAGGTCATCTCCATTTCGAGTGTGAGATTCTGCAGCCAAGAGAACAACAAAAATGTATGACATTGGATGGGAGCCACTTTCATGCTCAGCCTGCAATAAACAGGGAGAGACTCGTGAAACCTCGAGAAGTGACATGCAAGCTGTCTTGTTTGCCAAACTCATTATAAAGAACAGCCAAATATTTTTTTTCTTCACATTCAAGTTCCATTCTTTCAGCAAATCAGATGTGTCCTGCCAATAACGATTTGGGGCCAGATTCAGACCTGGCATTGGCAGAGGGGAAATTAAGCACTGCTGATTTTGTTGGAATGCATACCTTCTTATATCAGGACCTAGGCTCAGCATATGAGCAGAGGCTTGTTTATTTAGCTATATTGTCTATGACAGGATCCAATGACCTCCATAAGGTCTAGAGTAAACATAATGTCAGGGCTAAGGTATAATTTGCTATCATAAGTTGGCAGAGAATGGTGCATGCTATAGTCTAATTCTCCCCTTGCTGTGTATTACCTGGATGCATCTCTCTCTTTCTGTGCCAGCCTAAACAGGATTAGGGCTGTGCACGTGGCTTCAGGCCTGAATGGGCTGATTCAGATCTCAAGCTATTGCCACCTGTCAGCAAACTAGAACTGCCAAAACTTTTCTTACTGCCCTTTTGTGCATGTGTGTGTGTGTGGGGGGGGGGTCACCTTGCTAGCCTGTTTATTTCAGCAAGGCATTTGACACAGTCCCCTATGATGTTTTGGTGATAAAATCAATCACATGTCAGGTAGATGATAGTAACAGATGATACTCAAAGCTAGTTGGGGAACCATATATTTTTTTAAAGGCTGTCAGTCTGCAGGGTTGGCTTGAATGGAGTGCCACAGGGCTGATTTGGGCCCAGTACTCATCAATCTTTTAATCAGGACCTTAGATGAAGGGATAGAGGGAAATCCTTACTAAATACTCCAAGGCTGAGTAGGATAACTAGCACCTTAGAACAGGGGTAGTCAACCTGTGGTCCTCCAGATGTCCATGGACTACAATTCCCATGAGCCCCTGCCAGCAAATTCTGGCAGGGGCTCATGGGAATTGTAGTCCACGGACATCTGGAGGACCACAGGTTGACTACTCCTGCTTTAGAAGACAGAATAAAATTCAAAATGATCTTGAAGCTCTCCTAGTATGTCCCCCACAAAGAACGTTAAGAGCGTTATGTGTCTTCTTGCAGGGATCAAGTCCTATGAGGAAATGCTGAGGGACTTGGGAATGTTCAGCTTGGAGAAAAAGAGGTTGAGATGGGACATGACTGCTCTCTTTTAGTATTTGAATAGTTGTGTCTTGGAGGATGGCAGAGAATGGTTCCTACTGGCAAAGAGGTTAGGACCCACAGTAATGGTGCCTTTTAGGCTGATCTTGCATTGAACAGGGAACAGCATATGTCCACTTGGACTGATGGCAGGATCGATTCCCTTAAATCTGGGAGGTATACAATTTATAAACATAGAGCTGGAAAATATCTCAAGGTCATCTAGTCCAACCAACCTGCACAATGCAGTAAATTCACAGCTACACCCCATCCCCACTCTTCTGTTCTCACAGTGATCACTACTCTATGCTCAGATAGCAGCAAAAAAACCCTCCAAAATCCCTGGCCAATCTGGACTGGATGATAATTCCTTCCTTACAGACAATTGGCAGTTCCCTAACCATATAAGAAAGGGCCATGAGAGGTCATCCCTTCCTGCCCTCCGTTCTCATGATCTGCCTAAATTCATAGAATCGGCATTGCTGTCAGATGGACACCTATTCTCTGATTAAAAATTTCCAAAGAAGAGGGGCCCACCACCTCACAAAGATTTCTGTTCCACCGAGGAACCACTCTGTCAGGAAGTTCTTCCTAATACTGAGCTGAACACAATTTTGTAATCTTCTGGTCATTAAAAAGGGATAGACTCATCAAATCATAGAGTTGGAAGGGGCCATATAGGCTTCAACCCCTTGCTCAGTGCAGGAAGCATCCAGGATAAGTATATGTCCAGCTGCTGCTTAAAGACTGCCAGTGAGGTTGACCTTAGGCAGCCTATTCCACTGCTGAATTACACTGATTGTGAATTCCCCCCCTGATATCTAACTGATACACATAGTTTAAGTGACTTACAAACAGAAGTGGCATACAAACCTCTTTCCCTTCCTCTCTCCTATGAGATAGGTGGGGCTGAGAGATCCCTAAGAGAACTGCTCTGAGTGAACAGCTCTAAAATAACTGTCACTGGCTCAAGGTCACCCAGCTGACTGCAAGTGGAGGAGTGGGGAATCAAACCTGGTTCTCTTGATTCAAGCCTGACACTCTTAACCAATATCCAATATTAGTGATTTTAAAACAACAAAAAACATTTTCAATATTTCAGCACTGAGAGAGAATAATAGAAATATTTATTTGGTAAAATTGTTAAACAAAAACCAAATGGCTTGGAATGGCCTTACTGCCACGGGCATTTGGGGGATATAGAAGAAGAGTTGGTTCTTATATGCCGCTTTTCTCTACCCGAAGGAGACTCAAAACGGCTTACAGTCACCTTCCCTTTCCTCTCCCCACAGCAGACACCCTGTGAGGTGGGTGAGGCTGAGAGAGCCCTGATATCACTGCCCGGTCAGAACAGCTTTATCAGTGCTATGGGGAGCCCAAGGTCACCCAGCTGGCTGCATGTGGGGGAGTGCAGAATCGAACCCGGCATGCCAGATTAGAAGTCCATGCTCCTAACCACTACACCAAACTGGCAAAGATGGGAAAATGCCTGGCCAGTTACCCTTTTGACCTGTGCCTCGATTGTTAATGAGGCATCGATGGTCACCTCCAAATTCCTGGCCTGGGACGTGATTTCTAGTTGCATCCCAACCAGGGAGGGTAAGTGCTCTTCCTGTTCTGCCCCCCTATTTCCCAACCACAGGACCTCCATCTTGGAGGGGTTGAGTTTCAAGGAACTCTGCTCAAGCTATTCAGCCATGGCTTCCAAACATCTGGCAAATGGTTCCATTTATGGAGAAAGGAGCTTAGCAAGCACAAGGCTGTGCCCTGTTTTCCGTCCTGGCGAGGCGGTGTGCCAGCACTTAATGGTCGACCATGTCAAAAATGACAATATTTGGCTGCAGGTCCAGCGATCTTTTCTTAAGAAGGGGACAAACCACCACCTCCTTGAGCAGCTCAAGGAACTCCCCAGTTTGTAGGGAGCAGTTGACAATATCCCTGAGCTGATCACCTTTCCAACTACCGTCCCCCCCTTAAGGAGCCATGATGGACAGGGATCAAGAGGGCAAGTGGTCATCTAACCTTCCCTAGCAACCTGTCCACTACACTGTGGGAGTGACTGGTGAGTTGGCCTTGGTTGCTTTGCTGCCTCACAGATACGAGGGTTCTGGGAACAGTTGGGACTGTCCTGTACCAGCAGTGGGACCATAACTCAGAAGAGACATTCTTGATGCTCACATTCTTTCAAAGATGCACCTTACCTGATTACTTGATGTTTTTGAAGCAGGGAAGTTGTACAGTCAGGAACTTAAACTGAAGTCTATGTTACATTAAGAAGAAGAAGAAGAAGAAGAAGAAGAAGAAGAAGAAGAAGAAGAAGAAGAAGAAGAAGAAGAAGAAGAAGAAGAAGAAGAGTTGGTTCTTATATGCCACTTTTCCCTACCCGAAGGAGGCTCAAAGAGCTTACAGTCACCTTCCCATTCCTTTCCCCACAACAGACACCCTGTGGGGTGGGTGAGGCTGAGAGAGCCCTGATATCACTGCTTGGTCAGAACAGCTTTATCAGTGCTGTGGTGAGCCCAAGGTCACCCAGCTGGCTGCATGTGGGGGAGCGCAGAATCGAACCCAGCATGCCAGATTAGAAGTCCGCACTCCTAACCACTACACCAAACTGGCTGATAGAGAGGAAGGGGATGCTGTTCAATCACCATACAAAGGCCTGATAAACTGTTTGAACTGGGGGCATAGACAAATGTATTTCATGAAAGTCTTGGGACTTAAACCATTCTGGCCATTGACAGTGCTTTAGCTAGATGGAAATGTCATTTAAAATGGCAGTTGCGTCCAAGCTTTTCTTGTGTGTGTGTGTGTTTTAATACCAGCTGATATAGAACAGTGTGCTGTGCATCTGCAGCTTTACAACAAAAGGTCACAATGTAAAAGTCAGCCATGCCCCTGTATCTTGTGTACTGATATCTACAACCCTGCTCTGTCACATGAGGTAACACTCCTGGTGTTTCAACTGACATGAATAATCTAAGACACTGCTCTTTAACAGCCTATAGAAATCAGCATGTACTCTGAGCACGCAACCCTCAGAATACTTCCAGAGATCATGCAAGCTGGGTCACAGCATGTGCCTCTGTAGTGGTTTGTAATGGAAAATGACACATCTATGTCGAAAACTTTACATGCTTCTGTCCTTAGGCAAGGAAGAAACACAACAGCTGTATGCCGTGTGAAGTTTCTTGCAGCCAGGGGAATCTGGGAGGAACTGCTTCTTTTCAGCTCTGCCTCTGACAATGTCATTTAGGGACAGAGTCTCCACTTGTGTAGAATGAACAGCAGAGCTAGCGTGGCTAGTGGGTTTTTCAGGCATTGCCAAAATATAAATGTTAAAGCTGATGGCATGTCGAAAGTAAATAACTAGTCTTGACATTTTCATGTGGAAGGATAATTTCAGCCAGCTGAATATAGAAATCAAACTTCAAAATGTCCTCGTACAAGATGAATGGTATTCAGAATGAATGTACAGTATATTGTGTCACAGTGCGTTTTAGGAAGGCCGAGGAAGCAGGGCAGGAAGGCAGTCTAAGAGAGGAGCTGAATTAAGTGAATATTGAAAGTAGAGGTGAAATGCATATTAGTGAAACCCAGTGCTATCCCATGTGAACTATGGCCCCTTAATCTGTTCTGGAAACAGTTGGGACTGTCCTGTCCCAGCAGAGGAATCATAAATCAGACTCCATTAATCCAATTCTCTCCAAACTTGGAGGTTAGGTAGAGGAGTACAATCCAAAAACCGTCTGCCAGTTTGGTAAGCCTAGCATGCTGGGGAGCTCACAAACCTCACAAACCAAACCAGTATATGCACTGTATATATGAACCACAAACTGAACTGCATTTTCCTGGTTCATGCCCATCCCTAATGATGTATGTATGGCTTCTGCTGATTCCTCCTTTCTTCTGCATGTGCCCTGATGGTGCTATGTGACCTTCAAGGTTCTGAACAGATTTTCAGTTATTATTTCCATGGGTTCTACTCTATGTGCAGTTTTCCAAATGTACATCACTGAAATCAAATATCTCTGTTTACCAAAAACACTGATATATTTGGCAAATTCAAATAGTAAGGTTTGTGCTAAAATGCTTTATTTTAGGTTTGCAGGGAATGGATTGATTTTTGAATCCACCACCTTTCGAAATTCCACTCCATGTACCTTAGAAAAATAGCTTGTCAAAGAAGACTCGACTCTTCTCCTTGACGTGATTGTTTTCTCTTGTAATCAAGCATTTTCTACAATAGAACAGCAAAACAGCCAGACTCTACCTGCATGACAGGAAAATCCTTAACATGAGATCCAGTTGAAAGTATAAACGAACTCTTTTTTTAAAAAAACTACTTGATTTTTCATATTTTCCAGTCTAATCAAGAAGATACATAAAAGAACATCTCTCCTGTTTTCAATACCCCAACAGACAGAGAATGAGCTAACTACAAGAAAGCATTGCAGACGTGGTCTACATTAGAATGCCGTGGCTCTTGAGCTATGATTAATATTGCCACGAAATTTTAACAGCCCCTGACATTTCCCCTTGCTGACAGTCTCCCTATTTACAGATACTGGATGCTGATTGGCTTTAAAGGGGGGGGATCTAAGCCAATTTGGCTGTTTTTTATTTTATGTTATACTGACACCTTTGAAGCACTCTGCAGCTTTTGCTGATGCCTTACAAAGTGTTATTTGCATAGAACATCACTTACATTGGTTCTTATTGTAGTTCTCTTTTGTTTTGCACTCGCTTTTAAACAATATGCAAATATTTGCAGCCTAAAGTACTCCTGGTTCTCCCCCCTCCCCTATTTATAAAGGATATCAAGAAACTGGAACAAAAAAAGACATTCATTCACATTTATACGGTGCTTCACATAGGCCCATTATGCACGGCCGCCGAAACGGCGATTTCGGGTCACGTGGAAAACGCGGAGGGGGAAGACGCGACGCATACTGGTTATACACGGGGCGGGGCGCGAGGGCGGCAAAACCCAGAGTAACCGATTATGCACGCGCCGATCCGGGCGCCGCTTCTGGTTGCGCCCCGCTCACCCGGAAGCTGCGCTTTCTTCCGCGTTTCACTGACGCGGCTTTTTCGGCGGCATGCACCGAAGCTGCAGCCGGTTGCAGCCGGCTCCGTGCGTTATCCGTGATTTTAGTCGCCGCCATTCCACCCCGAATGTGCGCTAAAACCCCCGTGCATAATGGGTCATACAATGTTCAAGTGCAGAACTATGTCTTCTACCTGCAAGCTATGGGTGGAAATGTTGAGAAATGGTTATTCTGCAACTCTCTGTGTAACTTATTCCATGATAGTCCATTTATGAAGCTAGGTTGTATTTCTCAGTATAAGACACAAACTCAGTTCTGAAAATGTGCTTCGGGGGAAAGTAATGATGGTCGGGTCTCCAACGGCAGTTTGGGACATTCCTAGAGATGATTTGGAGGCAGTGCCTAGGGAGGGCAGAGTTCTTAGGAAGGACACAGTTGAGCATGTGATGGCATATAGTGCACCCTCTGAAGTTGCCATTTCCTCTACAGGAGCTGATCTCTGTAGTCCAATGATTAGTTATCATTCCATGAGAACTCCAAGTCCCACCATGAAGCTGGTAATCCTAGAGGTGGGGGAGCTGCAAGGAAAAAGCAGTGATTAGGATGAAGTTGGACCCCATATATTTTATATTGTGGGGAGGATAATATTTGCAGAGATGATTTACATTTGGAGAGGTCACAAAGAAATGACCTTCCCATCCATTATTGGAAAGCATGGGGTGGATTTGGGTTACAGGTTGTTGCATATTAAAATTTACAATAATGCTGTAATGATCCAGCATTTATAAACTATTGGTCAAGAGTCAGGTTTTACATTTAGAAATTCTAGTTTTGTATGAATGACAGATGTAGGTACAAGGGAAAACATATCACACACTGTATATTCTCCGTTTAAGTGAACTAGGGGTATGCAAAAAAAAAATCAGCATTTCTCTGTTCAGGTCTATTGGATTTGGAAAAAAAAAATGCTATTTGCTATTTCTGAAAAAATCCCAGATCCCTACACTGGTATAGTATTGGGATTTGGGATCTTTAGGAAATCCCTTTTTTCCCAGGCTAATAAATCCAAGAAGAAAATGCAAAATTGTTTTTAAAGCCAGGCTGACCTCTGGGGCTGGTTTGGCTTCTCCCACAGTGCAATTCAAACTATGCTGCAGAAGAAGCTGGTCCCAGGATCGGTATGCAGTGGGGAGGTTTCTTCCTGCTGCACAAGGACCTGGCTGGGAACTTTCAGCTCCCACCACCCCAACTGATCCCAGGCATGACTCCTCTTGCGACTCGTTAAAACCAAGCTGCTAGAGGAGTCAGCATCAGCCAGGTGGTGTTGAGATTTCAGCTCCCACTGGCCCAGCTGATCTTCGGTATAGCTGAATAGACCTGCATAATGTCAGACATATTCAGCTCAGCTATACCAGGAGCCAATCAGATTCTCTGATCTGTGTTCAGCTTAAATAATACTAAAAATCTCAAAACTGGTAAGGGATTTTTTTGAGTATTCTTTTTCAGCTTGGTTTGTGACAAGTGCAAACCCCTAATGAAAACACAGATTTGCATACAAGCTGAATATTTACATGTTCTGAGCCATTGTTTCCCCAATACTCCTATCCACACATATTTATTTATTTCTAAATGTAAAGACTGTACAATCATGGTCTGAATGAGCATGGAGAGAGGGAGTCCTATAGGACTGATAATAGATGAGGGAAAGAACAGCATGATCTTGTCCCCTCATTCATTTGCTTCAGTCTATTGATCTGAATTAAGAAAGACCATAACAATATGGTTTCTTTAGTTCCAAAACATTTTAAAGGAGATGCCATTCTTGTCTCGTCTGTAACAGACAAGATCCCCAAAGATTGTATGTAGCAGGATGGGAACACAATTTGGAGAAAAAGGGGTAGATCTTGTTTTAAAGGTTCTCCTTCTTCCCTTAATTTATCTTCCAATTGAAACAGAAATGGACAGACAACATCTTATGTAGCAGGTTCACATCACTATCCTAAACAGTGTCATGTCAATTGAAGACCATGGGTTTAGAAGGGTCTAATTCTGTGTGTGGATGGCACGGTTAATCTTCCTGGACAGAATGTGAAATCTTTTAGAAATTTTATAACCCACTGCTATGTAGACCCACTGATTCCCATCTGGGCTTACTTTCTATTTAGGCTTTTAAAACCAGAAAAATCCCTCTATGGCAATCAACATGCCTGAATTTTTATGATCATCACCAAACTGTTCACCAACAGATTTTTGGATAAGAAATGGCTGCATGAAAGGCCAGGCGAGTCACATATGGCCTTACAGTATGTCCATCACACAAGATCCCCAACATAGCCGGGACTTCCAAATGCTTTTTAAAGTTAATGGTCTGTGTGCTAATAGCTGCTGGCCCTGGAACCTCAGCTAGCAGCTGGTGCCACTAATTGGTAGCCCTAAGGACGCATGTTATGTGCAGCAGCTAGGCAACAGATCCTGGGAACAACTGAAAAAAGATTAGCGGAGCAAAGTTGCTAATTCCATCATTCACTGTAATCTTTAATCAAGATGAAAAGTCAAGGAATGGCAAAGGGCTAACAAATGATGCTTGGCCTGAGTACTAGAGGCTAGTTAGCTCAAATCTTGAAACAGGTGGGCTTGTAGCATTTTCTAACACTGCCTAGTCACCACGTCTGCTGGCCGATTCTGAAAATAATATCATAGTAGAATTTTGCCTGCCTCTTGACCTATTTTTTGGGAGGGACACTTGCTTTGTTATAAAAGAGGTCAGTGTCAAGGTATATTAAAAACAGTGAAAGAACACTAACTGAGCTAAGCAAAACCAAAATGAATGCCTTAATGTAGGTTATAGGGTTCACTGGAGAGTTGCAATATAATATAGCTATTCTCCAGGCCCTTTCTTGATCTCTATCCTTTGCAGTATATTAGGAGAATTAAAAAGCATAACCATCTGGTGCTCAGGCACAGCAGAGTGTGTGTTTATTGAGTAGACGGAAACCTGAAAGAGCTTGTTGGATAACTGGATTTCTGAGTGATTCACTGAAGTCAGCTATACTGTAGACACTGAGAAGACACAAGTAAACCTGTTTCCCACCCATTTTAGAAATAATTCATGGTCACTTGCTTTTAGAAAGATCTGGTTTTGTTTTGGAGGGGGGCTATGTGGTCAGCCTAAGTCAAAACAGTAGCCTTACTACTACTACTACTACTACTACTACTACTACTACTACTACTACTACTACTACTACTACTACTACTAGGAATGGGAAGGCGACTGTAAACCGCTTTGAGCCTCCTTTGGGTAGGGAAAAGCGGCATATAAGAACCAACTCTTCTTCTTCTTCTTCTTCTACTACTACTACTATTACTACTACTAGATTTATTCCCCCCTACTATCAGCAAGCCATCTTGCAGAGGTTTACATGATATCATGATCTGGCTAAATACACTAATGGGTTCTCTGTAGCATTTTCGGTCCTGGCCCCAACCTGGTGGAATGAGCTCCCGGAAGAGCTGAGGGCCCTGCGGGAATTACCAGCATTCCGCAGGGCCTGTAAGACGGAGCTCTTCCGCCAGGCTTATAACTGAGGCCAGGCGGAAAGAAGATCAGCCCCCCCTCACAAACTGGCGGTAGAGAGCGTCACCCCCCTCCGTAGTTGAAGATGCGGAGAGCAAATGAGTAGATTACGCCATCGCTGTTGCCATTACTGTAAATTATCAGTTTTTATTGTCATTTTATGGTTTTAGGGGACGGGGTTATATAAGCCGCCTTGAGCCTTCGGGGGGAGGCAGGGTATAAATATGCATATGCATATGCATATGCATATAAATATAAATATAAATATAAATATAAATATAAATATAAATATAAATATAAATATAAATATAAATATAAATATAAATATAAATATAAATATAAATATAAATATAAATATAAATATAAATATAAGAGGGTAGTCATCTAGTAAATGTAAATAAATTGGCACTGATTTATATAACAAAGGAATATCCCAATAACTAGGTGAACATAACCTAGAGACTGATGATCCCATTGAACATCATTGTCTTCTAGTCTTTGTGTTATTAGCTTTAAGATTGTTGTTTGTGATTAATTAAAGATGAATTATAGTATAACATATTAGATTTTGGAAAATTTATTCTGAGGCCAGAAATTTGATTATATTTTAAGAGTTCTTCCTTTAAAGGCTGAATTTTGAGAGATAGCAACATATCCGAATATATTGGTAACAGATGTTATTTTGAAACACATTTAATTTCTCTAAAATTTTGTTAGCTAAAAGTTCCAAAGCTAAGATAAAATCAATGGAGAAAGTGGACATCCATGTTTTGTACCACAGTTAATATGTATTAAGATAGAAACATAATTATTTGTTGTTATGCTGGTAGTTTATGACAAATAGCCAAAATTGCATTATTAAATTTATTTCCAAATTCATAAAAATTGAATACCTTATTGTGTAATGCCAGTTGACTGAATCAAATGCTTTATCATGATCTAAGATTATTAATGTTAATTTTTTTTCCCATTTTAAAAGTGAAACGGAAGACCCACAACCATCCTAATTGCATCCACAATGAAGTGTTTAGGAATAAAACCATGTTGTTCTGGATTTTCTAATGCTGGAATACACGGTCTCAAGTTAGAAGCTAATCTTTTAGTGAAAATTTTGTAATCTGTATTCATCAATGAGACTGGATAAGATTCCCTAGATGGAGGCTTTTTATTTGATTTAGGTACTAAAGGTAATTTCACTTCCAACCAAGAGGCAGGCAATGGAGACCACTCCATAATCTCATTAAATAGAGGAAGAAGGCAGGGAACCAAAATATTTTCATAGTGCTTATAGACTTTTAATGTAAACCCATGTAATCCAGATGCAGAGCCTGTTTTTAATGACTTAATTGCTGCATTGATTTCTTTTAAGGTTATACTACTATTTAACTATTTAATCCTAGGGTCTAGCAAAGGAATACTTTCCAAAAGACAATATTCATTAATCACTGAGTGTTGGGTCTGATTTCCTGTATAGAGATTATTATAAAACGCAAAGGAGTCCAAAAATATCTTTTAGTTTATTAACCAATTCTCCCTTTGAATTTTTAAGAATCACAATCAACTTCCTTTGCTGGGCTATCTTGATTGTACTTGCTAATAGTTTAGAATGTTTTCCTTCAAATTCATAATATCTTTGTTTAGTATACCATAATTTCAATGTCTATTAATTAATATTAATATCTAATAAATTTATTTCCTATTTTCACTCTAATCTGGTTTTATCTAAAGGGGATCCCAATCTTTTTCATATTTCTGTAATATTGTTAATTTGTTTCCTTTTTTAATAATGATAAATCCTTGCTTCCCAATAAAGAATGTTTGATACAGCGACATCTGAATTCTCTTGAAAGTACCTTTCCAATGATATTCTGAGATTCTGCTTGTTATTGAACTGTTCATAAAATTGGATTAAGCCACTGTGGATACTTTGTACTAACAGACAAACAAACTTATCTGAGGCTATATTGTGAAATCGATGTGACAAAACTTATTTTTATAAAAAGAGACCAACCAAAACAGTTTCTAGATATTTTGCCATTTTCAAGTTCCTTTCCTCAGTGGTTGTGTCCTAAATTCAAAAAGTAAAATTAGTTTAAATATTACATAACATACCTTAGTTAAACAACAATCAGAAAATTGTTGCAAGTACACATACCTCCTGTTACAATAGTATTCCTAACAGTAACACTTGTCAATGTGGAAAATCATTCCTACACTTCTACATAGAAGAGTAACAAATACATAATGAATCATCATCTAACAAAAATGAATTTTCATTATAAACTGTTACTAACTACTCTTACCTTGTTGTATATTTAATAATATTTATAGACCATCAGCTCACAAAATTTGGGAGATATCAAAAGAAAAGCATTCCTAAAAGCTATATGTGCCCTGCAGCATATAAACCACTCTCTTGCCAGAGCGCAATCAAACACAGGTGTGGTCTTAAAGGAACATGAGTAATAAAACTTCTTATAATACAAACATATAGAAAGCAGGACATTTTCAGAGCTGTATTGAAACCACTATGGCTAAGAGTTTGCAGAGTCTCAACAGAAATGTAACTATTAGGATCAAAGACCAGGCCATCTGGCCTGACTGGGAAATCTTGCACCTTTGCTTTCCGATGCTCTCGCACCTAAATTCCTTGCACCCACTCCCCTATAGCCTCTGCCCTATAATAATAACTGTCTATTGTACCTTTGTATCAGCCAAGACCTTTTCTCAAGGGGTCTTGGCATGCTCCAGGATCTAGTACTGTCTGTTTAATAAAACTCTTCTTTGGATGTTTAACGGGTGTGTGGATTCTGAATGTGCTTTATCACGGACTTTACTGACTGGGCTCCACTTGATTCCTGACAAGAGCTTAACAGGACATTCTCATCCCCCCACAATAGTGGGAGAGCAGCATGCCATTCTCTCATCACCATGCATTTGGACATTCATGCCCCCACCCCCTGCTGTTATGCCACTGCAAGGCACAGAGGAACCCACCCACCCAGGAGCTGTGCACACACAGCTCCAGGGCAGACCATGTACACGAGGATTTCTTCCCCCTTGTGTACATGGGATGTGGCAAGGCATGCTGCTGTACCACTAAGAATTGGCAGTAGCCCATTGTGGCCACAGCTGTGCATAATCAGCCAATGAAAACCAAATACTAAGGTTTCATTACTATATGTCTTATTTCACTTCTATTGTATAATATTAGACCAGAGAAAAAAGAAAACAAAGGAAGAGATTCCTAATTCGGGAGGGGGAGATGTCACTGTTCAATGAGGGATGTCAGTTACCTTAGTCTATGTGTTCCAGGGGAAGGGGGAAGGCAAATCTACAATTGTATTACCATATTCATTTTATAATAATAAACCTCTGGAGGACAAAATAAGAGGAAGTAGGGGGGAAAGGGAACTATATTAAATATCCTTACATGGGGCCATTCCGCACAACCGCCTATGTAGCCAAATGTAAGCGGTATCATAACATGCTGCAATTAATAGCGTCAGGTCTTGATACAGCTTTGACACAGCCGTTCCTACCAGGAAAAAAGCTCTCCCACTAGCGCTGTTTTCATTACCCACAAGTTTCCGGTCTCGCCGGAATCACAACAAAGGAGGCAATATTTTTCCACGCTTCTTCCTGCCCCCAGCCATCAATCAAACAGAACAGCCAATGAATTGTTTTGTTCGTTATCCTCTTTCCCTTTAAAAACTGTTTTTAAAAACCCCAAAAAACCAGTAGCAACGAATATTTGTTCATTCGATGTCTCAGAAAGACCTTTTTCGCTGGCGTAGCAGCTGGTGCTTAATTGCTTACATGCTCTTCAAGTGAAAAAAATCCCCCCCTCCCGATGGGTGCAATTTCTGGCCGAAATTACAGGCAGTGTCGAACAGGGGGCTGTATTGTGCTTGGAAACTTTAAAGACAATTGCAGAAGGGAGCTTTGTTTTACTGTGGAGGGACTTCAGCTGAAGTCAGTCTAAGCCTTGCTTATTCGTTGCTTTCGCCAGTTTAAAGGGGGGAAAAATGGCGATCGCATCTGCGGAAGCTCAAGGAGAAGAGCTAAGGAGGGACATTCTTTCTACCGGAATATTGAGAATGCACATGTCTTTTTCGGATGTGTTGCAGGTTGTTTTCAGGAGTGAAGCAGTTTTTTAAAGGGGGAATCCACTTTTGGCAATTCCCCGAAAAGTGCTACATTGAAGCGTTTTTTGCGGGAGTGTTGTAGCAGTGTTGCGGATTGTGTATGACATGCATAATGTTAAAAAAATAGCGTTACACAACAGTTAGACTTCAACTACATTAGCGCTGTGTGGAATAGCCCCAGGTATTTCTCTTATGAATTCAATTAGGAAAAAAAGATTTCTCCAAACTAATAAATATAATATAATAGTATAAGTTATTCTACTTCAAAAAAGAAAAGAAAAAACTGTACCCTTCTCCTAATAGAAAGTATGATAAGCCTAACTCTAATTATAAAGTTCCATTAACTAGATTAATTATAAATTATATAGACATGAGGAGCATAGTAAATTATATCAGACAGGCTAAAAATTAATTTATTGGGATCGAAACAACAACAACAGAGTGCTATAGGTTTGTTTTTCCAATTAAACAAAGGTCATTCCTTAAGCTGTGATTTGCTTCACAGCAGTCTTTCCATTCCTTGTGAGGCCAGATCTTTCCCTAGCATTTGCCTTTTCCCTCATCTTGCTAGTTATTCCTTCCATGTCTTCTTTCTAGATTCCTCTTTATTTTGATCATTAATCCTCTGTTCATCAACCTTATACCCATATGAAGAAATGTTGAAAGGAGGCAGCAGCTTTAGTTGTTCAAACATACTTAGCATTTCCTCAGTGTTCGAAGCCCTCTTTATGAGGAATCAGAATAAATGAGAAACCCCATTTGAACTTGACTCTCTTTTCTTTAAAATCTCACTAAAACAGCAAAATTCCCAATGATACTTACAATTTCAGGAGCCAAGTCTTGTACAGTTTCCAGACTGGTGCTATTATTTATTTATTTTATTTATTTATTATATTTATATACCGCCCTCCCCGGGGGCTCAGGGCGGTTTACATAAGAACAACAACAGTACATAAAACAATCTATAAACATGTGAATAACTTTACAATAATAACTAATGGTTGTAACCATATAACAATGTAACAGTATAAATAATATAGGCAATATAACAATGCAACAATACAAACAGGTCCAGAGCATGTTGGTGGACTTCTGAGGGGGGGCAGGGGAGGGGAGCAGGGGCCTCTCAGCTGCTGTTGATTGTGTCTGGTCTCAACCAAATGCCTGGTGGAAGAGCTCCTTTTTGCAGGCCTTGCGTAACTGTTTAAACTCCGTCAGGGCCCTGATCTCCTCTGGGAGCTCGTTCCACCAGGTGGGAGCCAGAACAGAGAATGCTCTGGCCCTGGTTGAGACCAAGCGGACTTCTTTAGGGCCAGGGATCCTTAACTGGTTGGTGGCAGTGTAGCACAGAGCTCTTTTGGGGGCATAGGCGGGGAGACGATCCCTCAGGTACACTGGGCCCTGACCGCGTATGGCCTTGAAGGTAATTACCAGGACCTTTAGTCTGATCCGGAATTCAACTGGCAGCCATTGCAGCTGGTGGAGAATAGGCCGGATGTGAGACCTCCATGGTGTTGCTGTGAAGATCCTGGCCGCTGCATTTTGATGGTTTATTCCCCTTAAAACCACAGACTTCTTTCAATGTAAAGCAATGAAAACAGATAATAATCTTGAGACCTTGAATTTTTATTTATGGAAGCTTTGGGGCTAATAGCTCCCAAGTTCATTGCAGCTATTGGAAATTATAGTTGTGAGGAAGTTAACCATTCAGGGATGAACTCAGGTAAATTGTCTCTTCTCACCAACTCCTTCATTCTATGAACTCAGACCTTATTACACCTTTGTCTGTTCTGCATCTCTGTTAATTTATTCTTATCACAGTGTTTTCACGTTCCAGAGTGGACAGCTTTCCCCCATCATAGTTAAAAGTTATTAGAGGTCACTATCTCACAGGCTTCTGATGCCATAGCTTCCACTTCCTCTAATCCAGGGGTAGTCAAACTGTGGCCCTCCAGATGTCCATGGACTACAATTCCCAGAAGCCCCTGCCAGCATCTGGAGGGCCGCAGTTTGACTACCCCTGCTCTAATCTTTCCATCAGTGTGCCTAATTTAGAGTCAAGACAATTGGCCATGCCAATCAATATTTTTACCTTCACTTGAGTCCATAACATTTTAAGGCCCCTTCTCCTCAGTAGATTTTTAGTTTCAAATTTGTGGTTTGATATATCTGACTCACCCTCAGTTCCAGAGTCTGTCCCTGCTGTCACCATTTTCTGTTCTTGATGTGACATTAGCTCCAGCCTTAGCAGAAAATTTACTGCCAGGGAAGATGTAGAAATCTTTAAAACTGGCCTTGAGATTTCAAGACTGTTTTGAAACATCTCCCAGGGTTGTTAATCCCATTAATTTTGGAGAAGGAGTACATGTTTTGAAAGTTTTCAAAACAAGTTGTCCTGATCTCCCTGTAATTGTGTCTGTCCTCATGGTACCATCGCCACCCTCAATCTCTTCCACGAGTAACAAATATATAATAAATATAATAAATAGAAATATAATAAATAAATAAATAAATAAATAAATGGTTATAAACATAATTGAAGGTATGTATTTGTTCTCATAAAGGCTCAAAGTAGGTCTGGAAAAAATTTAACTTATCAATGGGAGACGTTTGCCATTCACATTTTCTTATCTTTCTCCATGTGCTTCATTATCAGGTTCCTTGTCTTCACCTGCTAATTTTCCACGAATTGCATCTTTATTTTTGAAATTGTTTCAAGCAATTGTTATACTTTTGCTGTTGTTGATTTTAGATTATCTTAACACCGCCTGTGGCGCCACGGGCGCCACGGGCGCCACGGACTAAATAAAGCTCTAAGACGTTCTGAGGCGGGATGTGTCCGGGATGAGGAAGGGTCCAGATTGGACCCTTCCTCTGCACAGACAATCGGCTTGCCTTCTCCTGTAGCCTGGTTTAAACTATACTGCAGGAGAAGGCATCTCAGAGCTCCTCCTGCAGGGCTCCCTGCAGGCACAGTGATCCTGGCTGGGCTGCTCTCTCCTGCTGTACCGTTTTTAAACTGAGCTGCAGGAAAAAGCAGTGCAGAGATATGTCTGCAGGAAGCAATGGACAAAGTCTGCAGGAAGAATGGGAGCCGCAGCAGCCAGCCGAGCAGCGCAGCGTGAGGTTGTGTGATCCAGCGGGCTGGTCCCGCACTTTTATTTCCTCAGCTCCTTTCCGCCACCCCCTTTTCCAAAAAGGCTCTTACGAGCTATCCCCTTCCTGAAGCTGACATGTTGATATGATAATTAACTCCACATTTTTACCCAGAGAAAAGAAACTGGGAGAGAGAGAGAGAGAGAGAGAGAGAGAGAGAGAGACAGAGACAGAGACAGAGACAGAGACAGAGACAGACAGAGACAGAGACAGAGGTTTCATGAAAAGCAAGCAAAAGAGCCCCCAGCGTTCAACCCTTCTCCCGGAGGGCACAGGCGCGTCCACACTCTGGTAAACCCCCACCTCCCCTCTCAATCTCCATTGGGGATTCAAATTTCCCTTTATTTCTGTTTTCTGCTCTCATTTAGGGATGGCCTGAATAGAGATCGGTTGCTTTTGATACAGAACAAAGTGTGAGTCCAGGGGTCCCCTTTAAAAGCTTGTGGCTTGAATAAAACTTTGTTGGTCCTAAAGGTGCCACTGGACTCTAATTTTGTTCTGCATAAAAAGCTGCTTCAAACCAACAAGGCTACCCACTTGAATCTAGCATTTTATATAGCTTGCCCTCCATATGCAAGCAAAAGACCAGGACTCCAGCCAAAAGACCAGGACTCCAGCCGAAACACCAGGACTCGCCAGCCGCTCGCCAGCCGCAAAGGTAGTCCCCCCCCATACCCACTCTCACTCCTGGGGGCTGCTAGCGCCCATTGCATTTTTGCGTGCAATGGGCTTTTTGGCCTCCCTTAGCTTCCTTCTTCCCTCCTTCCTCTCTTCCTTCACCCGCCTTCATCGCTCCCGTCCTTCTCCCTCCTTCTTCCCTTCCCTTCTTTCCATAGACCACTCCAGCCTCGCATCTTGCCATCCTCTGATACAAGCACCCCCCCCAAAACAAAACCCTTCTTTGCTTTTGCTATCTTTCTACTTGGTTGCTTTTCTGCTTCCCCCCTTCCGCTTCCTGAAAATCTTTGGAGGGACAGAGCCCTGAAAAGGAGGAGGCAGGGAGTGTGAGAGGGTCATCCAGCAACTATGCTCACCCCCCCCCCTCCAAAAACAAAGTCTCCCCACATTTTTAATGACAAAACACCCCTCCAATATTGGAATGTTGTGCCAACTTTAAGAGCACGGCTCAGTTCTTTCTCTGCCCAGGAAAAACAAGAAAAAAGCTAACACCCCTATCTAATCAAAGCAGAGGTTCTCTAACTGCATTAAAAGTTTTGCTCCTCTTTAAGATCACTGCCACATTCCATTGTGGGAAGGATTTGCAAAATGCAATGCGACTCTTCTTGGTTGTCTCACAGTCTCTCTCTCTCTCTCTCTCTTTCTCTCTCTCTCTCACTTTGACTACAAAAAAAATGACTACAGTCCCCCCCCACCCCCAGTGTGTGTGTGTGTGTTTTGCTTTGGCTACTGCCTCGGACAGAGAAAAAACACAGACTTTGACTGGCTGGGGCGACATTTTGATATTTTCCCTCCTGGGTTGCGAATGAAATCTGCCCTCACCCCCCCCCCCCACCGGTTAGTTCTGCTCACACCTGGAAGGCTTCTGCAGTCCTTTATTTCTTTATCTCTCTCCAGTAGGGAAATGAAGCAAACACCATGCCTCATCTTGGCCTCGCCATACTTGGCCAGGAGATGAAGAGGGCACCTTAACCCACTCTTTTCCCTCCCTGCTCCTACTTTTGGGAGATGGGAAGACACCCCCCTCCCCCCTGAACATCTTGCTTCCACCTGGATGGGATATTCTTATCCAGAGAGGAAACTTCTGTGTCACCCAACTTCCTGTGCCTTGGCTGTCTTCTTTCCTGAGGCACATCTGACAACTGTTTCAGCCGACAGGGAGAAGCAGACCTTGCAGAGGGACAGAGGAGATACGGTGGGACAAACAGAGCTCTCTGGGCTCTGCAAAGCCTCGCCTGCACAGGGGAGCTTTATATGTTGTGGACTTTCACCGAATTTGGGGGCTTTATGCCAGTGGGGGTTTTATGCCAGGGGTCCCTCCAGTATTCTGGCCACTGCATCTTTCTCCTCCCGCCCTTCAAGCCCAAGATGTCAACGCATTACACTCCACCCTCACACCATTCTAGCGCCCGTTGTATTTCTGCCTACAACGGGCTTAAGCTACTAGTATCTAATAAACACAGTTGATTTTGCAGGTCAAATATCAAATGGTGGAAGTAATTTGAATTTTCCCCAAACCTTGGACTCAATAACATATATTAAACCAGGGTGTATTAACAACTGATATGTAACACAGCTTGTAAGCTGATTGGTTTAATTGGTGTGGATCTCCCTAACAGAAAGCTCTCAGCTATTATTGAAGCAAGAACCTCACTCTGGCACAAACAAGAAGAAAAACCTATTTCCCATTGCCTGCATAATAGGGTAAAAACGAGAAAAAATAAAGGGGGGGGGAGCTAAACCCTGAAAAAAATTCAAATAACCAAAAAGGGTCAAACAAACAAACGTCAGAATACATACCATTTTTATTAAACTTAAGAGTACTTATCCATAAATTGCAATAACATAATAACTAATAGACCCTGCATACCATTAAAAAAATTGCTTCACGATACATATGCTGTTGGTGAAGAAAAAATAAAATGGAAAACCAAATACATTAGAGTTGAGTGCCTTCCTCAATAATGTAATAAATATTATCAGGCTAAATAGCTTCTGATGAGTATAACAATCATCAGGTAATTACCACGTACAAATGTATCCAAATATCTCATATATCAGAAAGTCTGTTCATGCTAAGTAAATATTGTAGACTTGTAATTGAGTCAGAAGTTAGAAAAATTCTTACAATCTACATTCATACCAAAGTTTTTTTTTTGAAGTCCTATCACTCATATATGAGATGTATGCACACAATCTAATAAAAAAATGGGTTGGGTAATTTTTGAATGAGCATTCAAAAGCATTCAAAACCAATGGGAAGAATTCTGGCTAATTAAAGCAGTATCTCAGAACCTGTTTTTAACGTAAGGTTTTTGCCCAAGTACCAGGGGTACTTGTGGATTGTAAACTAAACATGAGCAGGCAGTGTGATGCAGCGGTAAAAAAGGCAAATGCCATTTTGGGCTGTATCAACAGGGGCATCACATCAAAATCACAAGATGTCATAGTCCCATTGTATAGGCACTAGTCAGACCACACCTGGAGTACTGTGTGCAGTTCTGGAGGCCTCACTTCAACAAGGACGTGGATAAAATTGAAAGGGTACAGAGGAGAGCGATGAGGATGATCTGGGGCCAAGGGACCAAGCCCTATGAAGATAGGTTGAGGGATTTGGGAATGTTCAGCCTGGAGAAAAGGAGGTTGAGAGGGGACATGATAGCCCTCTTTAAGTATTTGAAAGGTTGTCACTTGGAGGAGGGCAGGATGCTGTTTCTGCTGGCTGCAGAGGAGAGGACACGCAGTAATGGGTTTAAACTGCAAGTACAATGATATAGGCTAGATATCAGGAAAAAAATTTCACAGTCAGAGTAGTTCAGCAGTGGAATAGGCTCCCTAAGGAGGTGGTGAGCTCCCCCTCACTGG
The DNA here is from genome assembly GCF_049243985.1 of Paroedura picta. Lineage (NCBI taxonomy): Eukaryota > Metazoa > Chordata > Lepidosauria > Squamata > Gekkonidae > Paroedura > Paroedura picta. The sequence continues at coordinate 118,559,196 of NC_135372.1, forward strand.
CAGTCTTCAAGCAAAGGTTGGATACACACTTTTCTTGGATGCTTTAGGATGCTTAGGGATGATCCTGCGTAGAGCAGGGGGTTGGACTAGATCGGTGGTCCCCAACCTTTTTTAGGCTGGGGACCGGCAGGACAACTGCCCCGCCCGTGCATCGTGCATGTGCAGCCACGCCTGCGCATTGCGCAAGCGCCATGCGCAGCCCAGCCAAGCATGTGCAATGCGCGGGCATGGCCCTGATTCCCTCTCCCCCCCTCCTGCAGTAAGAAACTTCCCAGGCCGCAAGCTTGCGGCCTGGGAAGTTTTTTACTGCGGGGGGGGGCGGGGAGAGGGAACCGCAGGCCGGCGCCATGGCCTTCGCGGCCCGGCACCGGGCTGCAGCCCACAGGTTGGGAACCACTGGACTAGATGGCCTGTATGGCCCCTTCCAACTCTATAATTCTATGATTCTATGATACAGTTGTGTTGCAAAGTGATGACATCACTTCCCATGCAACATTGGCAACATGGCCTTCCTTGTTCTCCTGGTGAGTTGCCCCTCCTGGCAACCCTAGTTAATGAAACAGAAAATGTATACTGCCTGAAGGCCAGAGGAAGTCTGAATGCTTATCCAACACACACACTGGCAGTGACATAACAGATGCTTGAGTGTGGCCAGTCTTGTGCTCCATTTCTAAAGCTGGGTAGAAAAAAAAGCAGAGCCCCCCACTGCACACCGAAGCACAGGTTTGCAATAAGCATGCAATGGGTCATGTTTATAGACTGTAGAAATTCAAGCAAAATTAATTGTTGTTGAAGTTTGCCTAAAGTAAAATCTGATACAAATGTGGAGAGCGGTGTTCAGGTATTTCTGCAGGCATTTCTTTAAAACGAGGGGAATTTCTCTGTTTTCTTTTAAAAGGTTCCAGTTGAGGTCAAATGCCCCAAAGCTCTGCTGTCCTTGCAATGCCTTCATACAGCAATGGAAAGACCCTGCAAAAATGACTGACAAAGTGGCTCCAAAAACATAGGCTGGACTAAACTAATCATTAACACCAAACTAAATCAAAGCAGGGGGGAGGGACTTTGAACCACCACATGTATTATATGTTTAAAAAGCAGCTGAAAAGGACCTACCTAGCACAGCAAGAGAGAAGGTTTTCAATCGTTCTACCTACAATTGTTTTCCTGAGAAAAATGAGTTCCCTGAACCTGCATTTAGCCCTCTGAATGCTCTAAAGAACTGTACATGATCCAATCAACAGATCTCCCATATGTGCAAGCTGAATGAGAACTCATACATGCATCTCAGTGGAGTGCAGTGGTTACAGTCTTTGACTAACATCTGGAAAACCCATAGATGGTAGATTTAAAATGCGGTCCACTACTTGCATTTTGGTAAAAAAAATATTTCTAATTTCAGTGGCATATATTGGGAGAACTGCAACTGCAGTACAACTCATGGAAGTAACCATTTACTTCTCCCTTTCCCATGGAACTTCCTGTGTCTCTGAAAACTTGTTTTAACTCCTGCAGGTCAGGACACCCTTGTAGGCATTCCCTTCCCACAGTGCTTCCTCCGCTCTGCTCTGGCCTAATCTGGTGCAGAGGTGCTACCATGTGGCACATATAGCATGTGATACAGGCCCTGTGCTTTCAGGGGGCCCATACATTGCCTCCCCCTGACCCTGGGCCATTTACTTCTCAGTGGTGAGAGAAGGAAAATAAAAGAAGACCATGGGACTGTAGCCCACTCCAAACTAATTCCTATGATGGCTGATACAGAATAATACAAAAAGACAGGATGCTCTGCCTTAACACCATCAGCTTCTGATTGGATGTGGTAGCTGGAAGGGGCAGGGATTCCCAGCCACCTTGTTGCTGTGTGTGGAAGATTTAAGTTCCTCCAATGCACATCTTTTGTCTCCCTAGTTCCTGCATGTTTGGAGGTAAAATTCTGTGCACCCTCCTACCCACCCACAGTTATGATTTGTGCTGTCCTGGGGAGCAATAACAAGAGCCCCATGTTGGCCACCCACATGCCAGATGCCTTTCTTGCTGCTAGAAGCCTTTGTTCTGGGCTTTGCTCTGCTCTCTATTCCAGCAGTAAGTAGTGGCTACATTGCATCGAGGGAGTAGGGACTGAATAAAAGTTGTATGCTCAAGTACTGGGCAGAACCAATGCTCCCCAAGGCATTTGTTTAGAGCAGAGGTGCCTGATAACAGCACACCCACTGCCCTTGGGAGAGGTACCCCTGCCAAGATGTCCAGTGTTTGGGGGCCTCACAATGAGGGATCTGATTTTCCCCAGCCCGGCCTCAACCAAATGCCTGGTGGAAGAGCTCGTCTTCCAGGAGCTCATTCCACCAGGTTGGGGCCAGGACTGAAAAGGCCCTGGCCCTTGTCAAGGCCAGGCACATCTCACAGGGACCAGGAACGTTTGACAGATTCAAACTCATAGAGCGAAGAACCCTGCAAGTGGCATAAAGAGTTATGTGGGGCCCAGGGTGCAGATGGCCTTGAAGGTAAGTACCAAATCCTTGAACTTGATCCAGTTGGCAATTGGTAACAAATGCAGCTGCCTCAGCATAGGCTGGAAATGGGTCCTCCAAGATGAGAACCCTAGGAGCCACATTTCGCACCAACTGTAATTTCTGGGTCAAAGTCAAGGGGAGGCCTGCATAAAGTAAGCTACAGAAATCAAATCTGGAAGTGACCATGCATGGATCATTGCAGCCAAATGCTCCGGGAACAGGTAGGGCACTAGTGGCCTAACCTGGTACAGGTGGGAAAATGGTGATCTGTGCCTCCATCGCAGATGTTGTCAAGATATTCTCTGTATATCCTGGAGAATTAACTCAAGTGGTTTTGAAGGCCCACCCAGGATCTTTGACAAATACTTATATTATTACTCTCCTCCATTAATCAAATTTCTTCTCTCTTGGTAGGCTGAATTTCTTTCCCATATTGATCTGTCCACCTACCAACAGCATATGCTACAGCGCTCTCAATAGTGTTTTTTTCACTTCCCTCATTTCTCACCTATCAAAAAATGAAGCAAAATAATATATATTCAAATACATCTTCATATTCATACTTTGGAGACAAAGCACCATAACAAATTCTCGAAGAACATAAAACCAGAGGAAAGGAATGATTATATTCGGACAATCAAATGATGATAGAAAAATATCTAGGGAATTCACTCATCACTGCTTCTTTCTCTTTCTTTTCTGTTCTCTAGACATTATGTCCTGACAGCTGTGGAATAAATACGACACTGGTCCTGGTTCAGTGACTCAGGTATGAGATTCCCCGATAAGGACTTTCTGTGTGCCTCCTTGTTTCCCTATTGTATTTGTAATTCCTTGACTTTTGATTAACACTTCCTGTGCCACTGATGCTCTCCTTTCTTATTGACTTTCCCTCCTGCCTTTGATATTTCTTAAATGGCAATGCCTAAGATGAAGTGAAACACATTTTTCATCCTCTTGCCTGTTGTATTAAGCATTAGGTATCATTAGCTTCTTGCTTCTTGCTTTGCTTGGTAGGTCTGTACTGAGATTTAGAACATCGTTTATTAAACAGGCAAACAGATACTTTGTACAGTGGCTGCCACATCTTGCAATATGTTTTATTAACGCCACGCTGCCCTGAGTCGTTTGTCAATGTCAGTATTGCTACTGTTGCTAACATTTCTTAGGACCGTATTAGTGAACACAATAGCAGAAGATATTGCATGTTTCCCCAAGGATTTGTCGTAATCTCTGAGAGGTGAGAGGCTGGAACAGTGGTGACACTATGCAAAAATGGAAATGCCTTTCAAATAGGGTTATTGTTGCATCTATGGACATTCAGAAACCTTGAGCTCAGAGCAAGGTCTGGAATCCTGAACTCTTGTTAGACATTTGCTGGCTCCTTATTTCTAACCTATCAGCAAACAGGCTTATGGAGCTATCACAGGCCCTGGTTAAGGGCCAGTCATGTGTCTTGGTAGGAGTTTCAAGCATTTATATACGTTCTCCTGTTTGGATTGTCTGTGTTTTCTGATCCCAGTGAAGTGATGGTTGTTTTGGAGTGAAGTGGCTGTGTCTTTACTGAACCCATGGATTTAATAGCCATGTTGGCTCCTCCTGGATTATTCTTGTTGCCAGTGCTTCAGAATGATACCCTAAGGGTTTTGTATAGTCAGGGAAACCTAAATTCCTGTTTAATTATGCCATTTGAGTACTTTGGTATAGAATTGTTGATTTTGCACAAGCTATGGATGCGAAAGCTGGATCCTGAAGAAAGAAGACAGGAGGAGAACAGATGCTTTTGAATTATGGTGTTGGAGACAAATGCTGCAAATACCATGGACAGCCAAAGTTACCAACAAGATAGCTTTAGAGAGGAGCAGACCAACTGTCATTAGAAAGCAAGATATTATGGCTAAAGCTCACTTACTTTCGACACATCATGCAATCAAACTCGTTAGAACAATTATTAATGCTTGGTACATTCAGCGGCAAAAGGAAATGTGGTCGGCAAAGGATCCGCTGGCTCGACACGATCACAGGGATGACCATGAACCAACTAAAAGTGGCAGTTATTGACAGAAACGAATGGCAAAAACTTTCCTATAGAATCATTTATGGTCGGACATGACTGACCGGATATCATCATCATCATCATCATCATCATTTATTTATTTATTTATTTATTTATTTATTTATTTATCATACTTCTATACCGCCCTCCCCGGAGGCTCAGGGCGGTTTACATTATAACAAGGAACCTTACATAAAACAGTCTGTAAAACATATACATCAATAACCAACAATTGCAACCAAACACAACACAGTATAACAGTAAACAGTTGTGATACAAACAGGTCCAGGGCTTGTTGATGGGATTCTGAGAGGGGTGGTTTATTGATTGAATTCTGAGGGGGGGTGGGGGGGGGAGCAGGGGCCCTTGGTCGCTGTTGATTACGTCTGGTCTCGGCCAAATGCCTGATGGAGGAGCTCCTTCTTGCAGGCCCTGCGGAACTGTTTAAGCTCCGTCAGGGCCCTGATCTCTTCTGGGAGCTCGTTCCACCAGGTAGGGGCCAGAACAGAGAATGCTCTGGCCCTGGTCGAGACCAGACGGACTTCTTTAGGGCCAGGGATCCTTAGCTGATTTGAGGCAGTAGAGCGTAGAGCTCTTTTGGGGGCATAGGCGGGGAGGCGGTCCCTCAGGTACACTGGGCCCTGACCGCGTATGGCCTTGAAGGTAATTACCAGAACCTTTAGTCTGATCCGGAATTCAACTGGTAGCCATTGCAGCTGATGAAGAATAGGCCGGATATGGGACCTCCACGGTGTTGCCGTGAGGATCCTGGCTGCTGCATTTTGAACTAGTTGTAGTTTCCGGGTCAGGGCTAAGGGCAGGCCTGCGTAGAGCGAGTTACAAAAGTCTAGTCTAGAGGTGACCGTCGCATGGATCACTGTGGCTAGGTGTTCCGGGGCCAGGTAGGGCGCTAGTAGTTTGGCTTGGCGGAGATGGTAGAATGCCAGCCGCGCTACCTTTGTGATCTGGGCCTCCATTGTGAGGGAGGCGTCCAGAATCACGCCTAGGTTCCTGGCGGCATGAGCCGTGGAGAGCTGCACGCCATCCAGGGTAGGCAGGCGCGCTTCCTCGCAAGGGCCCTTCCTACCTAGCCACAGGACCTCCGTCTTTAAAGGATTGAGCTTCAGACGACTCTGCTTGAGCCATCTCGTCACTGCTTCCAGGCAGCTGGCTAATGCTTCTGGGGGAGAGTCAGGGCGGCCATCCATCAGGAGGAAGAGCTGGGTGTCATCTGCATATTGATGGCAACCCAGCCCGAACGTCCGTACCAGCTGTGCGAGAGGGCGCATGAAGATGTTGAATAGGATAGGAGAGAGGACCGCTCCTTGTGGGACTCCACAAGTAAGTTGCCGGCGGCCTGATGTTTTCTCTCCTATTGCAACCCTCTGTCCACGACCCTGGAGGAAGGAAATGTGGTCGGCAAAGGATCCGCTGGCAAATGTGGTCGGCAAAGGATCATCATCATCATCATCATCATCATCATCATCATCATCATCATCATCATCATCATCATCATCATCATCATACTTTCCAGGCTTCCAAGATTTTTTGAATGCTTCAGAAAGGAATTACAGGAAAGAGTGGAAAAGGAAGTTTTGATTGACTATCCAAACAATCAGAAGACAGAGGGGAAAGACCTGTGCTATGTGGATATCTCTCTGGCTATTTTTAAATTCTGCTGAAATGTGTGTTGTAGAAACAGAGACAGTACTCACCATAGCCTTATCTACCCATCTCTTTGGAGTTATCATAATTCATCATTTTTTCATTCATATTATGCTATTATATTTATAGCATTTATAATATTTAGAGCATTGCTCCTTAATTGCTTCAGGGAGAAATCTGAGATCTCTTCCCATTCCCCTCACATGAGCCCAGTTGCATGAATATGGTTTGCAATAGAGTTGTTACCCTTTTTAAAATATATATGAACTAACAACACAGTTTGGACGTGGGGTGGCACACAGGGCACTGACCAGCCCCTACCCCGTTGTATCTGGGAGATGGCTCCTCACCAATAAGTGAAGGGGTGGGCTGTGGGCATGGCAGGGTTTAATTGGCTAAACAGCTCCAACCTGGGAGCATCCCTAACAATTACACAAACACCTCCAAAATCTGTGACATAGCTCATAGATGCCCATGGAGGCCAGAAAAGTCCCCTCGCCAAATAAAACCCCTCAGGGTGGGCAATATAAACCCCAGTCTATGCATGACCAGGCCATTTGCCAGTCTGCATGAAATGGGGTTATGTCAGTTAGCCTCAAATCTATAGGACTTAACTTCTTACACTCTGGTGGCAAATTACACACACTTTGGCAATGGGTGCACCATGCCAGCACCCAAATCACTGACAAGACAGATAGGGCCCTGCTGGCAGGATTCTGCAGACTTTGTTCTTCCCACAGAGGGCACCTTTTGTCACAGCATGCTGACCCAGAACAGCTATGGTAGCAACCCACTGCCCAACTGCACCACCTCACATCCCCTTCTGGAAGGCTCCTCTTCCACACCCCAGTCAAGGGGGATGGCTAATGGAACTGAGATAGATGGCAGCAGAGGGCTCAGGTCAAATAGGGTTGCTACAGATGACTCTGAAACAGAACAAGTTGGCAGATGGATCCAGGTTTATATTACTTTGTACACATTTATGTTACTTGTAGATATTGGAATGGCAATCACTGAGGAAGAGTAAAAAAATGGGAGGAACTTATCTGAGACCCCGTTCTGGTTGCTGTGAAGATTATTTATTTATTTATTTATTTGTTGGTTGGTTGGTTGGTTGGTTGGTTGGTTGGTTGATTGATTGATTGATTGATACCGCCCTTCCCTATGGCTCTGGGTGGTTTACATAAAACATTTTGGAACATTTACATAGAATACTATCAAAATCAATATAACAGTATAACATTAACAACAACACATCAACTAGAACAACTAGAACAGCACTTCAACAATAACTTTGACACTACCTCAGCAGGTTCGATCTCTCAGGCTGGGGGAGGGGGGACCTGTAGATGTTATGGGTCAGTTGGCCCCACCAAATGCCTGGTGGAAAAATAAAAGTGGAATTAGAGATTTCTAACTTTGGCCTTCTGATTTCGACTTTGGACTAACTGTTGATACTGTGAAATCAACAGTGCATCTTTACCCCCTATGGGCTCAACTGGCTACGGGAGGACCCAGGATCCAGGCAGGCTTGCTCGTGGATCCTGGGCTGCATTCTGCTGATGCACTGAGCAGCCTTGTGTTCAAGGGCTTGATCCTTTCTCCCATGCTGTGTGATGCTCTGTTAAAAATAAAACTGTGGCCAGTTTACGCCAAAAAGAATATGGTTGCCTGTGTCCTTCTTGAGGCATGGAAAATGTCCCCCTGCAAAACAATAGCCTAATCTCATTAGATCTCTGAAACTAAACAGTGTTGGAACCTGGATGATAGATCAGGGAAGACACCGCAGCTTCTCACTTGCTTTGAAAGCCCCTTGCTGGAGCTAGTTATGACTAGATAGCGTAAGTTGGTTATGACTTGCTGGCACTTACCATGTGTCAGAGAGGGCATCACAAGGGAAAGGCTATCTGAAGAACATAGCTGGTAAGTGAGAGTGTTACTGAGAGATATGGTATGAGAAGCATGCAAGCAAGCAATGGACTTTTTTTTCTCTTTTGCCCCAGAAAGCAACCTAAAGTGTTGGTGATCAGTCACATGCTTCTGGTCAACTGAGCCACAGCAAACAAAATGTGAGTACATTCAAGTGACAATGTCTCTGTGTAAGAACCGTTTACAGACACCACTAAGTATGAGAAAACCCAGGGCGCTTTGGAAAATGTTGCCCCTTAGGGCTTTGCCTCCATTTGGCAGAAACAGGCTACCACCTGCATATGTGGGCAAATACTAGCAGCTGGTGTTGCATTTGCTTAAATGCATCACTGGGGAAGGGGGGGGGGACACGATGAGTTAGCTTTCCTATACAAAACATTTATAATGTTGCCTTAGCATCTTGTCTCAGAAGGAAAAAAAATGCTTTGCACCAGCATGCTATGAATATCAGCTGCTTCCTTCCCCATTTGTGCTGTTGACAGTGAGAGGGTAGTCAAACCTTGGGGCGGAAATTTGCATGAGGTGTGACATTGATATAGAAATCTGTTGCAATGCCCAACATCAGAATTATAACAGGGATGTCCAAATGGACTTAATGCCCTCAACCAGAATTAGGACCCTGTATTTTTAAAATACAAGTTGTAGAGGAATTTGATTAAGGTAGGAAGGGACAGGCCTCCATGGACTCTCTCCTGATAATGTTACATTGTGTGCTGCTGCAATTAATGAGAGATCAGGCTTTACAGACAAATAATGGATGTTTTTTTCCCTGCCTGATGTGCATAATGAACAAAAAAAGTCTAGGCACTTCATACTGGGATCTTTCCCTGTGTGTGTGTGAGTGTGTGTCTATAGAAGTGCTTTGAATTGTTTTTGTTCATCATGCAAGTCAGGTAGGGAAGAAAACCATTATTTTTCTTACATAAACACACGCACACACACACACACACATATAATATTTGTTGAAAATTAGAGGCATTTAGATATAAGCACAGAGATTTCTAAGTAATGAATTCTCCACTGATTTAGCTTCACTGCAGATGAATTGAAAAGCCCAATTAGCAGCAATGATTTGAATCTGTTTTGAGAGCTGGTTTTCCACACATCCTACTTTGCCAGCTTCTTAAGAAATCATGTTTCTGTCTGATTAGGGCAGGGTTTAAACTCAGGCAGGCCATCTGCCCCCCCCCCCTTCTCCAGTAGGCTATTGATTTTCACCTCCATTGTCTTGCGTCCTCTGGAACACATGACATGGAGTTGCCCTCTATTTCACTCTTACTTCAACTGACTACACTGTGGGAGGAGTCATTGGGTTGCCACTTAACAGTAAAAAGCCAGGTTTTGAACCTGCTGTCATAAAATCAAAGCAATAGTTTCCCAACAGGGTACAACAGTGTATCTCAAAAGCCCCACCTGCAGCATGGGGGATAGATGGTGATAGAAAGGAGCTACTTCTTCCCCATGGCTGGGATAATTTGGCCCAATGGGTGTTCTGTTGGGTGTTGCGGCTGTCTTCAGTGGCGAGAGGCATATTTTAGTTTATTTTTTATTTTTATATTTATTTGAATACGGGACATTGCAAGCCAATTGCGGTGGGGTAAAGAGATGGGGGCTGGTTTTTATGTTTATTTGCATATATTTTATTTGCATATGGGGGCATGGCAGGGAATGTGGCCATCGGACATCACTTCCACGGTATCTTGAAGTCTGAAAAAATATTCAGGTGTACCTCCATGGTCAAAAGAAAGGCTGAAAAAGGCTGGTGTAGAATAAATAGCTATTGAAGATTTCATCCTTAGGCCAGCATTTCCCAACCTGTCAGTCCTGACCCAAAAGTGGGTTGCAAAGCCTATGGAAGTAAATCCCAGGCTTTTGCAGGCTTAGTGACTTGTGAATGCTTTGCTGTTTGTTTGTTTTTCAAGTGGGTCCCTATACAAGAAATTAGGACATGGGCCACCATATCAAGCATGGTTGGGTTCACTGCCTTAGGCAAGGAAAGCTCCCCCCTCTGGACTTTTCCTTATGGCTCTACTGCTAGACCCACACCACTCACATAACAGGATTCTGAAGAATCAACAACTCTACTTTAATTGCATCTGAGTGAATGCTTTCTATCCCAGAAAAGATAACATAAACCAAAGGCGAGCTAGACCTCAAGCTTGCTTATACTGTAACTACCACCAATTCCATATCCCTTATTTTGCATTGCCAGTTTATCTGCTGCATTCTTCTTGCCAAAATCAAATTACAAAACCAAAGCATTGTTGATGAGAGTAGAGAGCTCTAGAAATCTTGCCCGGACCAGGATAGCCCACAATAACCTGATCTCAGATTTTAAGCAGGGCCAGCCCAAGTTGGTATTTGGGTGAGAGACCACCAAGGAGTGGCAAATCACCTCTGAACATCTTTTGCCTTGAAACTCTACTAGGTTACCAGAAGTCAACTGCAGCTTGATGGGGGAAGGGGGGGAAGAAGAAAAGATAGAAAAGATGACAAAAATAAAAGAAAGCTTGCCCCTAAATGATATTTGATGTTCATTAATTAATAATTTTCTGGCATTTGCAATCACTTTTCACATTCATGGGAGTCATCCATTGTAGTGGATGAAACATGCAGTGTAACATCTAATTTGGTAGACTGACAGTCTCCAGGCTCTCCAAAGAACATGTTTTGATGCACCAGTGAGTTCAGAAGCTTCTGTGGCTGAGATCCAAGAGACATTGTTCATAGGAATTGAAAACTTATGTGATAACAAAAGTAGTCAAAGTCAATGTGTGGAAAAGTCAATGTGTGGAGTAGCCCACATCTATACTTTCAAGTAACAGCTCTGTGGGTTATTCATTAATTATATGTGAAATTTGTATGCAGGCTAAGAAAAAAAGAATTTCTATGGAGATTCATGATGTGTATACCTTTTGGACAAATCTGGAGACTGCAGACCTGGAAGGTGCATGGTCCACAGAGAACCACTTGAAATTGTTCAGACTCCATGAGAGAAAATACATTTAGGGATGCAGCTCAAGGTTGCTTTCTGGCATTCAGCTGATTGCTGGACTTCTTTTGCAGAGAGCCAAAAGGCAACCTTGAAAAAGAATTAAGATGACTACAGGAGAGCGAATGAGAATAGACAGTTGGGATTTCCCAAAGCTAAGTACTCATGTGCAGCACATTAATACTGTGCAGCAGCTCTGAATCTGCCACTGCTGATAGCCAAAGGGGATTGAACGGAGTATCTGCCATCTGTGATTTGTAACCAGTTGGCTGCAATCCACTACTTTCCCCCTAATGTAGAAACTGAGTCCCATTCAAAGTGTTCATGATTTGGTTTTATTGATCATATAAACATGGCGTCTTACTTTGGGTTTCATCCGTTGCTTATTCTGAATATGAGCATGAAATAGAGCAGGATGATATTTCCCTGCTTTGAGAAGGAAGCTGGTCAAGATATCTGGATATGGTAACTCCAGGACCCATCAAGGCCAATTCAAGCAAAAAAAAAAAAAGCCCTTTGGGATGGTGATGATGATGATGATAAGGTTTGATAAGATATTTCAGTGGGAGCTTGTTAAATAACCATGTTATGTTGCTTAGATGTGATGGGCATACTATTAAAAGCATTGTTCCTTTATTTTTCCCCCTGCTTACAATGGCTGTTTTCATAAGCTGTCAAGAGGACAATTAAGGCTAAGCCAACATTGAAAGCTGCCTTATAGAGTCAGACCATTGATCTGTCAAGATCAGCATTGTTTACTCTGACTGGAGACAGCTCTCCAGGGTCTCGGGTAGATATCTTTCGCCTCATCTGCAACCTCATCCTTGTAACTGTAGATGGTGAGCATCAAACCTAGGATGTAAAGCAAAAGCTCTACTCCTCTGCCTGCAATTTATATTTAATAACTGTATCCACATTGTTTTGTTCTTATAGGTTTATTTGTATTAAGTGCACACTTTGCACACTATTCTTATACCACCAATGCATATGTACAGTATATACCATGTGTACATGTAACATGGCATAATAAACAATGCTGATATGATGGATCACTCTCTACACCAGGGGTAGTCAAACTGTGGCCCTCCAGATGTCCATGGACTACAATTCCCATAAGCCCCTGCCAGCAAATGCCTTCCCCACACTGAGGTAATTTTTCCCTCCCAAATGAAGCTCCCTGTCCCACCATGTCTCTGTTCAGTCTCTTTGGGTTTGTTCAGTTTTGGGATCTTCAGGGAAGGAGTATGGCTGCCTTTTATTACAGCCCTCCAGTCAGACTGGCACTGAGACTTTTTCAAGTAAACAAAAGATTTTATTTAGAAAGATGGAAGGGTGGTTGGAATCAATCTTTATACAATTCAGTCCATGTTCAGTTGTAAGTTCTTGAGTTACAGGCTGTTCATTCATATGTTATGGTTTCTTTTTAAAGAAAGGTTTCTGTGTTTTCCCTAAAACATCCTTGTCTTAGTTTGATCTTGGTGGGTTTCAGTGGACCACATTCTGGTTCTTAGAAAGGGGGCACAGTGAGCTTGGGCCACAACTTCCTTCCTTCCAGAGGTGAATAGAACTCTACCTCACATCCATGTGCCTTGGGAAATATACCCGTGATTTCCCCTTAAAACTAAGCAGGACACCATTTTCTTTTCTCTAGAAGGTTTTATCTCACACTTTGGCCCTAATTTAACAAATTTAGAGTCCAGTGACACCTTTAAGACCAACAATGTTTTATTCAAGGTATGAGCTTTCATGTGCATGTATACTTCATCAGATACAATATCATGGAATGGAAATCAGTTCATACTTATAGGCAAAATGTGAGAGTAAACATACAGCATAATGAAAATGGTTAACAGATTCCAGAGCTAAATAGGGAAAAAAACCCAGCCATTTGGATTTGTTTGTATTCGCTTGCGATTGAATTGCATGGGAAACATTTGGTGTACAATAAATATGTCCACATTAAGAGAATAATGGGCAAATAGAGAATCAATTGTGGACAGCAGTTAGCTGAGACCTTGTTCTTCTGCCCCCTACCTAATTTGGCCTAATTTGAGAGTATTCATCTGATACCATAAATTCTCTCTGCCAAATGACTGCTTCAGTTGCCAGATACTATGTGGATTAGGTCCTCAGATGAGTTTTTTCAACTAAGGTTTTGAACCAGACCTCTCTCTAACCAGACTCAGACTGGACTGCAATTCCTTCCAGACCACAGCCAGCATAACAACTTCCACGCAACTGTGGCTAACGAGCCTGCTATCCTGGCTCATGCACTCTCAAGAGGATTTTTAACTCCTCACTACCCGTATCTGTTATTATAGAACCCTGAACCTTATTTTATAGGTGCTGTCCATCAGTTGATTTCTTGATGCACAAGTTCAAAAAATATGGGTTCAATTTGTACAATGGGAAAATGAAACTGGACCAGATATTTTTCAGCTCAAATGAGAAATTAGAACTCATCCCTTATCTAGTCTTTAAAGGCAGAATGACAGGACACAATTAGAGAAGATGGCAACATATCCCTTAAGATTTGTTATATAGGGGATTTTGCCCATGTAAGGTTAAAGCACCAGTACATTCACACAAACACACACAAAATATCCTGTGCTTTCACAACCACCTATGCCAATATGGGGGGGGATAGCTCAGATGAATTGAAATACTTTCACAACCACCCATGTCAATACAGAAGGGGTTTTAGCTCAGGAGAATTGAAATGCTGAGGAGGCTGCAAAAGCAAAATATTGATTAAAGCAAAATAATTATTGCATGGAAAGAAAATATTTGAACCAACCTCTCTCTAGCAGCACCAGAATGGGAGCCAAAAGATCATACTTATTCAGAATTCTCAGAAAAGTTTGGATTCTCCCTCTTTTTTTCCATTTTTTATCTCTGGAAGCCAAATTAAACATACATTTTAATTGTCATGAGAGTGGGGGGGGGGAGGAAAAGGTGGTATTGTGTAAGAATCCTTCCCTACTGATAAATCAACCAGACCAGACCATTTATCTGAAATGAAAAGGTATAAGAGTTGTTTGAGATGGATGGGATATTGATTCATGCAGAAATGTTCATGACCTCACAGCCAGAGACAGTCCTGGAGAGAAGAAGCCTCCCTATGAAATCAGCTATTTGTCAAGTTGTGGGGGAGAGTCAGCTCAACCCCCATTCTGTGCTGCCAGACAAAAAGCCGATCCATGGAGAGCAGCTGTTTGTTGGGCCGTGCTGGGTGGGCTGACTGGAAGGGAAATATAAGAATATCCCATATGCTCAGAGAGATTCAGTACATGCCCCCATGCTTTTGTAATTTTTAAAGTAAGATCCATAAACAAACAATTGACCCATTGCTGGAAGATTTTCCTGTCGATAAAATTTAATCAAACTGGAATTTTGTTCGTCTGATAAGAAACCAGGTCTGCAGAGTTTGTGCCCAGGTCTGCAGATTTGAGAAAAATGTGGGATTTTGTAAATCAGGAAAGTTTGAATGAGCCACCTTACACCAAGATTAGTAGAGGTTTTTTTTTTTTTAATCTGAAGAGGGAGGTCCTGTGGCTGGGTAGGAAGGGACCAAGCAAGGAAGTGCTCTTATCCAACCTGAACGGAGTGCATCTAACAGTAGCCCACTCCACCAAAAGCCTAGGTGTGATCCTCAGTGTCTCCCTCTCCATGGAGGCACAGGTCATGAGAGTAGCACGGCAGGCCTTCTACCACCTATGCCAAACCAAGCTACTAGTGCCCTACTTGGCACCAGAACACCTAGCCACGATGATCCACACAATGGTTACCTCTAGACTGGACTTCTGCAACTCACTCTATGCAGGCCTACACTTATCCTTGATCTGTAAACTGCAATTGGTTCAGAATGCCGCGACCTGGATTCTTACCAATACACCATGGAGATCTCACATCCGGCCTATACTTCAACAATTTAGCTGGTTTCCAATCGAATTCCATATCAGGCTTAAGGTTTTGGTTCTAACCTTCAAGGGCATACGCCCTTGTGTACCTAGTGTACCTGAGAGACTGTCCCTCCGCCTATACCCCCAAAATTGCATTACGCTCCGGCACTGCCAACAGCCAGGTGATCCCTGGCCCCAGACATTGGTCCTCAACGAGGGCCAGAGCTTTTTCTGTCCTGGCCCCCAACTGGTGGAACAAGCTCCCTGAAAAGATCAGGGCCCTGCTTGAACTCCTACAATTCCACAGGGCCTGAAAAAGGGAGCTCCTCCACCAGGCATTCTCCTGAGACTGACTAACCCAATAACATCTATAGATCTCCCCCTCCATGGACTACACCAGTCTGACCTCTCTGGGGGTTTATCTAAGTTGTTGTTTGTGTTATATTATTGTTGACTTAATTCATTGATATTATGTTAATTTAAACCTCTGTTGGATTATTGTTGTTATTTTGACTAAGTTCTATGCTTAAGTTGTTCCATGTAAAACCCACGTTGTATGTAAACCGCCCTGAGCTGTATGGGAGGGTGGTATAAAGATCGAATAAATAAATAAATAAATAAATAAATAAATAAATAAATAAATAAATAAATAAATAAATAAATAAATAAATAAATAAATAAATAAATAAATAAATAAATTTTATCTTTGTACTTATTTTGATTTACCCAAATTGATGTTTTTGTATATATTTACTCTGACTGAGACTGACCTTGAATATACAAGGTTTTCTTTCACTGTATTATATTGGATTTGGTTGAAAACAGCAATGAATATGATTGATTGGGAGACCACCAGGGAAATCTTGAATTGTTATGCAGATGAAGGCAATGGCAAACCAGCTCTCAATGTTGCTTGCCTTGAAATTCCTACTGGGAATGTATGTAGCTACCCTAACATTTGTGTGATTGTTTTTTATTAGCTTGCTATAAAAATGCAATTATAGCCAAAGCTGTCCTGGGCAAATACATAAATAGATATGAATAAGATAACATAAACCAGAAAAATCCTTTAAAACTTTTTATCATGCTAGTGTATTGGCTTTCCAGCACAAGGTGATGGACCAACAATTATTTCCATGCCAGGAAAAAATGATCTCTTTCGTGAAGTTCCATGAACTTCATGGAAGCTACTCTGAAGTTCCAACAGGTTAGAATGTGACCCCAGGTGGTAGAATAAGACAAGAAGTGGAAATCTTTACTGCTTTTTCATAATATATAGACTAGTCTAGAATCATAGAGTTGGAAGGGGCCATACAGGCCATCTAGTCCAACCCCCTGCTCAACACAGGATCAGCTCAAAACATCCTAAAGCATCCAAGAAAAGTGTGTATCCAACCTTTGCTTGAAGACTGCCAGTGAGGGAGAGCTCACCACCTCCTTAGGCAGCCTATTCCACTGCTGAACTACTCTGACTGTGAAAAATGTTTTCCTGATATCTAGCCTATATCATTGTACTTGTAGTTAAAACCCATTACTGCACGTCCTTTCCTCTGCAGCCAACAGAAACAGCAAATGGTATTGACTCCTGAGCCCATTCCACACACATAGGATAATGCACTTTCAATGTGCTTTGGCTGCTGGATTTTCCTGTGAGGAACAGGATAATCTACTTCTAAAGTGCATTGAAAGTGCATTATCTATTGTGTGCAAGATAGGCCCTGGTTGGTTGTATTGGCTCCTGTCTGAGTACAAGGTGCTGGTTTTCAAAGGCTCAAATTGGCCAAGTTGGCTTAGTTCTAAGATACAGTGTTCCACCCATGTAAACCTACATTCATTTTGAAATCAATGGGTTCATTAAGAACCAGCATAATTTAAAATCCAGTCAGTGGTGGGCCATTTGTCAGAGCTTCTACAGCCTTACAAATGAGGCTGACTGTCATTCCAGATATCTTAGAAAAGTTGAAGCCATTTTATTCTAGAATTCCTTTGAATAAAATTGATCGTGCTTATGCTGGGTGGTATGATGGTTTTATATTTTGATTTTAATGGTTTTTAGGCTGCATAAAGGTAAAGGTAAGGGTATCCCCTGTGCAAGCACCGCGTCATGTCTGACCCTTGGGGTGACGCCCTCTAGCGTTTTCATGGCAGACTCAATACGGGGTGGTTTGCCAGTGCCTTCCCCAGTCATTACCGTTTACCCCCCAGCAAGCTGGGTACTCATTTCACCAACCTCGGAAGGATGGAAGGCTGAGTCAAACTTGAGCCGGCTGCTGGGATTGAACTCCCAGCCTCATGGGCAGAGCTTTCAGACTGCATGTCTGCTGCCTTACCACTCTGTGCCACGATAGATAGTAAAATAGATAGTCATTTGTAAATTTGCCTTCATGGGCATAATTTATTTGCATTAACTTTTTCTTGTTGTTGTTGTAGTTTGGAATTTGGATGATGGTGGATTTTGTTGTTAATTCCGGGGTAGAGATAGCCATGTCACGAAGGGATTAAAGGAAATTACCATTTTCATGCCTGAAGTTGACCAACTGTCTGCTATGCATCAGGTAATCAGGGATGTACTGACATGAGCTTTGCAAAACAGATTTACAACAGATAAGAGTCTTCCATTAGAATTTTTCTACACAGTCCTTTCTGAGCTGTGAGAAGCCCATATTAATCTTTTGCCTTGATTGGCATCATCACCATTCATAGGTTCATCTGGTGCAACATGGAATCTAGCTTGTCTGAACGTGGATGATAAGCATTTCTTGTTAAAATCTATTACATTCACTACTAGCTGAATGGAATTCTGATGGACTGCCACACAGTCCTCCTCTGCATGTAATTGAATTCATATTCATCACAGAGCAATGAAAAATAAATTGTGTATGTGTGAGTGGGGGGGGGGGGGCTTTCTCCACCCCTTGTCATAAAGCAAGGGATTCTGCTGGCTCTGTCTTTTTCATAATCTGCCTCTCCACAATGCTGTAATAGATTTCATAGTAACAGAGAAGCTGAAATTGCATATTATGGCCCACCCTGCAAAAGTGAACTATTTAGCTGCCAAGCTGAAATTGATTCGGTTTTGGTGGTTACGGCTATGTAAGGCTTATCTGGTAGTAAGACCTACCAAAATGAGGTGGAATTGCTTTTGAGTAAAAATACATAGGATCAGAATATAAGGGTATCTGATTAAAAACAACAAAGAACGGCCGCGACTTAGCGGCGGCCGTGGTTGCCGTGGCGGAAGTAGGGCAGGGCAGGAGACGCAAAGGCGTATGCCCATCGTGCATTGGGACGCGCCATCCGGCGCGTCCTGAGGACGAAGGCAAGGGGCGGGTCCCAGGCACTGTATATAAGCGCCACGAGGCTGGGAACTCGCCCCTCTGCCTCGTCGAGAGCCGGAGGACAGTCACCCACCCTCCCGCCCGACTGTCAAGTTTTTGTCACAACTGCGGAATGGGGGCACGAGGCGGAGTAGTTTGGCCAGGGTCCAGTTTGCGTACTGGTCCCTGGGGTTGGGGGTCTCAATAAGAGACCGGCTGACACCGAGTGCGGCCTTACCCGGCTGGGAAGGTCAGGGGCTCGGGGCCAGGTGGCAGGGATGGTTGTACGTGGTGGACGCCCGACAACCATTAACTGGCCTCCTCCCAGGGGAGGGCATTCAAGGGGCATGGGAGCCTTCCTCCCGGCGGGGAGGAAGGAGGACCCAGGGCGCCCCTTGAGCCCAAGTTAGCAGCTGGACGGCTGCAGGGGGATCACTCCTCACCTCGTGCCATGCCAATCCTTGGTTATGTTCAATAAAGTTGTGGCCTTTCACGCCAATGAAAGGTGTTGCGTATTCATTGACCGCCATTACACTGCCAGGCAAACAAAAGATTGTATTGGGCAGCTGTGGTCTAGTTTACACTGTTTCCAAGTGTAGTAGAGGCTTGAGTGAGTGAGTGAGTGAGTGAGTGAGTGCTCCAATTGAAAATATGTCTTGGACACAGAAAATGGATATGTCAGAGAGAGAAAGCTGTTCTGCAACTTTTTTAACTAATGAAGCAAACTTTACATATGGTTTAATCAGGTGCATCTTCTCAACATTGATTTAGTTATCAATAATCACCCACTAGGGCAGCCCTTTTCAACCTTTTGACCACAGAAGAGCCACTGAAATATTTTTTCAGGCTTTGAGGAGCCCCAAAAGTGATGCCAACTAGCCTGACATTCCCTTGGAAGTAACATCACCACCTGCACGCTTTGCCCCCCTTTCACTCCCTCTCCTCCCTTTACAACTACTACAGTAGCTCCATCTTACATAGGGAGCCAAGAAGACAGCCTGGAAAACCCCCCCCTTTATTTGTACATCCATGACCTATTCACTGAGCCCTCTAGGTGGAGGCGCCCACAGCAGGAACTGCAGTTTGGAAAGCCAAGAGAGATAGAGAAAGGGGGGAAGGTTCCTGCTAGTGCCACCTCAACTAGGCTTGAGTGCCTCCAGCTATCTCCATCTTTGCCATCACTACCTAACAGAGGCTGCATGCAATGCAGAGGTGAGGGAGAAATGGAGGAGGCAGGGCCTTGCTAAAATGTAAGTTATGGGCCAGCCTCATTCTGAGGGCTGCCACCTCTTCCTTTCTTTCCCTCCCCTCCAGCTGACCTCCCTACCCAAGCTCAGCTCTCCCTTCCTTCCCTACCCATGGGAATTTAGCAAATTTTAAGGCAGGAAATAAACATCCTCCTCCAAGAAGGATGAGCATTAACAAGCAGGCTCAAGTTAGACTGATGGGAGGCAGGAGGTGGTTTAAGGCAGGGTTAGGCAATGATATGCAGATTCTACCCTCTCCCAGGTATGTAAACCATGAGAGAACTCACACTCAGAAGGGGGAGCAATGGAAGCAGCCAGTTCCCTAGCTCAGTGGTCCCCAACCTTTCTGAGGTTGGGGACCGGCAGGGCATTGGGGCGCGGCCCGTGGCCCGCGCAGGCCACGGCCACGCATCGGGCCGCGCCTGCGGGCCGCGCCCCCGCATCGGGCCGCGCCCGCGAGCCGTGCCCGCACATCGGGCCGCGCCCCGCGAGCCGCGCCCGCACATCGGGCCGCGCCCACACGGGCGCGGCCTGGCCCCAATTCCCTCTCCCCGCCCTCCCGCAGTAAGAAGCTTCCCGGGCCGCAAGCTTGCGGCCTGGGAAGTTTTTTACTGCGGGGGGGGGGCGGGGAGAGGGAGCCGCGGCCCAGCGCCATGGCCTTCGCGGCCCGGCACCGGGCCGCAGCCCGCAGGTTGGGGACCACTGCCCTAGCTCATAGCTTAGTCCATTAAGGCACGGGGAAAAAGGCCACAGACCCCTCTGGAATTATTGCAGACCTGAACTAGGGAATTTCAACCTCAGACATCAAAAGACATTCCCTAAATGAAATGAGTTCTAAAAGATATAATAATTAGGAATGGGCACAAACCGGTTAATGACCCTAAATTTGCCCTTCGCAAACATTTCACATGACAAAGAGCTCTTGGCCCTAGTTGGACAGAGGGTGGGGTGGGAGTTAGAACTCTATATGGCCATCTTTTAATGCTTATTATTAAAGTTTAATGTTTTAAGGGTTTTTATAGGGTTATACTGGTTATTATTGTTTTATTGTAAACCGCTGCAAGTTTGATTGGAGAGCGGTGGCATATAAATATGAAAATAAATAAATAAATAAATTTTGTCTGGTTGAGTTTAGAACTGGGGCCATTTAAACTCTCTCTTTCATTTCCAAACAAAGAGAACCAAAACAGAGGTTTTAAATGGCTCCTGCTTCCAAGCAGACCCATCAAGCTGTGAGGTTTAATGGGCTGGCAGGCATTTCAGTGATCCATTCCACTCCCTGCCACTTGGAAGTGGGGTGCATACACCTGTGTGCTCTGCAGTCCCTTTTGCTTCTGCCTGCTTCTAAGTGGGAAGAAATTGAAACAGGCTGCCCTGAATTGGCCTGTTCATTTCATGGCTCCAGGTTGGCTTGGGTTTTAGCCTTTGGTTCAGGAACATCTTGAACCTCAAAGCAAACCAGAATTTTCCAGTTCGTGCGCATCCCTAGTCATAATGCAGAGGAAAGAGAAGTGGAGAGCCATATGTAAACCGAAATTATCACAAATGTTGTTATGCATATTTACAACCTTAAATACATTTCTACAGATAAAAATACATAGATATCCTAACTGTACTCCAATGGGAGATAGATGCATCTTCCTAAGTGAACCACTGCAGTAAACACATTATTATTTGGGATATTAAGTATGTAGAAATCATTTCTAATGCCTTTATCTGGAGAATACTCATAGCAAATTTAGTTGCTATTTGTCTCACTTTACAGATGGAGAACTGGGGCTGAGATTTTCTTTTCTTTTTAGTGTACTCACAGTTCACTTCCATCTATATGATTCCCCAGACCAGAACTTAAAATACATAACAAATCATGCTGTTTGAAAAGAACAAACAAAAATAAACTTCCATAAAGTCATGGCAGAACAATTGATATGACAGAACAATATCAATTGTTCTGCATGCCTACCCCTCCCAGTTCACATGTTACAAATCCATGTATCCTTTATATGGACTTTCTACAGAGGGAACTTAGTTCCCAGGCATACATGGGCCCAATTTGGATCAGAATAATTTCATGAAAGGAGAAACAGGAGAGCTGCTGTTTTCCCACTGGATCTTGCATATACTGATGGCTTCACAGGTTGTTCAGACAGAGTAAATATCATCTCCTGGAAGTCTTTTCAGGTCCAGAAATTATGTGAAGTGAAGGTTGAAGCTTTTCTTCATATAAAAGGTAAAGGTATCCCCTGTGCAAGCACCGAGTCATGTCTGACCTTGGGGTGACACCCTCTAGCGTTTTCATGGCAGACTCAATACAGGGTGGTTCGCCATTCCCTCCCCCAATCATTACCGTTTTACCCCCCAGCAAGCTGGGTACTCATTTGACCAACCTCAGAAGGATGGAAGGCTGAGTCAACCTTGAGCTGGCTGCTGGAATCAAACTCCCAACCTCATGGACATCGCTTCAGACAGCATTTCTGCTGCTTACCACTCTGTGCCACAAGAGACTCGTACTTCATATACCATGGTCTTAATCTGAATCTGGTCCACGCATGCCTAGGAAATAAATTCTCATCTCAGAATCCCAAGCACATATCTGACCCAAAGTATGCATGCTGGCCAAGTGTCCATCATGTAGATTTTGAAATATGAGAATCTGCCCTAATTGAAGATAGAACACTAAACACCATTCCATTTATTCCATATAGGTCAAAAGGCTTTCTGGAAGAAATTATTTTGATTTAGAATCTGGAAGGCCTACATGGACAGCACAGATCTGTTATGATTTCTCCAAGGTTGTTCATCTAGTTTGTGGCTGAGTTCTCCAAGGTCAGTGTCCAAAATAATGCCTATTCAGTAATATCAATTCTTTTCAAATCATTTTCTATTAAATAGCTGTGTAAAGACCAGCATTGGCGTGCGTGCATGTGTTTACATTTCAGAATTCAACTGCTTTTATATTTGTCCACTTTTCATAAAACCCTTTGGTCAGGAACTAAAAGCCACAAATTCCCCTAGAGGCAAGAAACTGATTGCAATAGACAAAGAGTTTTTTGGCCCCACCCAATACCAAAGGTGAATCTATGTCTGTGGCAGAAGGCAGAACAGCTGGTACCCCCCTCAAGGGTGAGAAGGAGACCATCTCTCTATACAGATAATTCACTCTGATAGCCCTGCCACAGCCCAAGGAACAGCTAGAAGTCCTGTCAAACCCTGAGATGCTAATGACATAATTATATTCAACATTTTTTAAAAAATCACATCTCCTCTTGGGAAAATAATTAATGCATCAAGATTGAGGATTCAAAAGCCCCGAACAATGACCCTAACCCACATTATATAATTGTTTTCAAAAAATATCACAAGCCCCAAAGAAGATGCTCATGTTTTGTTTTTGTGTGAAAATATTCTTCACATCTACATTAAAATTGTTCAAAATGGGAAGTCAGGAATTGCCTAGCAGACAAATTATTGCCAACTATTCCTCCAAAGCATCATGTAGCATTACTGAAGAATAAATATTTTTTATCACAATGATAGTATTATATAAATACATCTTCTGTGCTCTTACTAATTGCTGGTTTGTACAGTAACAAACATCATAGTTTTTCAGAACTGTGGTATATTATATCTCTGGCCATAAGGCATGAATTATGTAAATATCCATACTCTTGAGGCCTGAGCTTTAATGATCCCTCTGATAATATTCAGTAATGACTCCTCTAATAAAGCTTTCAAGCCCAGGACATCTAATGACTCCTGAGTTGCTGAATACAGAGGCAGAGGTGTATGGGGAGCATAGACCTCTCTGAGGAGGAAGATGACAAATGACTAGAATCAGAACAGGAGAATGGCAGCTGAGACCCTTGAGGTCAGATGTCTAACAGTGCAACTCAATGCAGCATTACTCTACTCTAAGCTGGTTAGAAATCAATTGATCTAGACTGGATCTGCACTGTAAATCAACCGGGTAACCATCCAGGGCTCTTTTGTCATCTCAAGCTTCCACAGACTAACCCAATTTTTGAAATTTTCAAGGAGTATGAATGTACATAGGGGGAAATGAAATTTGGGTGGAAAGCTCTGCCCCCAACCTACATGCATTCTTTGAAAAAAGTTTGAGTGCATAGACGTCTACATGCATTCAGCTAGCTCCATGATCAAAAAAATAAGTTTAAGGTTCCTGTATTTTTAGGAGTTAGGAATTTATTGTATTCTGTATATTTATAACTGGCATTTGTAAGCAGCCTTACAGGAAAAGCAAGGTATACATATGTAAACAAAGTAACATCATGAAACATCATTCTTCTCCAGTTCTGAATCCGACCCTAAGCTCATATAAACCTAAAGGTTGACATACTGAAGCAGTAGTACAACCACACCTGTATCATTGACAGTATCACTGCACGCTTTACATTGTGCTCATTTGTTCAATTTGCATGGAGTACTATGCAATGTTCAGTCTCCTCAGTAATGTTACTCAGTTGTAGTCCTAAGTGTGGGAGGTGGGAGCTAGGAGAGAAAAGGGGGGGGCCAAAATAAACCCCTAGCACAGACAAGTTGGCATACAACAGGCCATAGTTTTTGGCTGCATACATTGGGGCAGCATAAGGCAAAGATCCAGGCACTGAACAACCACCTGTCAGAAAGCCTCTGTGTGGTACACCTGCCATCTGGGAATGTAGCTGGGCAATAACCCCTGAGCTGAACATGACTCTACCTGGTTCTTCCCTGAGACCCCTTAAGGGCTTCCCCCAAAATAGTTGTGGCCCAGTGTACAAACTGCCACGAGAGCTGGGCAGAAAGCACCACCCAACTGTGAACAAGCTCAGCCACAGCAATAGCTTGTAAAGAGGAGGTTCAAACCAGAAGGAAGGCCCTGCTCACTCTGGCTGTCCCAGACAGCCAGTGACTGGCTGGCTGGCTGGCTATGATAAGGAAACAAAAACCCTCCCCTTCAAGCATGTGACACTGGGACTGTGGAGTTGTCCTGATATGTGAGCTGCTGCTCAGATTGCCAAGTTCTAACCATCGACTCAAATTCCCAAGCAATCGGAAGAGGCACATATCCTGGCTATTGTAAGTGGGATGATCATTGATGCTCACAGATGATGAAAAGGTTATCACTGCAGGACTATACTTGAATAATGAGAAGCTTGCAGTTAGGGAAATCACTAGCAGTACTGATGAGGCTGATTGTTCAGTAGTACCATATGCAAACTGGTCAATCATATCTCATCAGAGAAAGGTCCAGAAATGCTGAAGTGGATGTGTTTGATGGACTGAGATTTATTTCCTATGCACAAATGACCAAATCCCTAGAAATGCTCCTACCTACTTCAAACTCCATCAGAGAATATATTCAACAGACATTTGTAGCCAACAGAGAGACACTTATGATCCTCTAGCCTGACCATTTAATGCTGCCTGGTAGACAATTGCTGGGGGGAGGTAGTTGGGCATTTGAGACCCATCGCAGACCCATACAGGAGGGACTACTGACATTGTGTGGCTCTAAAAGCTAATGCATACAGGAATAAGAGGGCTGGGCTACTTTTTTCCGCAAGTCAAAAGAATTGCAAAAATGTTGCATAGCAAATAACTTGTTTGTATTCAGACTATAAATGTTTAATAATGAGACTTACCCATAAAATAAACACAATAGCTTGTTGGAGATTATATTTGGTACAATAGGTGCTTCAACAAATTGTACAGAGGTAAAGGTAAAGGTATCCCCTGGGCAAGCACCGAGTCATGTCTGACCCTTGGGGTGACGCCCTCCAGCATTTTCTTGGCAGACTCAATACGGGGTGGTTTGCCAGTGCCTTCCCCAGTCATTACTGTTTACCCCCCAGCAAGCTGGGTACTCATTTTACCGACCTCGGAAGGATGGAAGGCTTGATGAGATTAGTTTGTGCCAAAGATGTGCATTCCTGTTCTGGTTGGGAAGAGTCAGCCCCTTCAGTCTCACAGAAACTACTCTATGTGTCCATGTAGGTCCTGAAGACATGAGACCTGGCTGGCATGTGTTGCTTAAAAGTAAGGAGTATATTCTAGCCCCTTTACTTACATTTGTTCCAATGTCTATTCTTGTCTGCACTGCACATTAATATTTAGACTGTTATGGAAGTGTGTTTATGTTTATGCTAGCCATAAACTGTCTCTCAAGATGAGGAGGGACCTGGCTACTAACATCAGCAGGGTTGGAAAAGGACGAATTATTCAAGAACAAGGCATGTATTGGTCACAGAGAATAATTTGCTTGCTATACCTGTCAACAGCAAAGACCATGAAACATGATAAACTAGCATTGTAAATATTTTTACATCTTTACCGGTCTAATAGTTATGGGTATTCTCTGTGCAGTGGGTTCACACCGAGGTCTATTTTAATGCAATTAATCTACTGGCCTCTTTGCTACTTAACAAGCAGGTTATTACATAGGTTAATTGCATATTGTGTAACATGATGCTTAAAATTAGGCAGGATATTTTTCTTTTAATTTGTTTCTTTAAGCTTTGATAGATGTATCTTTGTTCAAGTATGATAAAGATATCCAGTTCAAGTCTCAAGAGTTAACAGTGATTTAATTATTAAAGATTCTGTTTAAACAATACCTGTTGATCCTCCAATGAAATTCCCTCTTGAAAAAACTAGCATGAAAACTTTAGCATACGAATGAGATGTGGTTTGGCCACCATATCTGGGGTGGTGATAGCATTGTGCCTAGCACTTAAGCCTATGTGTTTGGTTCAAGAGTGGGCTGGACTAGGGTCCCTGTGGTCAGGAGTCAGATTATGGGTCCTGGAATCTGAAGCCTAGAGTAAGATTTCTCAACCAGGGTTCTGTGAATCCCTGGAGTTTCTTGACAGCCCTGGAAGGGTTTCCTGAATGGATGGAAGTTAATTATTTTAAAAAATATTTTTAAAATGTGTTAAACAAAAACAACAAGAAGAATTGGTTCTTATAGCAGCTTACAATCACCTTCCTTTTCTTCTCCCCACAACAGACCACCCTGTGAGGTAGGTGAAGCTGAGAGAGCCCTGATGTTCCTGCTCGGTCAGAACAGCTCTATTAGTGCTGTGGTGAGCCCAAGGTCACCCAGCTGGCTGCATTTGGAGGGGTGGGGGATCAAACCCTGCTCACCAGATTAGAAGTTGGTGCTCCTAACCACTACATCATACTGGCCTACAGTTTGGCAGGCAGGGGGCTCAACTAGGCATGCATAAAAAGCCAGCATCCAGTATTTATGATAATCTTCTCAATCCAGTATTCTCATTTTGTTGATCAATTTAAGGGATTCCTGTTAAATTTCCCTATAGTGTTCTTTTCTGGCGTCATGATTTATTATACGTAATAAATTGCTTCAGTGAACCAGCCTTGTGTTTGCAACAGTATAAATATGCCGATATAAATTAGTGGGTGTCTTAATGGATCTAGGTATCCGTTGGTTCTTTTCTGTTCTATAGTTTTAGCTTAGGCAATGACTGCATACATTAATTTTTTTAAAAAAATACTTGATTCCTGGGATTTCTAGTGAAAATTAGATGAACATAGTACAAATAATGGGTAAGGTAACTTTTTCCCTTCACAAAATGTGATCCATTAGGATGTACGATCATGATAGAGCAGCCTTTCTCAACTCTTTTACCGCTGAGAAACTCCTGAAACATTCTCAAGGCTTTGAGAAACCCTGGAAGTAGTGTGATGACGCAGAATATGTGTGGGAAGCATAGCTGTGTACATTCCCACTTAGGGCCCCTCCCCACCCTCTCCAGGCCCATCACTGGCCATTTTGGGAGGAGGGGGCAGATCAACATGTCCATTTATGGTCAAATCACCCAATAAATGTTTAACAATTTTTTTGAAAAATGTATTAATAAATTAATTAACTTCCTCCCATTTGGGAAACCCTTTTAGGTCCGTCGAGAAACCCTGTTTGAGAAAGCCTGTGATAGAGTATTGACATCCAGTGACATAAGAACAAGGTTAGCTCTTATCTATGCCAATCCAACAAAGGATGGCTAGGGAAATTTTATTTTGTATCTGTCATATTCTCTCCTAAATGTTTCCATATTATGGCAAGCAGATCCTTCTGAATATAACACTTTGTTTCTGAAGGAATCTTTCCCTACATCAAGAGGTGTGGTTTTTTTGGCTTATCTTTCTGTAATCTTTTGCCCTATTTGTCGTTTTACTGAAGCATAGTGACATTATGCAACCTGATGATGTCATTTCAAGCATTTAATGATTAATAACAATTTCATAAACTTGAATGCTACGGAAAATCATGCAGATTGTTTTAGAGAAATCTGGAAAACAAGGAATGTGGCTGTAGCATCTATTAAACCAACTAACTCTACTTCTTCTAAATTTGCTAGAACTTGCCCATCTCTTTCTTGTAAAAGGATACACGTTTTTTAGAGAAAGTGGGACCATTTCTGCACTGGGAACTTTGCTGCCCCAGCTCCAGTGTGGGAGCACAAATCCGGGATGGAAGAGGTGCACCAGGCCAAATGCTCCCCCATTCAGGAGCAGGAAGAGGTGGGGAACCTGTCCAAGCTCAGACTCCAGCCTGCAGCCTGGCATGAAACCTCTGGTGTGGAAACTGTGTGGGAGACACTCCCATGAAGATTTACATCGTTGACAAAATTTATCCAAAGCCAACAGCTTTTTTGGAAAGCTTTCTCAAAAACTGGATCTACTTGGAGGAATAACAAATTAGGCCTTACTTGTGCCCTAATGTATTCCCATGTGAGGGAGGAAGGTGGCCATGTACCATCACCAGCCCAATCATGTCTGGAATTGGGGTGGGGGCATGATATTGATGGCAAGGTGGTTTTCCATCGCCCAAGCCAGGATCTGCTAACGGCTCAAGATTTCTGGGGAAGGAGGAGGAAGAAAGTGGCATCAGTGTGAGAAATGGACTTCCCTCTGGCTAGATGGTCAGGATTTACCTGAAGCCAGGGGACCAAAACTCTGTAATACAGGATCTCCCAGAAATGGAAAAGAGGCTAGAAGAGGCAGAGAGAATTGCCTGTTTAAGGACAGCCACAAACAAACAGGCTTTGGAAGATGACACAGATTCCTAGGTCAGGTGGACTTAAACCTAAGGAAAGAAACACAAGTGACTTTACTTAAAGGGACACCCCCCCCCCCAACTGTAAAGGAAGAATAATTAATAAATACTTATCTGAAGTGACGATGAGGGTGGACCTCCCCCTGCTCAGCACATGAGTGACATTTCTTATTAAGGAAATGAAGGATTAAGGATAACAGTAAGTCTCAACTTTGCTCCATTATACTGTTGATGTGTTGTTTGCACTGTTCATTTAAAAAGGCATTCTTATCTCCAGAGAAAAGCTAGAAGAGATAAGAATGCCTTTTTAAATGAACAGTGCAAACAAATAGAAGAAAACAATAGAATGGGGAGGACCAGAGATCTTTTCAAGAAAATTGGAGATATGAAGAGAACGTTTCATGCAAAGTTGGGTATGATAAGGGACCAAAATGGTAGGGACCTCACAGAAGCAGAAGAGATTAAACAAAGGTGGCAAAATTATACAGAACAACTATACAAGAGCGAGCTTAACATCCCTGATGACCACACTGGGGTAGTTACTGACCTGGAGCCAGACATCCTGGAATGTGAAGTCAAATGGGCCTTAGGAAGTCTGAGCAACAATAAAGCTAGTGGTGGTGACAGCATTCCAGTTGAACTATTCAAAATCTTAAAGGACGATGCAGTAAAAGTGCTACACTCAATATGCCAGCAAATTTGGAAAACTCAACAATGGCCACAGGATTGGAAAAGGTCAGTTTACATTCCAATCCCAAAGAAGGGCAATGCCAAAGAATGTTCAAACTACCGCACCATTGCACTAATTTCTCATGCTAGCAAAGTTATGCTCAAAATCCTACAAGCTAGGCTCCAGCAATATGTGGACCGAGAACTTCCAGAAGCACAGGCAGGATTTCGAAGAGGCAGAGGAACTAGAGATCAAATTGCCAACATACGCTGGATCATGGAGAAAGCTAGGGAGTACCAGAAGAACGTCTACTTCTGCTTCATTGACTATGCTAAAGCCTTTGATTGTGTGGAGCACAACAAATTGTGGCAAGTTCTTAAAGAGATGGGAATACCAGAGCATCTTATTTGTCTCTTGAGAAATTTATATGCAGGTCAAGAAGCAACAGTGAGAACTGAACATGGAATCACTGACTGGTTCAAAATTGAGAAAGGAGTTCGGCAAGGCTGTATACTGTCACCTTGCCTATTTAACTTGTATGCAGAGTACATCATGAGAAATGCGGGATTAGAGGAGTCACAAATTGGGATCAAGATTGCAGGGAGAAATATCAACAACCTCAGATATGCAGATGATACCACTCTAATGGCAGAAAGTGAAGAGGAACTAAAGAGCCTGTTGATGCGGGTGAAGGAGGAGAGTGCAAAGGTTGGCTTGAAACTCAACATCAAGAAAACAAAGATCATGGCATCCGGCCCTCTCAATTCCTGGCAAATAGATGGGGAAGAAATGGAGATAGTGACAGATTTTATTTTCCTGGGCTCCAAGATCACTACAGATGGGGACTGCAGCAAAGAAATTAAAAGACGCTTGCTCCTGGGGAGGAAAGCTATGGCAAATCTAGACAGCATCCTAAAAAGCAGAGACATCACCCTGCCAACAAAAGTGCGTTTAGTCAAGGCTATGGTCTTCCCAGTTGCAATGTATGGCTGCGAAAGTTGGACCATAAGGAAGGCCGAGCGTCAAAGAATTGAGGCTTTTGAACTCTGGTGCTGGAGAAGACTCTTGCGAGTCCCTTGGACTGCAAGGCGAACAAACCGGTCAGTCCTAGAGGAGATCAACCCTGACTGCTCTTTAGAAGGCCAGATCCTGAAGACGAAACTGAAATACTTTGGCCACCTCATGAGAAGGAAGGACTCCCTGGAGAAGAGCCTAATGCTGGGAGCGATCGAGGGCAAAAGAAGAAGGGGACGACAGAGAATGAGGTGGCTGGATGGAGTCACTGAAGCAGTAGGTGCAAACTTAAATGGACTCCGGGGAATGGTAGAGGACAGGAAGGCCTGGAGGATCATTGTCCATGGGGTCATGATGGGTCGGACACGACTTCGCACATAACAACAACACTGTTGATGTAGCGCACTGACTAAACATGAACTAGGATATCCTGGCTAGGAATGGACTTGAATAGAACCACTAAGCAATTTTACCGTTTATCATTTATGAACTGACCCATCATGCTTCTAAAGCAATTCATAGTGGTCTGTGGATCTGAGTACCTTGAAAGCTCTGCTTTCTGTTCCCTGAAAAAGTTGCAAAACCGGCTGTGCTCCCTTCCACTCATCTGTTTGTTGGCTTTCTGCAAACCCCATTGAAAGGTCCCTTTCGGTGGGGTCTGCGGGGCCATGAATCATGAACCAGTTTGCAAATAAACCTCCCAATTTCTGTATTTTTCCAGCTTGTGCCCATACCTTATGCTGGCACGAATCTCAACTCGATTTTAGTGATAGGACTAAATCTGACCATTGGAAAGGTTGAAATGAAATTCTCAGGTTTTCACAGCTTTTTGAGTCCATTATAAACTGAGCCCAACTTCTCAAACTGAAACCTGTGCATGACTGGGAATGAGTGCCACTCACATGTACCTTGGCAATTTTGGAATGACATTAGAGAGGTCTCCTGACAATGGAAGTTCATAGCACCATCACCTTAAGCACCTTAGTTCCTCCTGGCACAAGACAGGATTTCTGGTTGGAAAGATCAAGCTAATTACAAACTGAGCCAGAGGGAGCTCAGCCATCGCTAGTGACTTTCGTTTCCTCAATATTACGCTAACTAGGCCGTCCCTATGGAAATTTTGATTCCGAAGCAGCTCATGCACACAATAAATATTCCTTCCGAGAAACAGCAACTGCTTGGCCCCTAAATGTACATTTCTTTTCTGATGTTTGAACTGATCGAATCAGCCATCCACCTGCTCTGCCCATGAATACCACTAGCCCCGAATCCCATTCATTTGATCAGTGAACAGCACCTAATCAGTGCCATTGAACAGAGGAACAATACCTTTGAAAGCACAATCATCTCCGGAGTTAGCTTGCTGTCAGCGCTTACTTCCGCGATGACAGCAAAATCACCTGAGGTTAAGAAGCCGGGTAGTTTTGTAATTGAAATGTGCAGTTGTATTTTTTTTAAAAAGAAAAGGCAGGAAAAATGCTGCAGGCAGAGAGCATTCAAAAGGAGAATTCGATTTGCACATATTAGAATGTTCATAAAAGTTTAGCCAGCTCCGTGCATGTGGAATTACAATGTGGGTTACTGTGTTCCTGAGAAAAAAAATGTAAATAAACAGATCTAAATAAAGCCCTTGAGGCCTGCTGCTGTAACTATATGCAGTTCCAAAAACGGGTGCTGAGTGAATTGGAATGGTACAGGGAAGCAGTTTTTTTGCTTGGAAAAGATAATCCTCCTTGGGTAATAGGAAATTATTACAGAACTGACTAGCCTGCCAGCCATGATGATGTAGTTTTAGGGAGAACTGAATCAAAATGCAATGAGGAATGAAACTGATCACATCTATTGGGTGGTTTCTGAGAATATCCTGAAGCTGGAAGGATCTATGGAGACGAGCAGGAAATTGCTGCTTTATGGATATGGCCATGGTTTTCAATGCACCTGTAAGTAAATAGGTTCTGTTCCCAGCATCTCCAGCTCAAAGGCTCTCCAACAAGTGATCTGGGAAAACCTGTGCATGAGACTAGATGAACAACTGCTGCTTGTAGTAGACAGTATTTAGCTAGTTGGAACAAGTTTCATGTGGCACTTACAAAAGCTAGAAGACATTGTGGTTATGGCTTTCTCAACCAGGGTTTCAAGAAACTCTGGGGTTTCCAGATGACCCTGGAAGGGTTTCCCAAATGGGTCAATTAATTTTTTAATATCTTTTTTAAAAAATTGTTAAACATTTATCAGATGTTATAACCATATATGATCTGGTGGAATCTGGTAGAAATGGCCCAGAACCTTGGCCTGAACTGTTGTTTTAATCCATGGAGTGTTCCCAGGGCTTCTGTGCCATAGCCAGGTGTCAGTGTGTCAACAATGTGGAGCAACACTGGTGCAAGCTGCTCCACCAGTGGGGAAAAGTTCAAACTTAGGGATTTGGCAGGAGTTAGCTCCCTAAACCACCCTAATGCCACCCAAACCCACAGAAAGCTATGCCATTGAAACCTATGAAATAGCACAGAGGCAGTCGTACAAAAGGACATGCTTCCCCCTAGTCTCAGGCATGCTCCCCCCACCCCAAAATGCTAGCAGAGCACAACACACCAACTACAGTTGTAACAAATCACCTCCTCTCCAGCAGCAGCCAAACCTTCTCCCCCAAATCTCAGCACCCCTGCTCTATATAAACTCGAGGCAGAACATCCCACAGTTAATTTGGCGGGGTGAGCAGCACAGGAATCTGTCTCAGAGGTCTTGCTGTGCACATCTAGACCATGCAGCACTGCACTTTGGTGGCAGGAGAGGAACACAGAAGGGACTGAGCACCACTGAGGGAGCACTTAGTACAAATACCCAAGGGGAGAGCAAAGTCTAATGTGTCTCATTTCAGAAGCCTAATAAATGCCCTGTTTCCACAGGTTCAACCCAAAGTATGACCATACACTGAAAGGTGAGTAGGGGTGGGCATCTAGGTGCCCTTGCAGTCTGCACCTGTCATCCCATACACCTATCATGAGCCTGGCTCCCACATCCACGGCTAGTTGTATGTGCTTATGGGAGTGACTCAAGCCGGCACTATGCCCTATGCCATGCACATACTCCTGGGGAAGTGAGTGCAGAGAATTGTATGTGATTGGGATTAAACTACCTTTGATTTCTGGCAGTTTACTGTCAAACCCTCTTTGCAAGGGTAGTCAGGGAAAAAGCTGATTTTATGAACTTAGGCATATTGTGAGTGGATGGGCAGGAAGGGATGTGGCAGTGTTTGTCTCTTATGGCCCTTCCTTGTATAACCAGGGAATCACTGATCACCACTGTGGAATAGTAGGTGAATTTCCTCCAGGTCAGGCTGGATTCTGGAGATTTTTGGTGGTGGTGGGGATCACTTGGGCATTAAATTAGGGTCACTGTGGGTAGGCAGGTAGTTGTGAGTTTCTGCATTGTGCAGGGGTTTGGACTAGATGACCTTGGGATCCCTTCCAATTCTATGATTCTATGACAAGTATGGTCTGCGGGTTGCCCACTAAGAATGTAGGGATATAAGGCTGTATAGCCTGAAATAACCCCACTCTCTGGTGCCACTTCAAAGCAACATGAAAATCCATTCTCCCTGGCTTTTTGACCCACTCTGTTATTCATTGCTCTGCTGTATGTAACTGTGTTGTGATTCACCACTCAGGAGGCCTGATCCTAATTACAATCCTTTCTCTTTTATGTATACTAGCCTATAATTTGAACCCCAAACACTTGAGGGTGTAATGAGGCAATGCTTTATGGCCCGTGTCCTGACATGCACCAGTGATCCGCTGATGCGTCTTTTCATGCAAACTCCAGGAATACAAAGGCAACGTCGCTTAATAAAAAGGAATAAAAATAAAACCCCAGCTAATGTGGGTTCTTTCAATTGGAAAAAGAAAAACGGTTATTATGATGACTTGTAAAGCTTGCCTGGAAAATACTTTAAAAAAGAAAGAAAAGAAAATGTAACTTAAAATCCAGACTTTCTTCTCCAATTCTCGTCACATCACATATTCTTGATATCTGTTGGCCCAGAGGAGATGCTGCAAGTAGGATCATATCACAGTCATTTCTGCCTTTGACTTCTCAAGACAGAATGCAAACATACACACACACACGTAGAGACGCTTGCTGGTGTCTGAATGCCCTTCCCCCAGGACTGTTCACGGACCATTCACTGTCTTGCTTTTATAACTGCTAGGCTGAAATGCCAGTTTAGATTGAGACTCAGACTTGGTGACTTGTGGTGGCCAGTGAGGACGAGTGCCTTTTATCACATTGCATAGAATATTCTATTAATACAGAGGGTAATCGCTTTTGTTTTGCTGCCAGGCTGCTTCCTCCATGACTGTAAAGAAACAGAGGTTGCAAGATATTTGGATGGAGCATGGGGCTGAACAAAGAGAATGAGAAAGCATGTAAGATTATGGTTTTGTGGGCAATATACCATTTAACAAAGACAGGTAGAAAGTCAAGAATTGGCAAGGCAGTGTGGAAGGACCATCACAAGTACATTTTAAAGATATTATGGGGGGGGGGGAGATAAAGGAAGGCATCAGTTTGAGCAACCGTGTCTGACTAAATTTTCAATAAATGGTCCTTTAAGGAAATGGGCCCCAAAAGATGTTAGCGGTCCTCTATTGTAGGAAACAGTAATGCAAGGGTTCCCTACTCCCTTTCTTGACATATTAAACAAACTAGATTTCAAGCCCATTTTATACTGCCATAAAATGGGCGCTAGACAGCTCCCCCCGAGAACGGCGAACGACATTCTCTCGCCCTCCGGAGCGCCCTCGCTGCAGCGAGGGGGCTCCGGAGGGCGAGAAAAGGCTAGCTCCCGCCACCCCACCCTCCCCAAACGGCGAACGGTGTTCTCTCGCCCTCCGGAGCGCCCTAGCTGCAGCGAGGGCGCTCCGGAGGGCGAGAAAAGGCCGGCTCCCACCACCCCCACCCTCCCCAAACGGCGAACGGTGTTCTCTCAGCCCCCGCCCCCCGAGGCTCTCTCGAGCCGTCTCCCGGGCGGCGGAGCGGCCTCGCTGCGTCTACGACGCCACGAAGCCGCTCCGCCGGCTGAGAGAAGGCGGCCAGGCCCACCCGCCCAGGCCCACCCGCCCCCGAGGCTCTCCGAAGCCTTCTCCCAGCCGGCGGAGTGGCCTTGCGGCATCTACGATGCCGCGAGGCCGCTCCGACGGCCGGGAGAAGGCGGCGCGGCCGACCGCTCACCTGTGGCTGTGCGGGTGAAGCAGGCAATGGGGAGCCGCGCTTTGCGTGGCTCCCCATTGCCTGCTTCGGGCGGGATGGACACTTGGAGGGGCCAATCAGGAGCCGCTTTGCAGCTCCTGATTGGCCCGTCCGAGTTTTTATCCCGGACCGGTCCCGCCCTAACTCCTCCCCACTACCCCTTACTCTTTTATTCAGTCCGTGGTGCCCGTGGCGCCACAGGCTGTGTACAGATGAGCTCATATTTGAAGGGCTACCACGCTGTAAGCTTTTCCTGGTGTCTCTCTTTTATACAAATTTAACCTAGAACTTGGGGAAATGAAATGGGGGCCTCCTAATGACCAATCATACTTCTGGACCTGCTTGATCAGGTATCTTAAACTATAACATCTATGGTAAAATTGAAAACGGGAAAGCGGTTTGTACAGTCTGAAGGCCTCTCGACTTAGAAATCATAGCTGGGCCTAAAGAACAGGAGGGTTTGGTTATATTTGATAGAATGACAGAACTATTAGCATGGAGGGATGGCTTTGAGATAAAAAAGGATCCTTTACTCTAAATAAAAGTTGTTTCTCATAAACATAGAGTTTATTTAGAATTAAAACAGCATGATACAGCTAATAGACATAATAAATTCAGATAGGTCTGGAAGAAGAAGAAGAAGAAGAAGAAGAAGAAGAAGAAGAAGAAGAAGAAGAAGAAGAAGAAGAAGAAGAAGAAGAAGAAGAAGAAGAAGAAGAAGAAGAAGAGAGTTGGTTCTTTATCAGTGCTGTGGTGAGCCCAATGTTACCCAGCTGGCTGAATGTGGAGGCATGGGCAATCAAACTCATTTTGCCAGATTAGAAGTCTGCACTCCTAAGCACTACACCAAGCTGGTAATGATTTTTATAAACGATTAATATAGGACAGCATGAACCTTCACTTTCCTTGAATCAGATTACAAGATCATCAGCAACCCATGTGTAAGTGGCTGTAAAAAAAAAAAAAAATGAGACATTTTCAGGGTTAACAATCCTAGCCGAAATCCACACAAATGCAAGTGGGTGGCTACTAATTATTGCTCTTCAGAGCCTTCTGTTGTGGTTGAATCCCACTCTCTGCTGTGCTTTCTTAACATTTGAATCCTTGGTTGGTTCCACAGATTAGAAGGATTCTGTGTACATCTTGACTCTAAGTTACCCTTCCTAAAGACTAACCTCCACCCCTTATGTAATGCTTGAGGAAGCTTGTTTATATGTATGCATTAACATGAAAGCTATAAACTTTAAAGTTTCTTAGAGGTGCCACTGGACTCAAACGTTGTGCTGTTGTTTCAGACCAACATACTAGCCATCTGAATCTTCAGAAAAAATTCAAGATATTGACAGGATAGTTACCTAAAAGTTATCAAACAGGTAGCAAACTTGTAGGACTCTTTGGGATGAATGCTTTTATTAAACAAAAGTAACAATGGCAGGCATTTCCTCCCCAAATGTAGGATATGTAATAGTAAGAATGAGGGAATGCAATATTGGTGTACGTGGAAGGGGACAAGTAACAAGTTTGTACCAGGTTGAAAAAAATAATGCTTGGGCCCTGTACATATAACCCATGGCTAGACTGGAGTGGGGAAAAACTAGGTTTTATTATATTTATACACATTAATCTAGATCTAACATTAAAGTTTCACATATTAAAGAGTAATTTTTGGAGATATTTATTAAGAGGCACCAATTCCATTTGCAAAGACCAGTCTTGTGTGTAAAAAACACTAAACTGGAAACCCCTTTTGAAACACTAATAATATAACCATTATTGCCTCTATTATAATAGAAATTCTTATACAGTATATAGAAAATGGGCACTTACAGGCTTAGTTTATGGTACCAAATGATTTTAAAACCCTGTGAATTGTTACAATGATTTCTTAGATTTAACACAGGCTTGCTTAGAAAATATATTTAGCCCTGTTTTGTCTGGGAGGGAGGGGAATGTAATTTTTTTTATCTGATTTTGATTTTGATTATGACACAGCCAGTGAATCTTCTTATTTGAAGGTTAGAGGCATTTGGTGTTGGGAACATTGTAATGAGTGTTCTACAACAACTGAGGCTGCTTGGCCAGATTTCCAAGGCAATTCCCCATGCTCAGGCAGGAAGCCCTGGCTGGATTTCCACTGCCAACAGGAAATGCATAGAAGACAATGGCAATAACAATTCTATCACTTCTGTGATTTTAAAATTGCATTAGAGTGGCAGGTGCTAGCCTATCCATATCCCAGCCTCCTAGGGCACACTGCAGCTGCTACCAAGCATAGAGATTTGTATGCAATGATTTGTCAGATATTTTGCACAAGATTGTCTTCCTACACATATAGCATTTCCATGTAGGAAGATGGTGTGGACTCTGCAATGTGATTCATTCCCATTTTCATTTATGTATGTGTACATTTGGAAGACTGTATTTATTATTCATATATTTATTTAGATTTTTATACTCTCCTTTCATACGGCTCTGGGCGGTTTACATATAATATCATGGGGTAATAGACCATTGCAATAAATATAACAAATATAACAATCATAACATAACATGTCAGCCAGAACAATATTTAAACAGGAACATTGACACAGCTTTGGGTTGGTCAGAATCTTCGGTCATGGGAGGTGGTGTCTGGGGGGCAATGGGTGTTTTGGGACTGGTCAGCCTCAAGCAAATGCCTGGTGGAGGAGCTCCCTTTCCAGCCCTGTGAAATTGTGGGAGTTCAGACAGGGCCCGGATCTCTTCAGGGAGCTCATTCCGCCAGGTGGGGGCCAGGACCGAGAAGGCTCTGGTCCTTATAGAAGCTTTCTGGTATCTCTGGGCTAAGATGATAGATTTCCAGGGCAGTGATTTGAAAGAACAATTTATTGGGAGAAAGTCCCATTCAATAAAATGGGAATTACTTGCAATTAGGTTTGTTTAGAATTGCTACCCAAATATCTTACTTTGCAAGGGACCTTCTGTAAAAGTTTAGTCTGGTGTGTCAAGTTCTAATAACAAAGGAGATGGTGAAGTTCAAGAACAAGCACATTCTCTGAAAAAAAATTAATCTATAATCAGAGTTCGTAGGCGATTTCATTTACTTAAAATAAGCAATCCTGCTTTTTTCCCCCCAAAGGCCAAAGTCAATTTGTAAACTAATATGCCAGCAAGGCATATGGCAAAAGTAATTAAATGACAACAGCATCCAAGTAAATACATATGCATTCTAAGGATTTTTTTCTTTAAAACCCTCAAGACTACCAAATATGAAAAACATTCACCAAATATCAAAAGTATTCACTATGAAATGTCAAAAATAACCTTGCCAACTCAGAATGTATCTTGCTCTTAATATAAATCAAGGGTAGTCAAACTGCGGCCTTCCAGATGTCCATGGACTACAATCCCCATGAGCTCATGGGAATTGTAGTCCATGGACATCTGGAGAGCTGCAGTTTGACTACCCCTGATGTAAATGAATGAACATTGATTTGCATCCATTGGAATATTTCTGTATACTGAAGGATTTCTACCCAGAGAGGAAACTGCAGCTCAAAATGCCCCTGACAATGCTGTTGCCCAAAGAGCAGTATTTTGGGGTTTATTTGGGTTTGCATAAGGAGAAGAAAGAAGCAAGATAATTGTGACCTGGGGACAGAAATCCTTCCATCAACAGAAACGTCCTGGTGGATCCAAGCTATTTCTGCCCCCGTTTTGAAGGTCTTCTGATCAATTGCCCAAACAAGGGGTATGTTTGGTTGTGTGCAAAAGTTTGGTATGAAATTACCTTCCCCAATCTGTAACCCTCAATTCCAAAAATAGTCTTCAAGAAAACATTAGTCTAGTAGTTAAACGAGAGATCTGGCACCAACATGACACATATTTAGCATTATATTCATAGCTGTCTCTCCATGAAAGTAGAATTAATTAATAGGTGAAATTAGCCAACAGCTCTTAACAGCATAATTGTAAATAATTTCCTGATGATTTGTACACTTTTGCCCAGAAAAACAAAAGATGAGCTAATGATAATCTGGCAACCTCCAGCAACTTGACAAACATTAATTATGGAGTATTATGATGTAATTGTCAATTTAAGAGACTTTGACATATGAAAAAAAAATTAGAAGGATTAGGTTGACATTGGGGGTATGTATTTGGCTATATCAGAGCCAAAAAATCAGAAAAATGCTGGTATTCAGCTATTCTTTCATCTGCAAATAGATCAGAGTATTTTTTTGCTATCTGAAATAGCCGAGTCCAAAAAAGAACCCAAATTGGGATTTTTCAGGACCACCATTAATGCCCATTTAAAGTGACCACAGTCCTTTTAAATGTCTTCTGAGTGAACTCATCACTTAGAGGCATTTAAAGGGTGCTTATGTGTTAACCTTTTAAATGTCTTTGAAGTCCACTCACGGTTTGCCAAAGGCATTTAAAGGAACTGCAATGCTTTTAAATGCCTTCCCTCCCCACTTAAACCAATGGAGGACAGGATGCCTTCTTTGGGGGCCTATAGAATTGAATCTCCTGGTCCAATATTTTTGAAATGTGAGAGGGGGGTTGAAAAGAAGCATCAGCAGCTATGCTGCTATCTGGTTCCTCTTCTTCAAAAAAGCAACCTCCCCCCAACATCCAGATACCTATAGATCGATTCTCCATTATATCTTACTAAGGGCCAAGCCTGTTGCATTCAGGAATACAATGGGTGCTAGATTGGGGGTGGGGGGTGGTGGATGTGGATGGCCTCTCCCTCCCCCCAGTATCTGTAAAGGCTGCAGGCTAGAGGCCCCCAGGAAGGGAACTCACCAGCAGGGGCAGCTCTCATGAAGCAGGGATCTGCAGCCTCAGAGGGAAGTGGAAGGAGGACGGGTTGGTCAGAGGTGGGGGATGAAAGATGATTGGCAGGCTGCCGGACAGGCAAGCCAGTTGGAGGAGGAGGCATTCAAAGGCAGGACAGCCACCCTAAGTGGGTGTTAATTGCTGAGTGGCACTAAAACCATGAGACACACTCCTCCTCCAAGCCTTACCAGAAATATACTATGTGGAACAAATGGGGACCATTGGAAAATCCCAAATCCAAATGCCATACCAGTATTGGGATTCACAAATATCACTAACTACCAATATTTTTTAAATTCAATATACCTGAACTCTCAAAATACTGTTGTTGTTGTTTTTTCACACCTCTAGTTAAAATCTTGATGTTTTTTTTCCCTCCCATTCAGGCTTTTTTTGTCATTCCTATGGAATACATAAAAATTAAAGAACTACATAATGACTAAATAATTACAATGCTTGGTCAAATCCTTTGAAGGTTCAAGTCTGTCAGCCATGTTGTGAGAGGTCACATGGAGGTACTTATTCCTATGAATTTGTCTCCATGTTATTTAAGCAATTAAACTTATAAAAATTTCTATTTGTTTCAGAAGTGGAAAATGCCCTCAAGTCAAAGCTGACTTATAGGGACCCTTCCTTCTTCACCTGCTGAAGTCAGTGGCCATTTAGGGAGCCCTAGATGTTTCTCTAACCAAAAGCTCTGGCAAACTGTGCATGCACTAATTTTCAATTTAATTTTGTCAATTTCCCTTTTAAAATTAGAACGAGGGCCATTGGTATTGCCTTATGTGAGCTTTTATCATCATTTCCCAGTGTTATGTGGTGGAGGTTATTGTTTGTTTTGTTTTACAGAAGTTGAGCTTGTAGATACACTCCAAATCCCACCTGCTCCTGCACCTCACATTGCTTCACTCCATTTCCATAAGATTTTTCTTCCAGCTAAATTGGCTTCCGGTATTGGAGCCAGATTGGAAGAAAACAATTTTCAAACAGAAGAAAAATCAATGTTGGGGATAGCAGAACGAGTATGTTTTACTTAAAAAAATAGAACAACTAGCTTTACACATGAATGGGCAGACTTGTGCATATTTCTCTCCCCCCCCCCATCCCTCATGGTTGCAGTGCATTTCAATATAATATAGACATCTGAGAGATCTCAGATCTGTCACAGATACAGCTAATATGATACTTCACTATCAATGGTCTTTCTCACATCGGTAAGTGTGTGGACTCTTCAATGCTATTGGGAGGGCAGGTCTACAGCACAAAGTAGCTACTTATCATAGGGTGCAGGAATGAAACTT
Organism: Paroedura picta; assembly: GCF_049243985.1. Lineage (NCBI taxonomy): Eukaryota > Metazoa > Chordata > Lepidosauria > Squamata > Gekkonidae > Paroedura > Paroedura picta. The sequence goes on from NC_135372.1 coordinate 118,600,946, forward strand.
GGCCCTCTGCCTGCATTCCCGTTTTTCTTCATGCACAGCCTGCCTGTCAGACCTTTTTGTTTGTTCCTTTGCAGCAGGTAAACTTCCAGTCATTGGTGGGAGGATGACAAATGTAGCCTGAGACCAGCCAATAAATCTGTGCCCTGCAATTCAGCATTCATAGTCTTCTGTCCCAGCACAGCCAGTAGTGGCCATAAGTTCAGAAACAAAATGGCTGTCACAACAAGATCCATATGTATAGAGTTTCAGAAAGTCCTCCCCCAACCAGTAAGATTTGCAATGACTTGCAGAAAATGAGATCTGTGAGCACACAAATGGCAATAGATGTCCATTTTCTTTGGATGGAAGATTGGCTAAGTGTTCAGGTTGAATAATATCCCCGTAAAGTATATCCCTGCTGAGTCGCTTTCTCCTTGCTGTCCTGGAAAATCAGAATGCTGCTCACTCCAAGGGTCAGAAATCATTCTGTTCCAGTTTGGTTCGTTTACTATATTTACTAGTGAGTGTTGTTTGGGTGAATTCTTGATTAGAATTGTAATGGCCATGGGGCTTCTGAAATCTGTATAGCACAAAAACGTGCACATATTGACTCAACTCACAGGCAGAACACCTGCAGAAATCAAGTTTCTATTCTTGGAATATGCAAGACTTACTATGTGTATATACAAAGAAGTGACTGGGAAACCTTGCAGGGTTAGAAAAAGGGGCAGCTAGCAAGAATAGCAAGGTTAAGGACCTCCTCCTATTTCAAATTATTCCCCTTCTTGCCTCTGATTAGCTCATTCAGGTTTTTTCCTGTTCTTCTAAGAACACTTAGTTCTTTACCTCTCTCCAACAAGAACTGACAGACGAGGAATATGTTCCTGGACAACATTTGAATGTTGGCAGCTTTTAGAGCCCCCTCTACATGACGTCTCCTGCATCCACTGGGCTGAAATTTGGTCATTTTTAACTCATTATTTTGGAAATTGGCAAAACTGGATTTACCACCCTAAATTATGTGTTCCATTGGTAAGCAACCAGTGAGCAACCAGGGATAAGACCATGTAAAGGGCGAAATGGGTGATAGTCTTGGCAGCTTTTCCCCACCCTCACACCTGCCCTCCCCTCTCTATTTCCCTTTCCGAGTATTTTTTTAAAAAATAGCATGGTCTGTGTTGCAGCATAACCACAAACCTACATTGTCAAAGGTGAAATAAAATCTTCTTTAAAGTGTCCATGGTCTTTCTGTTTTCTGGAGATGGGGAATGAGCTGGGAAAGGGTGATTGGGCTGCCTTCTCCCGATCATACCTTGTTTTAAAGCCAACCATTTACACAAAATGTCTTTTTTGGGCTTCAGTTGCTTGTTCAGCCTTCGAACAACTTGGGCAGGCAAAAATAGTACTGTTTGCATTTTCTGGAGGTGGGAAAAGAGCTGGGAAAGAGGGGGGCAGGTGATCTGCAGCCTTCTCCTGATCATACAGGGGCCTGAGCACCTTGCTTTAAAGCCAACATTCTGTGTTGTAGCATTACCACATACAATGTGGAAATGCCTTTAAAAAGGGCTGGGTGGGGGAGAAAGTTTCAGTCCACGAGAGAACTGCTGTGCTGTGATTGGTGGTTTGCTGTGATTGACAAGCCAAGGAGAAGATGGAGAAGTTTGCTTTGTTTTCCATTGCAGCCTTGTCAGGAGGCAAAAAGCTGTAATGGGGCAGAGGGAAAACGTGGAAGGGATCTCCCCATGAGGAGGGCTGCAAACACAAGATTTACCATCCCGCATTTGCAAGCAGGAAGCCACTCGCGGTTTACCCCTCCGTGCAGGAATGGTCAATATTTATACTGGGTATAAAGATACTCATGGCTTCAAAAATTCTTAGATGTGTAAGAAAGATAACAAAGACTGGAATAGAATCTACTTTTCCCAGTTGACGTGAAAATGATGCTCTTAGAACTGTAGTGAATGACATTTGTGATCTTTTAGGCCTATTAAGAATCCACTTTTGAATCTGACCTTGTGGCTTAGTAACAGGAAAAGCAGACATTGACTGTGTAGCAACAGCACCCACCTAAGTAGGGTTGGGCACTTTGGCATCTGAAGTAGCTAGCACCACAGTGTGGGGGGAAGGGGAGGTGTGCCCACTGGCATGCCAGCACCTACTCCTCCCCTCCTCTCCCCTCCCCCCCACACCCTGGCACTGCTTTGGGCACGAACAGCTGTCTTAGATGCCAAAGTGCCCAATCTTACTCCTAAGTTGTAGTATCCAAAGGCAGAATTAGCATACAAATATACAGAACGGGCCTAAAAATCCGCAAATCTAGTCATTCCATTTACAGAACTGTGAGGGATGGAGGAAATGTGTCGATCATGTAAAAAGTTTTGAATAATACTGAAACTGATTTAGTTAAGTAACATTGGAAACGATGGCTTGAAAATTGTGTGGGCTTTTAAAAGTTACCATTTTCCAGCACAAACTGTAATCATCTTCTGTATGATGACATTATTAATAGGTAGTTAATTTTTGTAAAATAGGGATGTGAGACAGGCAGAGGAGCAAAAATTATCATGGCAACTCAGGCACTATTGAGAGTTGTGCTCTGTACCAGCCAATAGAAGTTGTGGCCTTGGGACCAGCTATCTCTTTAGAGGTTGTCATTTGGGTTTTCGACAGGCAAAACACTGGGAGTGTAGTGAAAGGGTTATCATTGCAAGAAAGGTGGGCTAAGGCCAGTGCCCTGAAACTAGAACTGTGAGCGTTATGGGATTGCAGTTGGGTGCTGCAGATTAATTGTAACATTTAACAAGAGCATAGCATGCTAACAAACCTGGCATGTAGTATTCAAAAGCTGCCATTCCACTTCATTGTGGACACTCATGAGTAAACATTCCCAGGGCAGAAGCTTCTCCTGGCTGCCCTGGGTCCCAGAGGGCCAGGCAGGAGGCCATTTCTGGGCTTCTCACAGCCCTCCCTCCAGAAGGCAGATCACTCACCCCCCTATGTCCTCTGAGTTGATTGAGACCGGGGCAACTTAGTGGATGTGGGGCATGCTCTGAGGCTGCCTCCTCTTCCACCCAACAAACTTCTGAAACCAGCATGAAGTGGAGGTGGAGAGCTTTCCCCTTATTTACCATTCCTGGTTAAGGGCTCCCTCCTGATAGTAGCTAAACTATCAGGGTGAGCCATTCCTGGCTGAGGGACATCTCCTCTTAGGAGAATACTTCTGAGGGGGGGGGGGTGGAAATCAGGTAGGGAGTGAGTTGACTGCATGTAATTTAAGATGATAGAACCTTATTGACAGAGTATAATTTGAATGGATTGCCTCTCATTTGTAGAGTGCAATTTGAACTGACTGGCCCTCATTGGCAGAATGTAATTTGAACTGATTTGCCCTAATTGGCAAAGTTCTCCCTCCCTTTTGGTGGCACACCCCCAGGAAGGGCCAGTCAGGTAGAGAGTGATCTGTCGCCTTGAGCTTTATTATGTTTAGTAATGTGCAGTGAAAGGTGATATGACCTTTTGATACATCAGGGCCTGTAAAAAGGGCCAAAGAATAAGCATCCATAGGATAGGTGAATGTGGTATCTTCCTTTGCCAATGCAATCAGAAGTGCCTGTTTTTAGGGTTTTTTTCCACAATACAATATAACCCTTTAGGTATAGGAACAATTTCAGTGTGTTTGGCCTTTGTAATCTGTGGCTCATACTCTGTGAAGATCTTGATCTTCATTTCCCTACATCCACCAAGATTGGAGCTCTGTTATAAAAATGTTTAGAAAGCTAAGGAACCCCTTACACGGTCTTCATTCCCCCCCCCCCTTCCAAAGCCTGATAAAACCTATGGACAGATTCATTGAGAGTTAAATGCTGTATAGAGATTATATCTCCATGAATACTAATGAACACTAGCGAACAAGCATGTGACTGTCCTCGTTCCTTATGTTCGATGAATCAGCCAAAGGATAATTACAGAGCAGCTATATTTATAAGAATGGGGCACTTCGGAGTTGTTATCTCCATATGGACCAGTATTCTATAAATAATCCTAATTAATAATAATCACTACTGGAACGATTTGCTAGATTTCCAAAGGCATGAAAAGGGCAAACTAAAATAATTGTTATTCAGTGAATTTCTGAACAAGTGGGCCTCAGAGAGATGCTGGAATTCAAACCAAAGGTAGAAACCATAGGGAGCAAAACAAAAACAAAACAAAACTGGAACAGACTTAGTAACCAAACAGCATGTATATCACTAAAGCCAACACTATCTAAGGAACAGGACATTTTCTGCTTGAAAATAAAACACAATTGTTTGGATTCAACCAGCTTTTCTACTAATGATAAGGGGAGGAGGGGGTCTATGAACGCATGTAGGTGACATACTGAATCAGACCATTGGTCCATCACAGTCAGGTGGCTCTCCAGCACTTCAGGTAGAAATCTTTCACTTTACCTACTGCCTGATTCTTACTAGATATGTTATGGATTGAACCTGGGATCTTCTGTTCTGCCACTGAACCATAGCCCCCAAAGGTTATGCTTGGCATCATGGCACCTGCATGAACAAAGGTCATGTTTGATGAGGGATGGAGGGATCTGAGTGAAACTGAACAAAAACCCAGGTTGTATTCAAAACCATGATTCTTACAGGCAACTGTAAGAATCAATTTATCACCTTGCTAAGCCATAGAAAGTGTTAACTTCCAAATAACTTCATTTTGTTAGCATTGCTTTTGCAGATACTAGAAAATTAGCTTTGCTATTTGTTTGCTTTATCCCAGAAACCAGAAGATATATATATGGAAGGTAAAGCAAAGAATTGCTGCCTTCTAGAGAGTAATTTTCAAAACTTTTTCAGCTCATAGTAGCTGAACTTTTTAAGCCATGCTTTGTTGTACACTGCCATAGGCTCGGCTAGTTATGTATGTGCCTGCACTGTTTAATCCCTGCTGAACTTGGGAGAGAGCACCTGAATGCCTCCAGAAACTCAGCCCAAGGCAGCATTGCTTGGAGTCAACACTGGTTATCTTGACTATTTTTAATGTGACTGCCACCGATGTAAAGGATCCTGGACATACACTCCACAATTACAATATCTCTTCCTTATATTTTAACATGCACAATGTATTTTAAAGGCTATGCAATACATTTCATAATCCAGAGATATACAAAGTCAAAAGACTTTGATCTGATCATTCTGTGGATTTGGAATGACTGCAGATATCCCAGGATAATTGCGTGTCACAGTTGATCTTCAGGATGAAATTGGTACCCGCAGTAGTAACTTGTTAACAAGCTTTACTGACAGTTTCAGTTATTGCTTGACAATTCCAGCAGTGTCAGCCTAAAGTGCTGGCTCAATTGAAGGTTAAGAGGGGTTTTCCCCCCCTCCTGTTCACATGTAGCAATCAGATAATGTATTAATTCTGCCACTTGTAAACAAGGGCCTTGAAATGTGTGGGTGGAAGACGGTAAAGATGTCAGTGGAGCCTGCCAATGCAAAAGGTCTTCTGACCCAAAAGATAATCCACAGAAAGAAGCAACTGCTTTTTTTTTTGGAATCCTTTGATGTGCTAGCATTATCAACTACAATACTAAAATACACACTTTGATATAAAATTCCATTGGTGAGATTTAAGGATATTTGCTCAGGAAGAACAAGGGTAAATTTTTTTTTCAACTAGGCTGAAAATTAAGTCTAGTCTAAATGAATGTAAATTCAATTAGTAAATTGAATGAAAGTATAGAAATAAGAAATAACGCTGGTGGGGTAATGGTGGCAGGTGAACAATATCTTGTTCACTTACATTGGAAGAGATTTACCAGCTGCTGTCCCTTCTACTTTCTGTCCCTTCAACTGAATGCTGGGAAGAAGAGCTGATCCTGTATCACTCCCACCTTTCTAGGTTTACATATTGGTAGGCGGGCTATACTGAACACATAAAATATGACACATCTGTAAATGATGTACATTATACATTTAAACCATGTTAATTGCATAATATAAAACCATATGCATGTATGCAGTACCACCAAATCAACAAAATGAGCAGCAAAAAGCTGAGAAGGGAAACAGAAGAGTGAAATATATTTTTAAAACAGAATACAGAATCCCAGTGGAAAATATTTGATCATCCCTAACACTGGGTGACTTTGGGGCTAAAACTGAATGGCATTCAGGCTTAGAGATAGAGAAAAGCAGAGACTATAGTTAACAGCATATTGTAGATGGAATAAAGGAAACTGCTAGAACATGAAACATTATTGATTCTTCTTCCCAGCATTCAGTCAAAGCAACAGGACAAACAAATCTCCATAGGAGATCCATAGAACCCCTGTACAAACTGAGTATTCCTTTGAACTGCTTGCAGAGGAACATAGGCACTTGCATAAGGACATTAGTTTTCAGCCACAGAGGTGAATTCCATTGCGGAGACCCCTGATGTGCAGTCTAAAATCCTTTGGCAAAGTTGCAGTTAGACAAGCAGGTAAATTTGTCAAAAGACATCCTGGGAAAGACAAGTTTCATAGTAGCATTCAGAAGGGAGAAATCGAGCAGCAGTCAATCAAAGCTCGTCTCCCAGAATAAAATGTAAATGACCAAAATTCCAAATAAATTTGAAAAGGTTCTCTGGTTGGTTTATTGTTTTATCCTGCTTGTTGTCCCTGGAGTTTATAACAATTTATCTGATCTCCACTCTCTTCCAGTTTGTATCCTCCCAACAACCTTGGAGGTAGGCTAGGGTGAGAGTGGGTCATTGGCCCAAAGTCACTCAGTAAACTACATGAAGAAGAGTTTGTTCTTATATGCTGCTTTTCTCTACTCAAAGGAGTCTCAATGCGGGTTACAGTCGCCTTCCCTTTCCTCTCCCCACAACAGACACTCTGTGAGCTAGGTGAGGCTGAGAGAGCCCTGTTTGGTCAGAACAGCTTTATCAATGCTGTGGTGAGCCCAAGGTCACCCAGCTGGCTGCATGTGGAGGAGGAGCGGGGAATCAAACCCAGCTTGCCAGATTAGAAGTCTGCACTTCTAACTACTATACCAAGTTGGCTCTCACCAGATTATGACAAGAGTGGAATTTATGACATGGGTCTCCCCAATCTTAATTCATTATCCTAAATGTCACGTCTGTCCATTCCAATATTATGGAAATGTATCAGTTATCTGGAAATAGAATAGAAGTAAAACTTACTGCCTATAAACATACGGCTAGGGAGAGCTGCATTTAAATGTGCTGGAAGTGGAGAATAAATTTTAATGTAATCTGGGAGGAAAGGAGCCAGAACAGGCAATTGCAACAGGATCTTGAAAACAAACAAAACTGATAAAATGAGCTGAGGAATTTGAGACAGAGAAAAGAGATCTGAGAGAAGAAGTGGTAAAGCTCAGTGTCAAGATCTTGCAATATTTAAGCCATGTAAGTCTACCTCAGAATTCTGCTTTCTAGAGAGAGTGTAGCCAGTAATTGGAGCCTGATGGAACCTTCAAAATTTTGATTTGAAGTTGAAAAACAAAGTTCTTCAACCATGAACTACTTACAGAGGCTAGATAGCCATCTGACAGAAATGCTGATTTTATGAACTTAGGCAGAGATGAGTGGGTGGGCAGGAAGGGCTGTGCTAGTGTTTGTCTCTTGTGGCCCTTCTTTACCCACTGTGGGATGTTAGATGAATTCCCTCCAGGCCAGGCTGAATTCTGGAGATTTTTGATGGTGGGTTCACTTGGGCATGAACCCCAAGTGGGTAGGCAGGTAGCTTTGAGTTCCTGCATTGTGCAGGAGGTTGGACTAGATGCCCCTGGTAGTCCCTTCTACCTCTATTTTTAACCATGGAGCAGATAAAATAAAGCCCTAAGGGCTAATGGGGAGGAGTTAGGGCGGGCCCTGTCCATGATAAAAACTCAGAGGGCTGAATCAGGAGCCACATAGCCCAAACTACCCTGATCTTGTCAAAGTTTGGAACCTAAGCAAGGGTCAGTACCTGGAGATCACCAAGAAAGTCTGAGGCTATTATGCCAATGAAACCAATAGTCAACCTTCTCAGTTTACCCCTTAATTTGAAAACGTCATGTGATCACCAGGATTGGTTGTGGTTCAACAACACACCGTACTTACATAACTATTTATAACTGTCCTGCTAAACTGAAGCTTAGTTCTGAGCCCATCCTGGGAATATTCATTTACACATTGGAATGGGGATGAATTTCATTCATGCTATTCTTTCGTAAAGTACCAGCAGATCTAGTGAGCTATTCTCCATTACTCTGAGATTTTATGGTGAAGGGGGAAAACTTGTTTATTGACCCTGAGTCATTGAGCACTGATTATCTCTGGAAAGCAGAATGAATAACTAGATATTATCAACAACAAAAAAAGTCTACAGTACCGGGTCTTGTAGTGATGGGAAAGGGGAAAATGTGAAGGAGCAAAAAATGAAATGTAGGGAACAATTCAGTAGTGGGATGTGACAGGAACCGGGGGCTTGTACAAAAGAAAAGATATTTTGTCAGAGGTAAAAAGAACCAGAGGAATTGACCTCAGTGAAATGCAGCAGTCCAGTTTTCTGCTTTCTACTAGGCTACAGGCAGAATGGCATTGTTGCACATATAAATATTCATTTCTCACTGGTAACGGAACTGTCACTGAACAAAACAGCAACTAGGAAACCAGCATCTTTTCTGTCTAAGTTTCAGCCAGGAGCAGTGGGGTGAAACCCTCCAGCAGAGGTGAAGGACCAATGACAGTTCATTTTCTTCTTATCAGAAAAGCAATATCTTGTTCACTTACATTGGAAGAGATTTACTGAATTATGTTGCTGAGAGAGAAACAGTAGCTTTAACAAAGAGTTGAGAAGAAAAGAAAAGGGGGGGGGGGTTATGAAGCAGACCAAGAGAGGATGGGAAACTGTCTGCCATGATCATGCAAGAAGTCATACCTGAAGAGATTTTTGAAGTGTCTTTGAAAAGTTATCAGGTGTATTAATCATAGGCTTCCTTAGCCACTGCACAATAAGATGATAGACAAGAACCTTTTAGAAATTCCTGGTTGGCTTCTTCCTTTCTGATTTAGCTAATGATTGCTGTATCAAACAGAATAATTTTTTTGCTAAGCATCTGTTCTTAAGAAGTCAAGCATCAAAGGAAATCTAAAACTGACATGGGGTAAAACAAAAATTGAGTCCAATAGCATCTTTGAGGCCAACAAAATTTATTCAAGGCATGAGCTTTCAAGTGCAGCCACTCTTCCTCAGAAAAAAATAGAACAGGGATCATAAGAGTACAGATATAAGACAAAAGTAAATTAATGGCAAATTAGTAAACTGTGTCATAATATCCAAATTATGCACTATGGTAATTCTTTGCTAAAACAGCATCAGTTCTTTTGAGTTCAGTTGTAGTTCACAAAAACATTGGAGAAATAAAAATGACGCGGATAGTAATTAATGGCAGACTCTTCCAGTTGTGAAAAGAAATAACTAAAAGAAACCAGTTGCTTGCCACAACTGTCTCTACTCAAGCATGGAAGCATGTCCACAAGTGACAAGGTGCTCAGTTTGTTATTTTGTCCTGAGATGAAAGAGTTAGATTCTGAATTATATTACATGCCACTTACCCCCAGTAAGTTACATCATAGACTGTGAATAACCATGCCAGAAAGCTGTCTGGTCCCCTTTTGGGGTCACCAAGCCACCAATGGGTGTCCTCCTAGCCTGCCTGGAGGCTTCCTGCACTACAGATTTCTTCCTGGTTGCCTTGCTGGTGGTGGTGGGGTCCAATACCTTGAGCTCCAAGACCAGGATCAGCCACCCTGTCCCTCTGGCTCACCTCTCTCTACAGCGGCTCTGGAACATGCTGCTCCGGCATCTGCAGCATACAAAAAGAGCGAGTCGGGACACTTGTCTTCTTAAATCGGTGCTCCCGTATCCACCCAGCATCGCCTCATGTGCCCCATGGTCACACATGCTTATGAGTCCAACTCCAGCCCTATTCCATGTTGGCCGGCCCACCGCAGCATCAACAGATGGTTCAATGGGGGCCACACGTTCTAGTCTGTTCTTGAAGTTCTTTTGCAATAAAATAGCTACTTTGAGGTCCCTTACTGAATGTCCTGGAAGGTCAAAGTGTTCTACAGGTTTTTCAGTCCTGGGATTTTCAGTCCCGGGATGGCAGACTTGTAGTAAATAACGTGTGCCCACAAGTCTTGGCAAAAGTACAAGATAATATTATGATTCCCCAGTACATAAAAGCTGTAAATAGCCTTCAAGGATTTAACAAAAAGCCCTAGTAATATATTTTTGTTCATAATGAAGTAACCAAGTCCAATTAAGTAAAACTGAAAGCAATTAGATAACAAATTCAGTACTTAATTGAGTGATGTACATGTTCCAGTCAATGTCAGACACTCAATGAATATTGACATTCATTGGTAAGCACCAAGATTTTAGCAACTTTCAGAATGCAATTCAAACCACGGAGAATGGCAGTGCCTTGAGCGTGGAGGGTAAGGGCTTTGCGTGCCTCCATCCATTGGAAGGATCTCAAGGGGGCAACTGTGGAGCTAAGCTGATATCGCAACCTTCTTGTGGCTCTCTTGCCTCTTGGAATCCCCTAATATTCTAGCTTTTGGGATATTTGGTTAATATAGCAGAATTTGCAAGTCACAGATGCATGATGCTAAGTAGATCGGAGGAGGGGGAATTCAAGGCTTGTGATTTATATTTGTTTGTGAAAATGAGATACACAACAATTAAATTGCTTTCTTTTGGAGAAATCCTGCTGTCTCTGTGGTTGAGTGTGAGGTTTCTTGATGGTGCTGGCATTTTAATTTATATTGAACAAGCACTCCCTCTGGATATCATAGGATCATAGAGTTGAAAGGGGCCTACAAGATCATCTAGTCCAACCCTCTGCAGAATGTGGAAATTCACAACTACTTGCCCAGCACAATGACCCCAATTCCAGTCCCAGATGATCCCCCTTCCCCCCCCCAAAAAAAAACAGAATCACCAGCTAGTCTGGCCTGGAAAAAATTCACCTTCTGGTCCCAAATTGGTGATTAGCATTTCCCTGGGCATGCAAGAAAGGACCACAAGAGACAAGCACTGACACAATACTTTCTGCCCACTCACTTAAAATCTGCCTAAATTCCCAGAATCAGCATTTCTGTCAGATGGATATCTGGCCTCTGCTTGAAAACTTCCAAAGAAGGAGAACCCACCACATCTTGAGGAAGCCCATTCTACTAAGAAACTGTTTTAATTGCCAGGAACTTCTTCTGGATGTTTAGCCAAAATTTCTTTTGGACTAATTTAAATCCATTACTTGTGGTTTGACTCTCTGGGATATATTCTGGCTTGTTACATCTTGTCTAAAGCCTAGTGCTCTGCCTCCTGATGAGATGGGCACAAAAACAAAATCAGAAGGATGTCTTTGTATATGCCCTGCACTGACCAAAAACACAGAAGGAGCACCAGATTGACAGTGTTCAAAGTGGAAATCCTATTTCACTGTTGAAGAGGTAGAAACACAGCATCTGTTCATTCTGTCTGTGCTTCCTAACTCCTACAGTGAGGTCCAACTTTCATCAAAAAGCCAACCAGATCGCACACTTGATGATATTTGTATGGGCCAAAATATTGACTATTTCCTAAAACAACCCTGTATTGGTAAATGGCTCTAGATTAATTCTGATATTATCATGTGTGATCCTTTATAGGCAAACTAGGCTATTCTACGCCTGCTGTGAGCCTTGACTCCTAAATAAGAGCAAGAATATTGGATTGTATATTTGATGAAATGTCTGATCAAAACATGGAATATCTCCTTTCTGGTTATATACCCTTGAATAGCTGTAAAGCAATACTGCTTCTGTCAAGTGAGCCTAGCCATTTTTAAGGGGAAATAAGCTTTCATTTCTGCTGTTTTTAGGTAAGAGAAATATCTGTGGGCATTTTATTTCCCATCCTTCTTCCCACCAGAAAGAATCAAGGCTATGTTTCAGGCTTCATATTTAAGGTTATTTCAATAGGTCAAGTTATAGATTATAATGGCCAAGGAATGCTATGGGCAGGGAAGGTTGTTATCACACAAAAGAATCTTTTTGCAAGACTGTTTTGTGAGGTATTTTTATACCCCACTTTGCACTATCTGAGGGAGTCTCAATGTGATTTGCAATTGTTTTTTTCTCCTCTCATCACAGGCCTGTGGGTTAGGTGGGGCTGAGAGAGCTCTAAGAGAACTGTGAATGATCCAGGGTCACCCAGCTGGCTTCATGTGGAAGATCAGGGAATCAAAACCCAGATCTCCAAACTGGAGGCCATAACTCCTAGCTACTGCACCATGCTGGCTCCCTAAATCAGTTTAAGTCTTTAAGAATATAATTCCGTATGGGCAGAAAAGACCAGGAGGGCACACATATGGACGTGGAGCTAATCCCCGCTTCCACATGATATCGACACCAGGTCAGGCCCACATTTGCCCAGTGTGAAGGGAACATGGAAGAATCCACATTCCCTTTTTCACCACAGGGCCAACAGGGCCTTGGCCTGTCTCGTGGTAGGCCCATGTGGACACAGAAGAGCCGGGCCTTCCCTATGGAGGCCCATAGAGGACCTAAATGCCCCTTTAGCTCCACAGTGGTTCACAGCTCCATGGGGATGAATTTAGCAGAAGGTGGGACTGTGTTCTCACACAGGGGGTACCTGTGTGGTGGGCCTCTGACAATTGCCACTGCCTGCAAGAACGTACATGAGCCTGTGACGATGCCCGCCCCAGCCTCCTGCCCTCTACATCACCAATCCTCTTTGAGCGGTGCCAGAAAGACAAGGCTTGCAGAGAGGCCACTGCCTCCCTCTGCAGCATGCTGTGCTGGCCCTGCCTCCACTACACAGGTATCCCCCTTCCCCCCACAGCTAACAAGGGGCATCCATGCCCCCAGCCCGACACCCCATCACTCTGTCGCCTTCCGCCCACACTACCCCTGCCTCCTGCCATCCCCCCTCCTGCTGGCGTCCACTGTGCCAGCATGATCCACTTTGCCAGCATGACACAGTTTACTAATTTGCCATTCTCCACCCATCCCACCCTACCTTCTCTGACTACCTTGCCTTGCATGGAAACCGTTCTCCGTCTTGGCCCGACAGCTCCCGATGGCTCCTGCGAGTGTCGCTGCTTCCATTCATAGGAGCTCGGGGGCTGCCCTCATTAGCCACAGCTGCCCACTCTGATGCCAGGAGGCCTGGAGGCTGCTGTCCTCCCCCCCCCATCCTCAACCTATTCAGATTTTGTTCCTATATTTTGTCTGCTACACCTGGATGAGAGCTATAAATAGATAATATAAGATGTCACCATCTTTGTGGCAAGCACCATAGAGAGGATGTTTTCATTATACGAAAGACTGCTGTCATGCACTTTGTGAAAAGAAGTCTGGTTGCAGGCTGGTCCCTCATTTTATGCATCGTTATTTCCTCTCCGATACTGAATGAGGGGCTGCCCTCATTAGCTGCACCAGCCTGCTCTGCTGCCAGGAAGCCAGACAGGAGCCATCCTCCCCTCCACAGCTAGCTTGCATTGCTTTGTGGCTGGGGGTCACCTCCCTCAGCCCACTCACGGCTGCACCAACTTTTTTGCTCTTCGGGGGGAAGGCCCCTGCTTGCATGCCGACGGGCCAGCCAGCCTGTCTGTAAGTCCTTTCTTCCCCCCTTTTTCTCCTCTTCTTTCCCCTCCCTCCCTCCCTCCCTCCCTCCCTCCCTCCCTCCCTCCCTCCCTCCCTCCTTCCTTCCTTCCTTCCTTCCTTCCTTCCTACTTACTTATCCCCAAATTCTACGTGTTAACCTCCACCCTCCCACCATGCTAGTATTTACAGGTACAACAGGCTTAGCTACTTTTAATTTCCAATAATACTGATTAGGAATCGTAGTTCAAGAAATACTTATTTCCAAAAATACTTACCTTTGGGATATTGCTAAATTACCCCAATGACTTGTGATATCACTTCCACTTACATGGCAATTCATGATGTTGCACGATGCTCACCCCCATCCCCAGAAGTTTCTGTAAATTGCTAGTGCTCAGCTGGAAAAGATCAGAGTGTTTTACTAGAAGAAGAATTGCTGAGTTGAGATCCATTAAAATGTTTCATACACAAGCACCAAGTGCCACTCTGATGTCATTCACTACTACTCCAAAATACATATATTTCCATCATATTTGACAACTGCCAGCAGCATGCATCCGGTAACATAATGGCCAGTCAGTGTGAAATAGTTGAAATTACCTCATAAATAACTCTTAATGCACAGATAACTAGGAGTTGCTACTGTTCATAGGTAGATTAGTCTCCGTCGTTATGGGGCATTACACCATGGATAATATGGAAATCTCTGTAGGAGATTCACCGAACATTACAGTTTTCCTACAAATTTAATCACTGGAAAATCAAACTGCCATTGCTTCCCCCCTCCCAATCGTTTCCCAGACATTAAAAGTATTCTGCACAGTGTGATAATGGCAGCTAATGCGAAAGGAAAATGGTTCTTGGAGAAAAGAAGAATGACCTAATGAAGGGCTCAGGAAGATTGTTGTTTGCAATCTCCATTTCCTTATTCTTCCTCTCTTTTGTCTGCCTTTTCCAGTTCCGTGTCAGATTCAGCCATTAAGCAACTCTCACAAACAGCAGCACATACGAGCCATTATGTAATCAGTACACATTCCATTCATGCAGTGTAATGCAATCACCCACCATATTCCTCGAGGTATTTAAAAGGGACTGTGTCGTAATTCCCTTTAATACCTTTCCAAGCACTCAGTTCACACTAATTGCTCTGCTATTCCCCAGGTCATTGTTCTCCTCTTGTCAAACATAGGTCCAACACTTGTTCTCTGAGCCTCTTTCAGCTTGTTAGTTCTCCAGGGGGTTGAAAAAGGATGCCCAGATTTCCAAACTGTTTCACCAGAAAACTCAGCTCGAAATAATATTAGTATAGAATCATAGAATCATAGAATCATAGTATACATCATAACAGTATTTTATCCAGCCCTTCCTCTAAGGAAATCCTTCATATCACCGTCACAACAATCCAGCATCATAGGCTGAAAGAAAATAATTGGCCCAGTAAGTTTCAAAATAAGAGAAGGTTTGAATTTGGGGTTTCATATGTCTACTCCAAATGCTACTCCACCTCACCTCTCTTATTGTCAACTTTTTCCTTGCAGAAATTTAAAGGACCTTCTGTTGGAAATCTGCTGATGCAATAGAAGCTATAGTCTTTTTAGAGAAAACTTAGGTGGTAAGTATAATACACTTGTTTTGATTATACAATTTCAGAGATATGAGCCAGGCAGTTCAACAACCCGCTAGGCAGGCCTCTACCTGGCACATGGGCACTACAGACATATCTATGTGAATATGGCCTTCTTCCTAATTGGATCCCAAAAACACACTGAAACAGTCCCAGCATAAAGAAGAAAGTTTCCTTCAACTGTCTTTCACACCAAACCACAGCAATTTTTTTTCCTGATCTGACATAGTAGCTCAGGGATTTTGATGGTTTGGGGGGAGAGAGAGTAATTATTTTTGGACTCCACATCTAGTGTGTGGGACTGGCACTGCTATTACTGAACCTGATTTCCCACTACTTTAATGTCTGCACAAACAGTACATTTGTAGATAGATTCTTACAAAGACACTATAAGTCATCCATGCTTTCACCTGTAAAGGACACTTAGCCTGTAACAGTTGCCCAGAACTTCCCATTGGTCAAGGACTGAAGGCTGTGCTGCAGTATTTTTGCTGTTCTCTCTTCCTGCCTTCATTTGTGTTTCTGTGTTCTTGGCAATAAAAGTGCAGCAATAATTTTATGATTTATATCCACTCTCTTATGTTCTCCATTCCAAACCAATATATCTTATATATGTTCCAGTATACAGAGTCAAAGATGAAAGATTGCCTCATATACTTTCTCTTTGTCTTAGACCACAAAGCCATATCCCATGCTTTCATTTCTCAGCCTTGATTCCCACATCCTAACAAATGAGGGTGTCCTAGTGATTTCTACTTTGCAATATATGGACCACGAAAGGAAGGAAG
The DNA here is from genome assembly GCF_049243985.1 of Paroedura picta. Taxonomy (NCBI): domain Eukaryota; kingdom Metazoa; phylum Chordata; class Lepidosauria; order Squamata; family Gekkonidae; genus Paroedura; species Paroedura picta. Next base: position 118,617,008 of record NC_135372.1, read on the forward strand.
GAATTAAGGATGCTTATTTCACAACTTAGTTGATTTATCAAAACATAACCACACCAACAAAACTTTAAAATATTAATAGGCAAGCAACACATTCTGGGCTATTGGATATTCACTGTGCATCAGTCAAAAATTGATATAATGGCTGTGATATGATCAATGCTCTTCATAAACAAACTTTCTTCTCTCTAGTACTGTACATACACATACAGCTTATTTGTACTCTAATCAGAACTAGTGTGTCCAATCAAGACTAGTGACAATCATGTTGACTGGACCTACTTAGAGTAACCAAGCAGGTTGTAGCCATATATGTTCCTTCAGACTCATGTCCAGTCATGAGTTTTCTGGGAAAACTGCATGCGAAGAAAAAGTCTACATTGACCTCAGAATGAATTCCCTACACTTGCTTTCTTTTTTTATCCCCTTTTCCTCACAACAATTCTGTCAAGGAGGTCAAACTGAGAAATACAAATTGGCTAAAGATTATCTGGAGAGCTTCATGGCTGATTGAGCAGGAATTTGAACTTGGCTCACTGTGGTCGAAGTCTAGTACTTGATGAATTAGACCACTGGTATGGGAAACTACACTAAAGGGTATAATAATAAAAAATAATATCAATCAATGAAGCAGAAGTCTTTCACCAGTTACACAGGAAAATAACTTTGATAATGAAATCCTTAATTAAATAAAACCATTCTAATTTCATTGACAAATCAATTAATCAGCTTATCAGGGAGTAACTCCACCTCAGACTGTACTGAATATTGGTTCTAATGCTCCTCAGAAGAACAGTTCATCCATTTAGCTCCATGAGGTCTTATATAAAATTAGAAACACATCATGTACATTTATTTACTATTTCTAGCCTGGGTTTGTTTTGGAGGGAAAGAAAACAATAATTAAGAACATAAGAGAATCCATGTCGGATCAGGCCAATGGCCCATACAGTCCAGCACCCTGTGTCACACAATGGCCAAAACCCAGGTGCCATCAGGAGGCCCACTAGCAGGACCAGGGCTCCACAAGCCCTCCTACTATTGCCCCCCAACCACTAAGAATACAGAGTATCACACCCCAGACATAGTGTTCCATTTATACCTTGTGGCTAATAGTCACCGATGGACCTCTGCTTCAGACGTTGATCCAATTCCCACTTGAAGCCTCCACCACTTCCTGCAGCAAGAAAATTCCATGTATTAGATAATCTTTGGGAGAAGTACTTCTTTTTATCCTTTCTAAGCTTATTGCTCATTAATCTCACTGACAGCCCACAAGTTCTTGCATTGTGAGAAAGAGAGAAAAGTACTTCTTTCTGTACCTTTCCTATCCCATGCATATTTTTATAAACCTTTACTATGTCACCCCTCAGTTGTCATTTCTCCAAGCTAAAGAATCCTAACCTCTTGAACCTTTCTTCATACGGAAGGTTAATAATGTAGTTGCACTTTTCTGAACCTCTTACAATACTATAGTGTGATGAGAATGATCTGGGGCCTAGGGACCAAGTCCTGTGGGGAAAGGCTGAGGGATTTGGGAAGAAGGGACATGATAGCTGTCTTTAAATATTTGAAAGACTGTCATTTGTAAGGGCAGGGAAGGGTTCCTGTTGGCAGCAGAGGATAGGACCCACAGTAATGGGTTTAAACTATGTGGAAAATATCAGCTAGATATCAGGGGGGGGGATTCACTGTCAGAGTAGTTCAGCAGTGGAATTGACTGAGGAAGTGGTGAGCTCCCCCTCACTGATAGCCTTCAAGCAGTGGCTGGACAGATACTTATCATGGAAGCTTTAGGCTGATCCTGCATTGAGCAAGGGATTGGACAACATGGCCTGTATGGCCCTTTCCAGCTCTATGATTCTATGATTAATTGTGGTGACCAGACCTGTACATAATGTTTCAAATGAGACCACACTGTAGATTTATATAGAGACATTATGATATTGGCTGATTTGTTTTCAATCTCCTTCTTAGTAATCCCCACTATAGCATTTGCCTTTTTAAAATTGCAGTTTCACACTTGAGTTGACATTTTCAATGAGTTATCTACCACAGCTCCAAGGTCTGTCTCCTGGTTGGTTATTGCCAGTTCAGATCCCATCAAACATATATTTATAGATATGATTTTGGCTTCAATATACATTACTCTGCACTTGCCCCCATTAAAATTAAAATGTTTAATTCAAAAACCTGTTTCATTTTAACCATTGTATAGAATATGACATCTACAGCCTAATTTTATTTTAATGTTATCTTTTGTCATAGTTTGAACTGAACTAAGGAGGGTTGCTTTGACAGTTTGCAAATCTCTGATTTCTCCCAATGTTAGCAAGTGTTTTGTCTATACAGAATGAAAATGTATGAAGAACACGATAATATTAATAATTATGTAAATTTAGTCTATAAAGAATTAAAAGTACAAAGAGTGTGTTAATATTAATCATTTTGCAAATGTATGTTGACTGGGAAATAGGTATTTCATATTATCTGTCACTATGTAGATTTACTTTGCACATTATACAAAATTATTTGCCTGAATCATTGGTGCCATTTTCCCCACCCTAAGTTTTTCAAGTTCTAAGACCATACACTGTAATCCTGAATAAACCTGGGGTGATTTATTAATTTATCAGGCTCCTTCCCCCCAGCTTTTTTCTACTGTGTATGGACTCAAAACAGCTACTAATATAGGAAAAAGCAACAGATAATCTTTAAACCGCCCGTGGCGCCACGGGCGCCACGGACTAAATAATTCGCTAAGGGGTGTAAAGGTGGGATTAGTCCGTGATGAGGAAGGGTCCGGATAGGACCCTTCCTCACGACAGACAATCGGAGGGACCAATTGGCAGGTGCGAAGCGCCTGCCGATTGGTCCCTCCGATTCCCAGCCCCAGGAACTGCGAGCCGCACGCAGCGCGGCTCGCAGTTCCTCCCGGCCTCTCGCCGCGTCAGGCCGCCGACCCAGGGAGCCCCCGGCAGTCGTGCGAAGCGCAGCTGCCGGGGGTTCCCTGCCTGGCAGGCTGATGCAGCGAGAGGCGCGAAGCGCCTCTCGCCGCGTCAGGCCGCAGCCCGAGGGAGCCCCCGGCAGTCGCGCAAAGCGCGGCTGCCGGGGGTTCCCTGCCTGGCGGGCTGACGCGGCGAGAGGCACGAAGCGCCTCTCGCCGCGTCAGCCCGCCGCCAACAAAAGAAGATCGCTGCCCCTGACCAGCCCGCCGCCGCCGACTGCCGCCGCCGACCAGCCCGCCGCCGACCAGCGCGCCGACGACATCGGTAAAGCCCTAGCGCCCGCTGCATTCCCCTGCAGCGGGCTTGATTACTAGTGAATACATATGTACAAAAATACAACAAATCTACCTGGCAAATCTAGAGGGGAGGGAAAAGGACTAGAGGTGGTGGTAGAACCTTTGCCCTTGATGTTGACAGTCTCTCTCACTCCAGAATTCCTCTCGGCTCAGGTTTATTTTAGTTTTAGTTTTTTGTCATCAAGTCAGCTGACCTATGGCAACCTCATAGGGTTTTCGAGGGAAGAGACATTTAGAGGCAGTTTGCCACTACCTGCCTTTATGACATTACCCTGATATTCCTTCTGGGTCTCTCTTCTAAAAACTAGCCAGGGCCAACCCTGAATAGCTTCTGAGAACTGATAAGATTGGGCTAGCCTGAGCTACTGCTATTATTATTATTATTATTATTATTATTATTATTATTATTATTATTATTATTATTATTATTATTATTATTATTTAATTTTTAGACTGCCGTTCTCCAATTAGGTCTCAGGGCAGTTTACAGCATAAAACAGTTAAAAACACAATAAAATCCCCATAAATCCCCAAATTACAATTTACAAATTACATCATACAACATATATAACATATATAAGCGGAAGCAGACCCAATTCTAATCACAATTACCAAACTTCCCCCATTTTCAGCCTGGTGGGAAATAATATTCAGAAGAGGGTGGGGGTCAATCCAGTAGATCTAACAAATGATCTCAATATTGGAGATCTCAATATTGGAGGGGATCCTCAGATGGATTAACAGGAGAACTGCCCTGGCCTCAACTATACGCCTGGCGGAAGAGCTCCGTCTTGCAGAGCCTGTGGAAAGCTGGCAACTATCCAAGTTAGAGTACATGGGCTGGTAGTGATAGCTAAATCAAAGCTACTTCATGTAATAATAGAGAGGTGTGTTGATGATCATTATAATTCTAATAATAATTATTATTATTTTATTTTTGTATGCCATCCTTCCCTTTTGGCTCAGGGCAGTTTACAAGATGTTTTAAACAACCAGCTAATACATTTATAATAAATCATTAGTTAAACCAGTTATTTAAATGCAATTTTACAAACACCTATTTCGATGTTTACCCTTCCAGAGGGAAGGCTATCTGATGTAGAGGATAATATAGAAGTTATTTTGCTGATCTCAGCCAAGGGTCTGGTAGAACAGCTCACTCTTGCAAGCCCTGTGGGACTGGTTTAAATCTAATTTTATTTCATGGGAATATGCAATTAAAATGTAAATTCTAAATGCAATAAACCATTATTTGAACTATGTGAATAATTCTGGTGATAGATGACTTTTTGTATTAATGGGAGAGACATTAGTAACAGGATGGGTGCCATTCACTGCAAAAGTCTCTGGAGCAACCACAAACTAAATAAATGCAAGCTTGGATTCATTTTACTGAGGCTCTCAGACAGGATTATTCCATGACTGAGTTATTATGGCATGAACAATGCATAAACAATGGCCTACTCACCAACCACAGTCTTTCTACTTTATGCATTTGATGAAATAAACTCTTGCCTGCAGAAGCTCATTTCATACGTTTCTGTATTTCTCTGGTCCTTTTAATGTCAATTCTTATTTACTTGTTTAGAGCATTTTCTAGTCTGCCTCTCAGTCAAGACACCCAAGGCAGTATGCAGTGGGAATATTCCCACTAGGTAGTGACAGGTTATAGCTCCTTTTCAAACTTTAAGTAGTCAGGGGGTAGGGCTGAGCAAGTAGAAATGTCGCATGCACAGACCAAATGCAACAGGCAGGAGAATGGAATATCAAAGAATACTATAATTGTGGACTGAACTTTTCAAATGGTATTCCAACAGTTTGCTTTTTAAATGCTGACCTTTCAGCAAGATCCAGTAGATTTTAATTGTAGCTAGTTGTTCATTCCGTGTTTGGAGAGGGGCCTTGCCATGCGTTTGCATGCAGCAATTCCTAAATTCAGTCCACAGCACTTCTAGTGGAAAAACTGGAGTAATAGATGTGAAAGATCTGAGGCTTAGGAGAGCTACTATCCAGCTGATTAGCCAATATTGTTCTTGATAGACCTCTTCTATTTGATTCAAGTCTTAGGTAGTTTCAGGTGCTCTCAGAGCTAATAAGAGGAAGGTAATGATCTTTCTACATCTTTTCTTGGTCTCGGGATCATGAAGTCAGGAGTCATGGTGTTCTGATCTGGGTACTACCTTCAACAGACATGTGGGATTCACAGAGATCATACATCTTATTTATCTTCGTCCATCTTCCTTGAGGCATGGCATCAGGTGAGAAGGGGATCACCGGGGTGGATATAGAGTTTTTACTGGGGGTAAACTGTCGCTGTGGCCTCTGCTCACTAGTTTTATTGTGTTTAATAATGCAATTCATTGTGTTTTATGGTTTTATCATTTGTAAATTGCCACAAGCCAGCTAGTCTGGGAGTGGTGGTAAATAAAATAAAATAAAATAAAATAAAATAAAATAAAATAAAATAAAATAAAATAAAATAAAATAAAATAAAATAAAATAAAATAAAATAAAATAAAATAAAATAAAATAAAATAAAATAAAATAAAATAAAATAAAATAAAATAAAATAAAATAAATGGAAGGAAGGAAGGAAGGAAGGAAGGAAGGAAGGAAGGAAGGAAGGATGGATAGATGGATAGATGGATAGATGGATAGATGGATAGATGGATGGATGGATGGATGGATGGATGGATGGATGGATAGATAGATAGATAGATAGATAGATAGATAGATAGATAGATAGATAGATAGATAGATAGATAGATAGATAGATAGATAGATAGATAGATAGATAGATAGATAGATTCAAGGAAAGCAATATATTTTCAACATTGTTGATTTACAGGGAGTAACATATATAACCTTGCTTTGGTTATAGGTGCTGGAGAGTAAAGAACTGAAATGCCTGTGGGTTCCTCAGTGGCTGCTTTCTCTTGAACTCTGCATCTCCTCTTTCTTTGATAAATGCCTTTGAAGAAATGGTGGTTGGTTTCTCCTCCCACATAGGCCTGTGGATTTCCACTTGACAAGCTGCCGAAATGCGAATGCTATTAAAAAGTGAGAAACAATTTATGGATTAAAATAGCAGCTTTGTTGTACACCAAGGGAAAAGACTTCAAAAGAAAGAATCAGGGGGAGAAATGCTTTGTTTCATATTTTAAGTTCTAACACACCTGTTTAAGAATTGTATCCTTACCCAGAATGAAGGCACACCAATCATATGGGTTTAACTAGGCCTTATTTAATGACACATCTGTACTAATAACACATTGCCCTAACTTTTTACTATGGGCTGCCATTAATTAATGACACCTACCAGCATTGTAGGCAAACTCACTGGGGGAGTTTAAGTCAAACCTGCCAGCTTCATTTTCCTAGTCTGGCACATCTCACTGTAACATTGCTAACAGGCATTAAGCCTCATTTCCCATGTGTCAGTCAAGCAAATAAGGATTTGTCCCCTTCCAACCAAACAGCCATTGAAGCCTATCATAGGCTGGTTTGAGAGCAGCCGCTCATCCCAGATTGCCTCGGTTTACTTGCCAAATATCCCTACCAATACATCAGCAACCTGCGCTTTTCTGTCATCCATAGCTATGACCGAATCAGTCTTGAAAACAAGCTTAATTATGGAACAATATCAGAGAAAGAGAGAGAGAGAGAGAGAAATCCCTTTTATTGTGAAATTGAAAAGAAATCCCTCCTTTCTAACTTGGTCCCAAAAAGTGACCAACCAAATATCCAATAAGGAAGAGTGAGGGGCCCCATGAGGTTTAGCTGGCAATAACACAGCAGAAATTGCTTAAAGAACTGCTGCAGTTCTGGCTTGCCCTATGTTAAATGCAATGACATATGCAGATCTACAAACAGGCTAATACTTTAAGAATGCAAACCAAGTTTGCCTAAAGGTCCGTCTAATTCAACACACTCATTTGTCATTCACTAGCTGACATAAGACATTCACAAACAAGACAGACATTGTCATTTCTTGTTGCCAGCTGCCCAACATGTGACAATCTAAGCTAAAGTAACGGGCTGATGTAATTTCAGAATCTCTGTCCATTATTTTTGAGAATTCTTAGAGAACAGTTGAGGTGCTAGAAGACTGGAGGCAAGCAAGTGTCATCACTTTCTTCATGAATGGGGGGAGAGAGAGCATCCACATTCCTACCAGCCTGACAGTTTGACATCTATACCTGGAAAGCTTTAGAACAAATCAAATAGTTCTTCAGCATTTAGAAAGGATGTTCATGATCACTCAGAGCCAACACAAGTTCCTCAAAAATCAGTTGTTTCAAACTAAACTTGGGGTAAGAGCTCTATGCTCTGCCAGCTCCAACTGTGGATCGCTGGCCTAAAGAGGCACGTCAAACCTCAACAAGGGCCAGGGCCTTTTCAGACCTAGCCCCCAGCCATTGGAATGAGCTCCCTGAAGGGAGTTCTTTCACCAGGCATTTGCTTGAGGCTGACTGACCCATAACATCTACAGGTCCCATCTACAGGTCCCATCCCCCCCCCCCACTGAGAGGTCGGACCTACCAAGGGAGTGTCAAAGTTATTGTTGAAATACTGTTCTAGTTGTTCTAGTTGGTATATTATTGTTATTGTTATGTTGTTAAATTGTTATATATTGTTATATAGATATTGATACTGTTTTAGAAGAAGAAGAAGAAGAGTTGGTTCTTATATGCCACTTTTCCCTACCCAAAGGAGGCTCAAAGCAGCTTACAGTCACTCAAAGCGGCTTACAGTGGGTGAGGCTGAGAGAGCCCTGATATTACTGCCCGGTCAGAACAGTTTTATCAGTGCCGTGGCGAGCCCAAGGTCACCCAGCTGGTTGCATGTGGGGGAGCGCAGAACTGAACCTGGCATGCCAGATTAGAAGTCCGCACTCCTAACCACTACACCAAACTGGCTCTTTTATGTAAATGTTCCAAAATGTTTTATGTAAACCGCCCAGAGCCATAGGGAAGAGCAGTATAAATACATACATACATACATACATACATACATACATACATACATACATACATACATACATACATACATACATACATAATGCATGACAGGAAACATTGCAAAAAGACTTTTTAAAAAGATGGGGGGGTATTCTGCATGTGGCACCATTATTGTCATGGAAAAACATGATGATGCATTGTCTTCCCCCTCATTGTGGTGAGTGTGCCTTTTCTGCTAGTTTCTGTGCAGTATTTAAAACTAGCTTTACTGCAACTTTTCTTTTACGACTGTGCTGAAGATTCCTATTTTCACATGCATAAATATTTAGCATGTTTTGGGTCTCCTCCCCTGTGCCACCGTACACCAATGTGTGAACAGAAAGCCCGTAGTGCCTCATCCACCAATGGGAGTTTGAGGCACCCCTTGTTCGGTGCAGACCCTTCTTCCTCTACTATCATAACATTAAACCAGGAGAAATTAATTTATTCATTCCCTCAGAGGCATTTCAATCCACTGTCTATGAGGAACAGCATACCTCTGAAAGGTAAAGGTTGTAGTGTTGGCATTCAAAAGGCTGTGTGCTCCCACACAAATTTCTTGTTGAAGTCTCCATGTCCATGAACTACTTGCACATGCTGCTGCCCTGCCAGCAGCATGTGCAAGAGTGGTGGTTAGGTGACATTGCAGCTGACCATAGCCTGCTAATGAGCATCTAGCACAACAGAGAAAGTGCCCTCCACTTAAGAATTTGCCATTGTAAGTCTTTCTAATACATAATCACATGCAGAAAAAAGAGCAATATTAGAGCACAGGCATAAACACAACCGTTTAAAAAAATGACGATTTAAGGGTCAGTATGCTGACTTCAGTGAAAACCTGTATGTGCATAATAGCCTCTTATCTCCTTTTCTGAGAGAGTTACTGTTTTGTTGGATCAGGGGGATGCTGTGGAGATCATTTATCTTGAATTCAGGGCGACTTTTGATAAGTGAATTCAGTGAGACTTCTGACGATATTCTTGTTGACAAGTTGGTAACGTGGTTTGGATCCTATTACTTTAGGTGGATTTGTAAGTAGTTGACAGATTGCATTCAAAGAATGCTTATTAATGGTTCCTCATCCTCTTGGAGAATAGTGACAAGCGGAGTGCTGCAGGGATCAACAACTTTATAAATTACTTAGATGGAGGAATAGAGGAGATGCTCATTAACTTTGCAGGTGATAGCAAATTGGGAGGGATAGCATATTCAGTAGAAGGATAGAAACCTCAGCTAAAACAAAATGAATGTCAACAGAGGTAAATGTAAAGTTTTATATTTAGGTGTAAAATACTCCAAAAGCATAATTATAGGATGGGGGAGACTTGTCTTGGCAACTGTACATGCAAAAAGAATCTAGGGATCTTAGTAGACCATGCACTGAACATGAGTCAGTACTGTGACCAAAAAAAATGATAATATGCCGTTGCATACCACCAAGAACATGCCTTTCCACTTTAGTATCTAACAGAACTACCTGCACTATCATGACCACATCTTGCCACAAATCAAGATCAGCTACACCTCAAAAGGCAACCACAGAAGAAATTGTCCTACCTGATTCATGCAAATGATCAAGCACAAAGTTCTGCACTGCTCCATTCTTATGCTCAGTGACCAATCAAAACTCTTCCTGTCTAATATGTGTAGATTTGCTCTACCCTGCAGTACACTTGTCAATAGATATCTGTCTGTCTCTGCCTTGAGCTTCCTCCAGGGTCTGGTTAACCTTTCCACACACTGAATGAAGTATTCTAACTTGGCAAAAAGAAAGATCACTCAAGCCATCTGAGAAAAGAAAAGGCACACATCCAGTTCAATCAATTCAAGAAGCTCCACCGTTTATGTAACTTGTAAGACATAACTCCACTCTTTCTGTGCTTCCAGCTGTGTAGACTGTGGGCAACTGAAGTCAAAATGCAGTGGAGGTGTGGAAACAAATAATTTTGTGACAGCAGAAAGGTCAACCATAGAGCAGTGAACTGAGTCCGGTTATTGCACCAGCAGGTGAGCAAGACTGTGTAGGCTCAGCCACCAGAAATGCAATGTTTGGTGTTTTGTTCTTCGATCGAAAAACCCTGGATTTATCCCAGATTTGCTATATATTTAGAGGAGCTTCATATGTTTTATCCATGGAAATAATCTCTGTTTTATGAGATAAATACAATCAGCATAATGAGTGAACTGAAGCATGATTCCATTGTGGACAGTTATTTTCCATCTTGAGCACCCATGAGAAGACAGACATTCTAGTTGTACCTCATGAGTGCATTTTTCAGCAACATGCATTACTGCATTTTTTGTGGCAAGGGAGAAGAAGGGAAAGGTGTTTGTAAATCACCTTGAGACTCCTTTGGGTAGTGAAAAATGGGGTATAAATACCAGTTGTTCTTCTAGTGTGAGTCACACTGCTTCCATAACCAGTCACTTGGTGTTTTCATCACAAGACTCATATGCAAATAATGGCTCAAAACAAAACTAAGAAAGTGCTTTGTTATTTGATTGTTGTTGTTATTTAAAATGGAACCCAGAAAGATGTGAGGTGGTAATGCACAGATTAAACTAATTTTCATTAATCCTTGGTCTGCATTATGATTAAATGTTTCTGTTACCTTTCGGTACCGGTTACCTCTCATGGATACTCTCAGATGGCCACTAGCATCTGGGCTCCATCACCTTGGCTCCAAACTCATCCAGTTTCACTGCTGTCCTTTGCTTATTCTGCCTGCACTTACATTTATGTTCAGTTGAGGCTGCTTATTACCACAGAGTAGAGATGCCAGTCTCCAGGTGGGACCTGGGGATCCCCTGCAATTGTAGCTCATCTCCAGACAAAAAAGATATGCTCCCCTGGAGAAAATGGTTGCTTTGGAGTTGGGGCTTTTTAGTCTTGAACTCCACTGAGGTCCCATCCTGCCACAAATCCCACCCACTCCTGGCTACACCCTCAATATATCCAGGTATTTCCCTACTCTGAGCTGGCAACCCTTCCACCAATGAGCTACTGGATTGGCTACCTAAGGCTCAGCAATCCACCCTAGAGGAATTTCTCTTGTCTTGATTTTCTTCGCCCTACCTGCGGACCAAAACATTATGCAGGTCCTGTGGCAGATCAGCCAACAATGTCTCACATACCCCAGCAGAGAGATGAACACTGTTGTCTGTCTAAAGGTGCAAAAGCGATGTCCAAGCAAGGGGTGTGCCCCCTTGCATTGCCAGTACAATTCTCAGCAAGTCAGCATTAAATGTGCACTATGTAAATGCTGCAACTTGAGGGTATTTACCAATCACTCAACCCACCTTTCAGTCTGCATTTTGAACAGTGGGTCATGTGAGCACCCTTGGAATTCTGACCCAGGATGGTGGGCACAGCCACAAAACTACTCCGGAGAAATGGCATAGAAGACTTTTTTGCCTTGACACAGCCTTGTGCTGTATTGTAAAAGAGTTGGGTACAAAAATGCCCCCCCTATGCCTATTGTAGATGAGGAACAGATTTGATCCTGATTAAACACAGAGGTCGTTCAGATTGTGTCCGCTGTTCCAACACTACAATGCTCACACTGTATTCACAGCTGTGTTTTATTACATTCACACTAGAACAGATCCTCCTGTCCCTGCTATGACAGAGATAAGATCTATCATTGTAGCTGGAGATCACACATCATACTGCATAGGTAGATGTTGGAACTGTGCTTTGGATGTTAAAAACCCCAAGAAGAACAGGAAACCCGAACAACTTGAGCATGCCCTGTCTTTCTTCTCCCTGAGTTTTAATGTTTCAAGATGTTCTCTCAGCTTTTATTTGACTCAGAAGAACAATGTCACAGCTGTTATGAGGGGAAAGCATACTAGGTTTGAAATACTACAGGGACACTTAAAATGGCAACAGGGACACGTACAGTGACTACGAGTTAGGCCCTTTCAAAAGTTTGACTTTGCTGCAAACAAATATATCTCTAGGTTTTATTTCTCCCTTCCTAGACAGAGGCATTGTGAGAAAGCTATGGAAAAGCAAAGCAATACTTTCCAACAATGCAAACCCCAAACAAAAGCCTTTCACTCTTTCCGTTCATTGCTTTCTTTTCTTTCAGTTTTTAACCCTTTCAGAGAGTACTGATGGGCCTCTTCTTTTTTTTGTATGTGGTCTTGAACCTGTTTTGTCAATTACAGAGCAATCCTAAACAGGGTTACACCCTTCGTACCATATTGACTTCAGTGGATTTAGAGAAATGCAACTCTGTTTTGAATTGCATTGCCAGCCCCCCATCCATCAAGCACTATTCACCACAAGTCAAGAAAGAAGACAAAACTGCAATCAGGAAGGGAAGATGCCACAGGACTTTTTTCAAAGATACCTACAGTAGACTTCATGTCTCACAGGGCCTTACATTTGTATAAAATATTCAAATCCTTCACAAATTAATGCCATGTGGCAAAGGATGAAGAAAGAACATACCTTGTCACAAATCACTCCATAGCATTATCAGAGGTCCCAGGACAACGGTCGATGAACTGAATGCACGGCAATTATTTCTCCTTTCCCTCAAAGTGGATCCATTGTTTGAATCCATTATTCCAGAGTTTTTTTTTTCAATCAAATTTATTCAGATTTTCCTCTGTGCAGATCTTCAATGTAGTCCAAGAGCTTTTGGTTTCAGTGGGGTGAACAACAATATCATGTTTTTGGAGGCTGGTTCCAAATGGGGAGAAGAGAAAATCTTTCAAATTAGAAAGGTTAATGGATACAGAAGCAGCCCCTAGCATATTATGATTTTGTGTACTCTGTGGACTGAGGTACACTGAATATGGAGGCATTATATTCCTACTGCAAGTAGCCCTGGATGGCCAAATGTCAGAATAGAAAGCAAATTTTGTAATCACAGTAACAGTATAAGGATTTACATCTCCAGAAATATTGTTTTCTGCTTTCTCCCAACAAAGTTATTTCAGAGGCTCCCGTTGGTGCAGAATGCCACAGTTCAGTGGAGCCTGTATATTACTCCCATTCTGCAGTAATTCCACTGGCTGCCTCTCAGTTACTGAACTCGATACAAGGGATTGGCTATCACATATGAAGCCCTTCATGATCTTGGTCCCCCATGCCTGCAGGACCTCCTCTGTTACCAGAAACATACACATGTGTTAAAGACACGTGTATTTTAGCAGTGGGGAATGGCTTGTCAGAGGTTTGGTAATGTAGTGTTAAGGATAATTGCCAGTGTTTTATGAGGTGATACTCCCTTTGGAACTCAAGGAGACAACAGATACTTATCTTAACCCGCTCCTGGGGAGCAGTATAAATAAAGCGCTAAGCCCTAAGGGGGAGGAGATAGGGCGGGATAAAACTTGGAGGGCCCAATCAGGAGTCGCGAAGTGGCTCCTGATTGGGCCCTCTGAGTATCACTCCAGGGCCAAGCGGCACGACTCCCCATTGGCTGCTTGGTCCGGCCTCACCCCGGCCACCTGGGGACTCACCACGCAGAAGGAGAAGCAGCCTTCCATTCCTGCTCCTTTCCCGCCCCCCCCCCACACACACACAGCTGCCTTCGCAGCCCTACGCGGACCCACAGCCCTCCTTTCCCCTGCAGGCGCTGCCGTAGGCTCCTGTAGGCTTTTGTGTAGCATCTGACTTGCCACTTTCATCTGACCCAACAGGTCTACTGTTATGTTCTTATGACCCTGCTCCATCTGATTCCAATCCCAAAGGAAGTCCATTTTTTCCCATAGCTGAAGTGCCTTTTTCTAAATTAAAATCACAAACACCTTCCTAAAAGTGTACTTTTCAGAGTTTAGATTCAAGTGGGTAGCTGTGTTGGTCTGAAGTAGCACAACAAAATTAGAATCCAATAGCACCTTTAAGACCAACGAAGATTTATTCAAGATGTGAGGTTTCAAGTGCATTCACTTGAAAGCTCACACCTTGAATAAATCTTTGTTGGACTTAAGGTGCTATTGGACTCTAATTTTCAGAATTTGTACAAGGAAGTTTGCTTATTTTAGTTTAATTATATATACTTACTCAACAAAGAAATACAATAAGAAAAAAATTACACACACACACACAGCCTAAATATGTCTATCTTTCTATATATCCTTCTTTGGGCACTGTTCTTATCTCTGGAGACCCCAAAGCAAGGAGGCCAACGCAGAAGAAATGAATCATGCAAAGATGTAATAGGCATATCTAAAAAGGGGGAGAAAAACACAAGTCTGCATGGGAAAGGTAATCAAAAAAGCTGAAATAGAAAAAGAAAGGAAAATATAATTATGCATGTACTACAAATGTACAATAAATAAATAGCATATAATTTACTAATACAATTACATGTGCTAAAGTAGCTTTTAAAAACAACAATTCTACGGTTAAGCATATAAGTACCAATATAAAGACAAATTCCATTCATATAAATACAAGTTAAAGGGTACCTGATGTATCCATATGCAAAAAACAATACAACACATTTGGGCAATAAGCCTCCCTGAGTAGTAGCATTCAAACAGATGTAAAATATTTCACTTGCCCATGGATTTTCTTAGGTCCAATCTGCCATGCCAGAAGAAGAAGAAGAAGAGTTGGTTCTTATATGCTGCTTTTCCCTATCCGAAGGAGGCTCAAAGCGGCTCACAGTCGCTTTCCCTTTCCTCTCCCCACAACAGACACCCTGTGGGGTGGGTGAGGCTGAGAGAGCGCTGATATCACTGCTCGGTCAGAACACTTTTATCAGTGCTGTGGCGAGCCCAAGGTCACCCAGCTGGCTGCATGTGGGGGAATCGAACCCTGAATGCCAGATTAGAAGTCCGTACTCCTAACCACTACACCAAACTGGCTCTCCAGTGGAGATCTCCAGTGGAGTGCTCAGAAGTAACTAGATTCTTTGATGAGTTGCCCATGTTGTATCTCAAGAATATTTGACACCACTTATTCCACAAATCAACATCTCAGTGTGACTAAAGTCCATTCTGTGCATGATTAGTCATATATATATATCTAATTAGTGGAGTGCTCAATTTATATTATGCCACTGAAGAAGGCTTACTGCCTAAATGTGTTTGGTATTGGTTTTTGCATATAAAGGCATTATGCACCTTTTAACCTGTATTTGTATGAATAGGAATTTGTCTGTATAATGGAATTAGGTACTGATATGCTCAGCCATAGGACTGTTGTTTTTAAATGATGTTTTAGCACTCGCAATTGTATTATTAAATTATATATTATGAGAAGCGATACTACACTTGATCTTAGCCAAAAGGCCATATCTGTCAGCAGATTATTCTGATCTGTATTAAGAATGGCTAAATGGCCCAATCACATCTGATGGAATAATTACCTAGCCGCAGAAAAGCTGATTGAAAGAAGGCAAGGTCTCATCGTACAGAGACATAACAGTCAACATCCTTTGTTGTTGGTCTGTTTACCTGTTTAATTGTTTTGTTTCTCATGTGTCCTAACACAGTGCTTGGGTTTTCTCTTTTTCCCCCCTCTAGCAGCTTTGCATGGAATGTATACAACATGACTCAGAAGAAAGAAATATGTGAGATGCCACCAATATAAGCAAAACTTCAGAATAATTAGTTGAGGATATAGAGGGGGGAAGGAGAACTGCAGTCTAAATTTATCTTCGTTGCCTCCTGCTTCAGCTGACTTAGGGGTATGGCAAGACAAGATTTTTGCTGTTTCAGATGCTCCTTTATTTCAGGGCTGAATGGCCCTTTAACAACTTCCATATGGATCACAGATGCCACACAGCAGAGCTCACCACGAACAGCAAATGCCCATTCTTCTATGCCAAAATCTGGCGTCTCGAAATACTCCTGTTTTCATTTTCTCAGCACATTTTATTCAATTTTATTAGGTCATTTAGCAAATAATTTTAATTTTCTGCTTAGATCTGAGTTTCTGGGAGTAATGTACTGTTGTACAGTTAATGAGTCTGCTAATAAGCTCCAAGAAAATGTGATTTGCAAATCATTCCTTGACATAACTGTCACTCAGACCCTATGCCAATTAGCATAACCATTAGCAAGTATCCCCTAAGAGGTCCTTGAAATTTAAATGAGATTTCCCAAGATCCCTTTTTACTAGAAGATTCTTTCTGATACAGAAGAAACAGCTAGGGGAAAAAAAACAATAACTCATTAATAAAAGTATATCTTTAGAGGTAAATGGCCACCTGGGTTTCCTGTCTTAATATATAATGTCTGTTTGTTTGCCCTGTTAATGATGCTGAAAGTGATCATTGCTGAATACTTAATTGAGTGGCACAGGGAGGGAGCCACTGTTTGACACAGCTTCAGATGATATATAGTGTAATATAACCAAATACACTTATGGCATAACTGCATCTTGCTAGTTTTGGAAACCTTCATTGGCAATATGACCAATGACCTGATCAAAATGGATGGACTCAAATAATAAGGACTGTCACATATGCACCTTAAGATATGTGAGTGCTGCTTCCTACAGTGGGGTCCCACGTGTCTGTGCTTTGTATGGAAGCACTGAATGACTGAATCAGAAGTTAAAATGCTGAATTAGAATAAGCAGGGTTTATCCACCACAAAACAACCTGCTTCATGTTCCCTTATCACCAGAAGTGTAGGGGAATTGGATCCCATGGGGTTGGATCCCATGGATTCACTGTCCTAGTGCCAGGAAACTTTCTCTGCCCCAAGAATCTCTTGGAGACTTTTGTCTTTGATTTGGCAGAAAGAGCCACCATTTATTAAATGGATCCACAGGATCCAACCTATGGGATAAAATATTCTTGATGCAAGATGGCTGTTTTTCAATTGACATATTTGCAATGAGTTTTGAGTAATACGATGTTTTGTGTGTTTTTCCTTCTTTTGGCTTCATACAGATTGTCATTGGTTTGGCATGATTGATTTGTGTTTCCTTTGTTGTTGAATGTGTTGATTTAAATTGGCAGTGGGGGTGTGAGTTGATGGATTTGGGGCCTGCCAGACTGAAAAACAGGAAATAAATCTTTACATAAATTTACAAGAATATGACCATGGTTCCAGTCTCAATAGCTTATTCATTGCGGGATTCTAAGGTGGTTACTTCTAATGGATGCTTTTTTCCTTATAGAATATGGCTAGCAGTTCTAAAAAAACAACAACACTTTTCTGATATTAAGTTATATTGACTAACAAAAAACCTACATTTGAGTAGACCTGCTTAATCTTGCTCCCATGGTTGATCCAAAGGTTAGTACGTGTTTGGGAAAGCACCCTTAAAATATTTATCCCAGTAGATGGGAGTTATTGATTCAGAATGATAACCCAGAATAATAGCTCTATAACAATTTTAAATTGCAGAAGGTTTCCTCTCAACAGTCCACTATAATTCAGTTCCCTCCGCTTGGGACATCCAGAGCCAGAATTTCTTCATGTCTGATAGCAATCTATATTTCAGAAATATGATACATGCTCCAAAATAGGATTGAGTTTTAAGTGAAAGGCACGACTCAGTGGCAGCATGTGAGGGGAGGGAGAGACACAAAGGAAACCAAACCTGGTTAACAGCTATTAGTTGGCTTCTCTTTTCCCTTTAAATTTTAAAGGTCCATTATGTTCTATGAGAAGACCCGGCCTTCAAACTTCCAAACTCTGAAGCCAAGGTTATTCCACACAGAAGATGATTTTACTTTAAAGTTCAAAGGGGAGACAACAACTTGAAGCAGTTTGTTGGGTAAATAAAGTTTGAGGAAGCCAGATCTATCCCCACACACGGAAGCGGCGATGCCTCTGCGGCGAGCCTGTCCAGGCCCGGCCATCGCCGCCGCCGTCTAGTCCTCGCGCTGCCGAAAGCCTGAGGGGGCCGAGTGTGGGTCCCTCCGGGGCCCCCCTTGCCGCCGCTGCTGCCGTGCCCAGCCTGAGTGTCTACATGAGCCAGGAGGAGGTGCGGCGTCTCATCGGTATTGATGCAGAACTCTATTATGTGAGGAATGATCTTATCAATCACTATGCCTTGTCATTCAATCTCTTGGTACCCAGTGAGACGAGCAGCCTCCATTTCAGTTGGCATGCTAAGGCAAAGATTGAATATAAACTGGGGTTTCAAGTTGATAACCTTCTGGCTATGGATACGCCACACGTAAATATTTCTCTACAAGGAGAAGTCCCTCGTACTCTATCAGTGTTCCGTGTAGAACTCTCTTGCTTTAGAGTTTAAAAGTACTATACTAAGGAATGTATAAATCCAACAAGACAGACCTAAAGCAATTTTATTTTTATTTTTAAAAAATTCAGAAGATAAATGGGTGAAACTTCCAGCTGTTCCAACCAATCCAAAGCAATACAGATATTGGCTAGGATCCTCACTTCAGATCAAGATGACCACAAAGTTTGGAGTTTAGAGCTCTTGCAAACACACCACTGAGATATGCAAACAACAGGTATCATTGACAAAAATAAGACAGCAGTTGCATAGTAATGAAGCAGAGAGCAAATGGCAAGCACTACACCAGAGCATTCTAACATTCCAACTTTTAACCTATGCTATAGCAAAAACAAACAGCAATAAACATAATGGAAAACAGGACCATTTTGGGGTGGATAAAGAAAATATAATGGCAAAACAAATGGGTTTTGACAACTGTCAGGAGACACACATGTTGACAGTGCTGGCACAAACTCAAAGTGGGTTTAGGAATGGTTCCAGCATAGGACTACTTGACCCAGTAAAGTTGTGGGGTCCTTGGTGAAGGGAAACCCAGACAGGACATTCAGGTATTGCACGACCATATGATAATTTTTGCCAATAATGATATGTCACCAAGCTGCTAGAAATACAAGAGTAGCTTTATGCTCATAAAGGTATTCTATTCTATTCTATTCTATTCTATTCTATTCTATTCTATTCTATTCTATTCTATTCTATTCTATTCTATTCTACAAGAGTAGCTGTAAGAATCTGTTTGGGTTAGCAGAGTGGGCAGATCAAGTGTAAGGACTGGGGAATATCCCATAGTAGGTGGAGAGGATCCAAAGCCTCTTTCCCTGACTTCCTGTCTTTCAGGTATTTATCTGAAGGAAAAATTAATGGATTTTAGGCCTTTTACTACCAATTCACCTTCAGGCCAACTTTGAATGTGTTCTTCTACCCTTTTCCCTAGAGGACTGATGAAATTCATATACTGCTTGCTATGTTCTTATGTCGCTTTTCATGCTCCATGCTGCTTATACTTTATGCTGTTTTAAGTAAAATTATTGATTCACTATAGGTAAGGATGTTTTATGTTAAGCTAAATTATGTCCTCTCAATGGATTTTTGTGTGCTGGGATATGGTCTGGGAATTATGAATACGATTAAAAGAGAATTTTTTTAGAGATATGTACAACTAAATTTCCATAAAATTTATGAACCTGATATCCAGGTTCTTTCTTTTCCTGGAAGGATCATTCCAAGAGAAAAATTCCTCTCACAAACAGAGTCTTGGCCTGGAAATAATACAGGTTTTCAAAAGAAAGGAAGGGCTGAACTTGACCCAGACTTGCTTAGCTGGCATTAGGCTTTCTGGCTGCTTTAGAGACCTTGTTGCTCATCCATCTCTCCATTATAGTCCCTGCCACAGGCACTGGAGGTAGCAGAAGCTTCCTTGACTGCTGGAAAATAGCATATAGGGCCCTTGATTCCTGCAGGGTTTGGCTTCCCACAGAGATTACTACAGAGGTCAGGTCTTCACATAGAAAAACACATTTTCTATGTGAAGAAACCACCTACCTACTTACTCATCGTAAGAAGCCCCAGATCATAATCTGGCCTTGGGGAGAACATCACCAGCCACTCTGATAATGGGTTGTCACTGCCAACATTTTAATGGACTGCGTTATTATTTTAAATTAATTTTAAAAGGTATTTTATCCTGTTTTAAAGATTGCATTTTATATCTCATTTTGTTAACTGCACTGAGCTGGATTGCTTGGAGGATGGTATAAAAATCAAATAAATAAATACATAGAAAATACCAGAACTTTGGAGGCCTGCACATGGGGGTGGCAGGGGTTCATGGTAATCGAAATCCATGGACATCTGGAGAGCCACAGTTAGGCCACCTCTGCTATAGAGAATAATAGCCATTTAAAATGTAAAGGCAATAGCTGTTTGCCCAGGACAGCTTCTTTATTCTCCTTCCACACTCCTGGCCTCCCCTCAAATTGAAACACTTCCAGATTTGGAGAGATATTTTTTTGTTACTCCTAGAATCTCAGGTTCAACTGATCTGGAAAAAAAATATTTTCAGCTATATTCAGGAATATCCAAATGCAGACCTTTACATGCTGTTTCTGGAAGTGAAATACCTTGAGCAGCTCTTCCCACATCCAGTGGTTGGCATCTCCATGGAAGGGTCTTATGTCACAGCTTTGAAGAACCTGTGCCTGAGATTGCAAAGAACCAGAATCACTGAGAGATGACAATAAAGAACAAGTCAAATCTCTGACCTCCATGTAAAACTGCTTCATATGTTTATATGAGCTGGATGAGAATGTATCTGGTCAAAAGAAGACATTTGCTAATAGATGTTTTGGGATTTTCTAACCTGGAGAACTCAGCTGTTGTCTTTATCAGCCACGTTATAATGTAATACTATCCAAAATGACTTTCATTCCTAAGATCTGTTTAATAAGCTCCTGATTTACTGTAAGGATTCTGCCTGGAATCTGTTCCACTGAATATTTCTGGAAAGGGCTTGGAGGAGGAGCGTATCTTATGGCTTAAGTGCCACTCAGCGCTTAACACCTAATCAGTGCGGCTGTCCCTCCTCTGAGTGCCTCCTCCTCCAACCAGCTTGCTTGTCTGTCCAGTGGCCAGCCAATCACCTTCTGTCCCTGACCCCTGACCACTTCCTCCTCTTTCTACTTCCCTTCAAGGCTCAGAGGCTGCAGGTCCCTGCTGCATGAGAGCTGACCCTGCTGATGAGTTCCTTGCCCGGGGACCTCCAGCCTGCAGCCTTTACAGGTCCTGGGGGGAGGGAGAGGCCATCTGCAGAGTTCTTCCACCCCACCCCAATCTAGTGCCCCTTGTATTCCTGAATGCAACAGACTTGGCCCCTAGTATATATATATATATATATATATATATATATATATATATATATATATATATATATATATATATATATATATATATATATATATATATATATATATATATATATATATATATATATATATATATATATATATATATATATATATATATATATATATATATATATATATATATATATATATATATATATATATATATATATATATATATATATATATATATATATATATATATATATATATATATATATATATATATATATATATATATATATATATATATATATATATATAATCTGAAAGCTTCAGCCACTGTGGTTTATGTATTGAAGCATTTCAGCACCAGAGACAGATCTGTTCCCATATTCTTGACATAACCTCCCAAGAATGTAATTGAAGATGCATTTCAAAAGGTTTTTTTGTCTTTGGTTTTTTATGTCTTTAAAATGCCTAGGTGGTTCATTGATTAGATCACCTATAAGGAAAAAAGTGTTAATACCCTTTTCCTGTTTTTTTTTAATGTACTGATTAAAAAGTTTTCATTACTTTGTCTCTTACATAGATCTTTTTTCCCTCTCAGTCTTTTAACATTGAGTACTGACAGAGCTTTGATAACTAGCAGTAATGACTATGATGGATTTTTGCAGATCAATAATTCAGTGGGGGGAAATGGGCATAAAATCAAATGAAGAATATCATGTCCTTTATCTAGAGGTCTGAATATGCAAATTGTATGGAATTTGTTAACGTCCAGTTTCTTTGTCCCCCTTCCTACCTGCAACTAAATATAAGCAGACCTGACCTAGATAGTCCAAGCAAGCCAGACCTCATCAGATCTTGGAAGCTAAGCAGGGTTTAACCTATTTGGATGGGAGACCTCCAAGGAACATTAGGTTCATGATGTAGAGGCAGATTATGGCAAACTGCCTTTGAAGATCCCTTGTTTGAGACTCTCTGGTCCCAAGACAAGATAGCTGCCAGCTCAGCTTCTACTTGTAGGAATGTTTCACATTTGTATGGAGACAGATGGGGCCAGCAGCAAACGGTGGGGTGGAAGCCGTTGATCACTGACATAGACAGTTTTATTTCTCCTATGTTTTTGTGAACTACAACTGAATCCGAGGGGGCTGATTGGCTGTTTTAACAAAGAATTATCATATGGCTGTATTAGGATGTTGTGACACAGTTTACTAATTTAAGAGGATTAACTTCTGCTTATATATTCCCTCTCTCATGATGGTCAGTCTAAGGAAGAGTGCTTGCACTCGAAAGCTCACACCTTGAATAAATCTTTGTTGGTCTTAAAGGTGCCACTGGACTCTGATTTTGTTTTGTTGTGATGCTTCAGACCAACACGGCTACCCACTTGAATCTCACTTTATGCTGGTCTGCCTTAACCTGGACCTGGAAACTGCAGCTGGTACAAAATGCAGCTGCACGAGTCCTTACCAGAACACCATGGAGGGCCCATATTTGGCCTATCCTCCAGCGGCTGCATTGGTTGTCAGTGGAGTTCTGGGTCAAGTGTAAGGTTTTGGTTCTAACCTTCAAGGCCTTTACAGTCTGGGCCCTGTGTATCTGAGGGACTGCCTTTTGAAATATGCCCCCATAAGAATGCTGGAATCCTCTAATACAGGGGTAGCCGACCTGTGGTCCTCCAGATGTCCATGGTCTACAATCCCCATGAGCATTTGCTGGCAGGGGCTCATAGGAATTGTAGTCCATGGACATCTGGAGGACCACAGATTGACTACCCCTGCTCTAATACCAACATACTAGTGGTGCTTGGCCTGATAAAAGCATGGCTGGCCTCAACCAGAACCACAACCTTTACAGCATTGTCTGCAGCCTGGTGGAATCAGTTGTGAGCAGAGTCCTGGACCCTGTTGGAACTACTTAAGTTCCAATGGGGCTGTAAAATGGCACTATTCCACTAGGCTTATGGCTGAAGCCAGAACAAGTACAAAAAATCTTATGGGCCTCCTCCTTCCCTCTTCAGATAATGCCACTACTGAACAAATGGCAGAAAAGTGGGATAATTGAAGCATTATGGGATATTTGTTGTTTTTGCTGGTTTTATTGTATCTTAACCAGGATTTTAATATGTTAGGGGTGGTCTAAAAATGCAATAATTGTTTTGTGTGCAGGGACAGCTCCATTGATGGAAGAGGAATAAGAATCAATTTAACCCCTCCCTCTTCACTTTACCCCCCACCCCCAGCCGTCTTGACATACACCCTGCAAACCACTGGAATCCATTTTCCCAGGTTGAGAAATGAGTAGAATGTGGTACCAGCAGTTTCCATTGATGGATCTCTAGATCCAATCCAGTACCTTGCTGTTCTATGGAGGAAAATGGGATTCTCCCATTGTCAGCAGTTTCAGAAGAAAATATCTTCTGCTTTAGCCACAGCAGCCAGAGGCCTGAGAATGTTAAGGATGATCTATATGCTAGAAGTCAAAGAAATGGGAGTTGTATTCAATTTCCTTCCTTATCTCGTCTACTGGAGGAATGCTTATTTCAGGACTGTTGGTTTTGCATGCCAATTTCCCCCCTGTGCATTGAAACATTATGTCTGCACACATAAAGTTATGCTACTAGGCAATATTATGCAGATAAAAATGAAAATAGTGTGCAATATTTTCAGACTGTGAAAAATGCAGATGATTGTTTAGCTTAAAAAAATACAGTTAAGAGAATATGAGAATCATTCTTCATTGGTAGCAAAAGTAAGCATTACACACATCTATGAGCAGATTAATCCGAAGGGGGAGCACCTGCCTAGCTGTTGAAACACTGACAGTCATGCCACTGATCAAGAAGTCGGATTCAGTTCCTCTTATTCATTTCTTATTTATTCAATTACAAAACTTGCATGCTGTATTTCTGCCTTTAAAAGGGACGCAAAGATGGCTAAGAATGTAAAACACCATTAAAATCAATCCCCAATTGCATATAATTAAAACAATTAAAAACAGATTTGAAATATATGAAAAAGATAGAACAGCAATCAAAATACTGGTTAGAAAGGGGGCATTGTGTCCTCACTGCTAGACATCAAAATAAGGAAGCAGCATAGTTTCAAACTGGAGTACAGTTTAATAAGTCCAGTTCTTTCACTGCCAGGGGCTGCATTGAGAAAAACTTCCTTTCATCCTGTCCCTCCCAGACAAAGCCCTGGAGTAGACTCAGGTAGTCTAAGGCCCTGGCCCAGATTAAATGAACTGAGCTGTCGAAACACCACAGGAGGGATCAATGAGGAAGTGCCAAATGAAACAAAAAAGTCTTCACTTTCGGGTGGGAGATGACAACAGCAGGAATCAGACAAATCACCTTGGGTAGAGAAATCCAAAGCTTTGGTACCATGACCAAGAAGACTCTCTCCTGTGTTACCACCCATCTAATAATAGGAGGCAGGGGCATCTAAAGCAGGGCCTCTGAAGATGACCATGGTGGTTGTGTAGGTTCATAAAAACTTTGGTGGTCCTTTAGGTATTTAGGTCCCAAATCATATAGGGCTTTGAAGGTCAATACTCCAGCTGATCAGTGAAAGTTAAACTTTCTTTAACAGGTACATGCAGCTAGGATATTCCTTGTATACTCATTTCATTCACAGTTGAATTCTGTTACTGTGCTTTAAATTTCAGAAAATATACAAAGCAGAAGAATATTATTTTAAAACAACTTATGACATCAGCATTTGTGAAAATTGCATTTCTCTACTTGGAATGAATAATGCAAATCACCAGTGTGATTTTAATTTTTGCCTGGAATGTATGGACAGAGACTTGCAATAGGGATTTATAATTAGTAGTTTATTAATGAGCCAGAAGGCAAATTGTGTTGCTGTATAGGCCCGTTATCTCCTTCCTATCTTTGTGAACCTTGGTATTTTCTGGCTCAATTGAAATGAATCAAGCCCAAAGATTCTCTTTACCTAACAGAAATGCCTTGGTTTGTGAAACATATGCTTTGTACAACAGCACAGCTCCTTGCCCTGGTAGAAGACTACTTGTGTGGTATAGGGAATTATTCTGTAAGTAGTGTAACTCTATTTTTAAGGAATCCTTTTTGCCTGTTTCCACTTTGGCCTAGCAAGTCAAGTTTGGTGGCTGCAGTTAGCAGTGTGCTCTAAACTTGATGGTCTGTAAGTAGTTTTCCTTGGAATCTCTTGTTATTTTTTATATCCAAAAAAAGGTTAGTTGAGACATCATGTTAACTTCGAGCAAAGACAGTACTTAATAATGTATGTCAGAGGAAAGCTCCACTGTTGGTAGAATGGAAGCTATGAACCCAGTTCTAGATGTTTCTATATATTATTCTGTAACCATTATGGATAGGAACTTTTAAAAAAAGTAATCTGAACCTCAAGGCCTTGTTATGAAAAGATATAGCTGCCACATTGAAGGGATGGAGAAAAGCTTCACCTCCCTAGCCTGATGCAGGGGAACCATAACTCTGGACATCCTATCAAAGATTGTGCAGTAGTTCCTGAGAATCTGTTGGTCTTCTTTCAAGGCCACCCTTTTCATGTGGCTTCTGCATTAGCTTTTTTTTTTGGGGGGGGGTGCTATTTTGCAGCAGTGAGTTATTCATGGCTTTGCACCATGATAATACCAATCTGGTCCTTACATGGCACAATGCTTGTATACGGTCCTGAAAGCCAGTTTAGTGTAGTGGTTAAGAGTGCGGACTTCTAATCTGGCAAGCTGGGTTCGATTCTGCACTCCCCCACATGCAGCCAGTTGGGTGACCTTGGGCTCGCCACGGCACTGATAAAGCTGTTCTGACTGAACAGTAATATCAGGGCTCTCTCACCTACCTCACAGGGTGTCTGTTGTGGAGAGAGGAAAGGGAAGGTGACTGTAAGCTGCTTTGAGACTCCTGGTAGAGAAAGGCGGCGTATAAGAACCAACCTCATCTTCTCCTTCGGTTGCATGTTTTTTTCCAGGTAGCGTGCATCATGGCCCACAGCACTGTCTCCTGGGTGGGAGATCATTGTCTGGATAAGGTAAATGCTTGGGACTTGGTGAACAGTTACAGGTAATCTGGATAGGTTACCATGGAATGTGTCATGTTTTCAGCTTTGGACTTCTGGGTGCCTTGATCATCCACCTTGGAGAGAATTATCTTCCAGACCCAAAAGGGATTATACTATGGACCAGGAAATCTTCCAAGCTTTGGTTGAATTTCTGGAGCACCATAAGTGGTGCAGGGCCATTTCGCCAGACATTATATATTTGGCCAGGAGGAAAGATTGCAAGGCTGCAGTTCAGCTGGTTGAGTACCTTAGAGGATGGGTTATAGGCCACCCAGACATTAGTTTCTGGCAACCAGCCCTCTACAGGGTAGACAAGGTACACTTTTCTGAGTGGGGGATGGATATTGGGCTGTACAGCATATGTGGCAGATTGCTTTGTTGGTTGCAGGAGTAGGAGTATTGCCTCCTCCTGTGACTGCTTAAGCATGATTTAGTGTCATGTCCAGTTCAGGGGCTGTCAGTGGGGCTCTCACACCCCCCCCCCCAGGTGGAAGGGAACCATGCTGTGTTCAGAAACCCCTTCATCCCAAGGGTTGCTTCTTCATGGTTTCACCTCCAGCAGACGTGCTGGGAAGGGGGGTCAATTGGGCAGTGGATGGCTCTCCAAATTTCAGGATTCACCTCCATGCTGTGCCAATGACCCTATGATGCAATCAATAAAAGCTGTGACCTTTATTTTACCCCCAAACAAGTGGTGGTGTGTATTTTATTATTTCACAGCATTCCCTCTTTACCCCTGGGTCTGCAAATGCGCCAGCTACCTTTTAAGTACAGATTCCAATAGTTATTTTGTTGCCATTTGCATGACAAATGGTTTTGTTTTCAGCCACAAAAGTTGCACTACCAGCCTTGCCGAGTGAGTAAAAATAAAATCAAGTTCAGATTTGTTCAAACCGAACAAAATTGATCTAAAAGGAACAGATGGTAAATAAATATGGGACACAGTGATGCCATTTTACAACCATTTTTCCCTGACCATTTCAAAAGAGTTATCATGGATCCTGGGTGGTTCTGTGAAAACATATTACTGTGCTACAATCATCCATTTAAGAATCTTGCAAGTCCCATGAAATATTTGATTGTTTGGAGCAAACACAACTCCAGTTTTTAATCTTACACCACCCTATCAGGGCAGTGGATTTTTATTTTTATCTATTTTTTAAAGGCTTCCCAGCATGGAAAGAATAGTCATACTGCTTTGACCCATATCAGGATCTCAGATTTTATGATCATACCCTTGGAGAAAGGAATATTGTGAAAAGGTCTGATTGTAGTTCTCGCTAATGTTGTGTACCCATGAGATTCTGGTAAGGCTTTAAAATAATTCTCTCCCCCATTATATTGGAGTTTGATATTCCTATATTCTCAGTCCTTACTGTATGTCATATTATTCCCATGATACTCTCAGTTACCATGTTTTCTGAATAAGGGAATCTGCAAATTTTGCATATGCAAAACCAGTGTTTGGTTCATGAGTACTGAAGTGGTATTTGTACGCAAAATATGACCACTCCTGCTTATTCAGACAAAATGGCAGCTGCATGTATCACAGCTAGAAGGTTTCACAGCTAGAAGGCTTCAGATACATAGGGAGGTAACATCTGAAAGGCACTTTTGTCATTTGGAATTGTTGATGTGGAATACATCTTCTGGTGCATTCGGTAAAACGGAAGTTAAATCTGTAAGTCCCGCCCACCGAGTTTACCAGAAGACCTTGAAGAGCAGCCATCACAGAGATGGCCAATGGTGGTTGCAGTGGCTGATGAGGCTGGCCCAGCCATAGGGTCACTGCCTACCAAGTCAGGGCTGCGGCAGCAGTGGAGAAGGCTGGCTCAGTCATGGAGCTGCAGGCTGCCGAAGCAAGCCCACCCATGGAGCTGGAGCTTGCAGAGGCTGGCCCAGCCACAGAGCCAGACCCCATGATGGCTGGGCAGTCACGGCAATGGAGAAGGCCAGCCTTGCTGCATAGGTGGAGCTCACGAAGGTTGGTCTAGCCACGGAATTGGAGCCTGCAATGGCTGGGGCAGCTGTGGTGGTGAAGGCCAGCCCAGCCATGAAGGCAGAGCCTGCAGTGGCCAGCTCAGCTGAGGTGCCACTGCCCTTGGAGGCCATTCCAGGCACACTGGCATGGGAGCCCCAAAGGAGCCTCACAGCAGCCAGCCACGGGCTGCCCAATTGAGGCAGTGAAGGACTGCTGAACATGGCAGCCCTCCTGCCACATAGAATCATATAAATGTAAGGAGTGGAGAAGGAGTCTGTGTGTGTGTGTGTGTGTGTGTGTGTGTGTGTGTGACATGGGGGAGGGACCAGTGATGAGGTCAGGAAAGTGATAGCTAGGGGGGGGGAAGGGAAAGGGATAGTGGGGGAAAAGGGTCTGTGTCTCCATGTGTGTGTGTGTAACAGAAAGAGGGAGAGGGGAGAGACCAGGAAGGATGTTGTGGAAGTGATAGGTAAGGGGGAGAGGCAAGGGAGGAGGTGGAAAAGGAGTCTGTGCCGTCCTTTCCTCTTTATGTGGATGCATTCCACATAAGAGGCAAGAATCCCTTTTGGAAGATTTTTTTTCACATTTATCACAATATTATGAAAGGGACTATCACTCTTGCAATGAGCAGTCAAACAAAGGAAACCATAGCTATAAAAGTCTGTTGTCCTCCCAAAATGAATGTTCTTACCTCCAAACTGTTCTGGCCTTAGGCTTCCTGGTCTGATGTTCTCTTTAAGAACCAGGTCTTCACCTTCAGATTATAATTTGGTTAGGACAGGAGCAGCCAAGGTATGTGGCCTTGGGAAGGGATTGATCCAGGAATTCCGGAATTTAAGTATCCTGGAAAGTAGGAGCCCTCACCTGGTCAAATCTTGATTGAGCCCTGATCTTGTGAAGTACTATGTGTACTTTATTCACCAAAGTAGCTTAGTGCCCCCTGCATATTCCTAAAACACTTTTATCACTCCCTCCATAAAGTAGAATTTCTTTTGGCCTGTCCTGATCCTACTGCATGCCAATTTAATTGGGTGCTCCAAAGTTCTAGTATCTTGGGAGAGTGAAGAAAAATTCTGTGTCAATTTTCCCTACACCATGAATAATTGTATAAACATCTGTCGTGTTTCCCCTGAGTCGCCTCTTTTATAAACTGATAAGTCCCAGACTCTTTGGGTTTTCCTCATGGTGAAGATGCTTCAAACCCCCTAATCATTTTGGTTGTCCTCCTGTGTACTTTCCCCAGCTCTGCGTTCCTGTGGATATGGTCACCAGAACTGTACACAGTATTCCAAATGAGCCTGCTCTGTACAGGAACATTCCATTCTCCAACTCTTACCTAATAATCCCTAACACAGAGTTTGCCTTATTCACCATTGCAGCACACTAGGTTGACACTGTCATTGAGCTATCCACAACAAACCTAACATCTTTTTCTCTCTCAGTCCCAGCAAATTCAGGCCCCCTTACCCTACTTAGATCTTTCATCATGGTTTTGAAAGATCTGCAACTGGAGGGATAGCTCGTATGTGTTTTGCTTGTCTTACCAACATTGTTACATGAACTGTGTCAAATAAATCTAACATATTTAGGATATTCATTGATTTCAAATATTTGTCTACCTCCCCTCTTCATAGTATTATATGGTTTAAAACAGGTCTAGATATAAAATCAAATAATTAAACCCATCAAGATTTAATAACAAATCAACGGCAGCAAATTACAGTACTTTTTGACGTGGCCATTCAAGCAAAACAACTTCACAAGCTTGGGTCCAAGTCGCCCGGAGAGAAATACATTCTGCCCTAAATGTCTGGAGTGCTAGGTTGAGATGAAATTCACTCAGTAGGTTGTTCTCCAGCCTAGAGTATACTCTCGTCCATGATCTAGACCTTGACAAAAATGCTTCCCAATAAAATCGTCCAGGGCAGAATTCTAAAAGAAAAACAAATAGTGACACATTGATTATCAACTTATACAAAAGTTGCAGTTTATACAAAATTTGCTAAACATATACCCCATCACCCCACCTCTCAGGAGGTTGCCAGTACAATGCCAGATACCCTAGAATGTACACATTTCCATTTTCTAGGCCACAACGACAAAACTTTGGAAAGCTCAGTTTTAAATGCTATTTCTTAAAGGTTAATCTGGTTCCTATTGGACCTGAACTCTTTTTTCCATACCACCTGCAGGTGAAACCAGAAACAAACCATCTGGAGCAACAGCTGGCCCAATGGAAGAAAGGGCATGGTAGGTATGGGGGTGGCTGCCTAAAGTGTGAGGAGTGAATTGGTAAGGAGATGAAAAGTGCTGGGGAAAAATTCCTCTTGGGCAATTTCCTAAGTAATGGAAGGCCCAAATTATACAAGGAAATGATTGACACATTAGAAGCACTTTGCACCTCATTTTAATGTGCTCAGATCTTTGGGAGGAGAAATATGTTAAATTTCAAATTACTCATCTCATGGGTAGTTGCCATCTGAAAAACAGAACTGATATTGGTACTTTGTACAGAATTCTAAGGAAACAGATCGTTGTCTATGGTACACTGCACTCATAAAATAGCTTTATTTTGAGATCCAGCCAAGTGAGTTAATTTAAAGAATGCAGCTGGTGGGTAATAGAAGATGATATTGTCAGAATATACCACTAGTATACAAGTACTGCTTTTTATAACAGCTGGGCAAAACGAGGATGATCCCTTGGAACATAAAACAGCAGGGATGCAGTAGCACATTATAAGTATTCAGTTTAACTCTAAGTAGGATCCTTAAACTCAACATTGACAGTGGATGGTTCCAAAAGTGTTCTTGTAGAGAGATGACTTAGTGAGGTGTCTGATGGCCAAGACTTATGGAACAGAGTGGACAGAGGTCCATATTTTTAGCGTCCCTTTACCCTCATAAACCTAAGACATCATTCCATTGGGGGTGCACTGCAAACTGAGCTCTTGTGAGTGAGAGGTGACATTGTGTGGATGCTCTGTGAGGAAATTCAAGGCATGAAGGTCAGCAAGGGACTTGCTGAAATTGTCTATTTTCCTAAATCAAGTGTTTATGGTGGCTGTACAAGGTACAAGTCTGTGTTAAATCTGTGGGCTCAAAGGAAGCCAGGACCATTGGGAGCTCAAGCAGCTCTTTATTAGGATCTCAGCATGGTGTTACAAGAGGCAAAAATGAACTGAGAAACCTCTGAAAACCCCAATTTATATACAATCGCCTACAATGGATCTTCCCACCAGTGCACATGATTTGTCAGTTTCTTTTTTAAACTGACCGGATCCTGCAGACAGGATCTAGCAACGCATTGGTCAATTACACTGCTCATTCTGATCCTGCCTTGGACCTCAAAGCCGGTCTTCGGCAGAACCACAAAAACAATAGTCTGCATACTCTTTTACTATAATTAGGTTAAATGTTTCAGTTTGGGCTATAAACTTCACATTCATCAGTGCATCTGAACTATTCCTTCAGAGTCTCCAGCCGCTAAAGCAGGCCATTGCATTTCAGCTTCAAGTTCAATTTCAGATTGATTTTCTGGACCCATTTCAATCTGGCTTCAGGTCAATATTTGGAACAAAGAGTGCTTTGGTCACTTCTATCAAGAACAAGACAAGGAGAATGTGATCCTGATAGTTCTGCTAGATCTTTCAGCAGCCTTTGATACTGCTGGCTGTAGTATCCTACTGAGTTTTCTCTCAATACTGTAATTAAGGGGCACTGTATTATGGTTGTTTGAGTCATCTCTGAGGTTCACTGGATGGTCACCAACATCCACAGTGATCACACCTTTTTTGTAATTTTTCCTCCTATTCTGGTAGCCATCATCATGTGGAAGAACATATTTTGGAACAAGCATATGTTCTTTTGGTCTAAAAACTGGTCACAGCCAACTTATGGGGACTCCAGCAAGGCACGTGGAAGCACAGGTGGTTTGCCATTGCCTTTCTCTGCCATTGCCTTTCTGCACGGGGGTTTTAGCGCGCATTCGGGGTGGAATGGCAGCGACTAAAATCACCGATAACACACGGCCGCAACTGGCAGCAAATTTGATGCACGCCACCAAAAAAGCCACATTAGCGGAACGCGGAAGAAAGCGCAGCTTCCGGGTGACCGGGGCGCAACCAGAAGCGGCGCCGGGGTCGCCGTGTGCATAATCGGTTACTCTGGGTTTTGCCACCGTTGCGTCCCATCCTGTGCATAAGCGGTTTGCTTCACTTCTTCCCCCTCCGCGTTTCGCCGTTTCGGCGGCCATGCATAATGGGCCTCTCTGAGCTCTTTGTGCTCATGCAGATTTAGCTCACAATAGCCTAATCAAGATACTCATCCCATTTCCTCCCACCAAAGTTTGACAGCCATTACCTTTAAGGTGCCTAGTTGTGATCAAGTTTCATGCCTTGGACCAATCATGTTCCTGGTAAAATGTCCAGCTATGGGACTCTTTCCTTTAAAAAGACCATCCCAGATCAGTGACAAGCATTCCAGTTTTTCCCATTACCAGAACATCCCTGCATTTGTGTTGCAGGCTCCTCTCCAGACCTCAAGCTCAGAATTTCAGGTTGTATGCCCCTTCTCTAAAACTACCCAATTTCCTCCCTCCTACCTTCCAAAAGACCATTTCTGCACTGGGAACTTTGTTGCCCTGGCTCTCATGCAGGAGCACAAATCTGGAGAAGACAAGGTGCACCAGACCACATGCTCCCCTGTGTGGGAGCAGGAAGAGGCAGGGCAACCTTCCCTGGCTCAAACTCCAGCTTGCAGCCTGGTGCAAAGCCTCCATTGTGAAAACAGTCTGTGTGCCTTCTTGTTGGCATCTGCAATTACTTTGGGAGTTGGTCTTTAGGTATTTAGTGTAACTTCTTTACATTTTTACTTATTTTATTTCGTTTTTAAAATCATTTTCTCTCACTCTCTTACTTCATAATTTTATTCTGGGGTACCCCTAGAAAGACCCATCTTGCTATTCCTTTTAAAACTGTGTTATTCCTTTGACTGCACTATTCCTTTTACAACTAATTTCTCCTTCTTTGGGTCCAGTTTGTGTAACAGTGCCACTGACAGATCCCCCAATAGCCTCTTGGTGCACACCTGATGTCCCTCACAATATTGCCACTCAATTCTACATTATTGTTTTTAGATTCAAGTAGGTAACCATGTTGGTCTGAAGTAGCATAACAAAATTTGAGTCCAATAGCACCTTTAAGATCAACAAAGATTTATTCAAGTCATGAGCTTTTGTGTGAATGTACACTTGTCTGAGAAAGTGTGCATGAACATGAAAGCTCACACCTTGAATACATCTTTGTTGGTCTTAAATTGGACTCAAATTTTATTAGTGTTCTTAGTCTGTCTGGGCCTCTATCCCTGATCACACGATGCAAAATAATTTCCAGTGCCCCCTCTGCATAGAGAAACTATGGGCAAAGATTATCCCTTATTATTTTTTCCCATTTCTCCTCAGCCCTCTAATTCTCACTTCACTTTTTATATTTCACTGATACGGTGTCTCTTTTTGAAAATATATGTATAATAAAATCCTAGACTTGTGGAAAATGAGGTGAGTCAGGATCTTTAGATGGCAAATTGAACATAAATACCTCCTGGCTCCGTAGAAGACAATCTGCCGTATTTGTCTGCATCCATGTATTTATCTGCTAGATGAATCACTTAGCCATAAAAACTGTGGGAGAAAAGTCTAATGGAAACGATAATATGATTACTGCTGGTGATTCACTCAAATCTAGCATATCAATTACCAAGAAGAAGCCTGATGGAATGTCTGGAAGGATATTTTCTCTCTTATCCTCCATTCACAGACAAATTAGTAGCTGATTATAGGTCCTCACTGATGTTTCATATTATTTGGACACTCCAAAGAATATGCAACAGATAAAGCTTTATTTTCCAAGTACGCAGCATTCACATCTCATCAGAGTGAAGTGCCTGTCCTCATTTGCACCACTTCATTTGTAGCATTCCAAAAGCACATGCTGAAAGTCCGTTTCTCCCACCTGCCAAGGAAAGGGAAACACAGTAGGGATCAGGGGCATCTTAAACAAGCTGCATATGAGCCAGAGAGGAAGCAAGAAGCCATGCCATGTTTTGAATATTTCAGTGGCTTGTGCATCAGATTGACTGTAGAACCCCTCTAATATATTAAGATGGCACATAAGCATTGAATAGAAAGGTCACAGGAGAAGCACTGAATTATGAATGCTGGTATGTATGTGGAGGGTGATTTGAGGAGGAGGAGAAGAAGGAGGAGAAGGAGAAGGAGGAGGAGGAGGAGGAGGAGGAGGAGGAGGAGAAGAAGAAGAAGAAGAAGAAGAAGAAGAAGAAGAAGAAGAAGAAGAAGAAGAAGAAGAAGAAGAAGAAGAAGAAGAAGAAGAAGAAGAAGAAACTGCTGCTGCTAAGTGGGCGCTTCTTCATTTCTCCTGAGATACCAAGTACCCTCTTATTTTTCTGCACCAAACTTTCTCAACCAGGGTTTTTATGAAACCCTGGGGTTTCTTGAAGGGTTTCCTGAATGGATGGGAATGAATTCATTTTTATATAGTTTTTACATCTGTTGAACATTTATCAGATGATATGGCCATATACGGTCATGTCGATCTGCATGTTCCTATGGCCAGTGATGGGCCAGTAAAGGGTGGGAAGGGGAAGGGTTCCTGGTGGGTGTTTCAGGGATTTCTCAATGGTAAAAAAGTTGAGAAAGGCTCTATTGACTCAAGAGAGACTGACAGGAAAGTCAGCCTCTGTCTCTTTCTTGTCCTGGAAGACTGAGCAGCCCAGCCATGACTGGGAAACAGTCTCACTTCCCAATGTTTCCTCTGTTGGGTCTGCTGCCAGACCTGGCTGCTCAGGTGGGGATTCCTTCAGTTTAGGGCCTGGTTTTTCAAATTCCTCCTCATCCGAAGAGGTAGCAGCCTGCTGGCCCATAACAATAATGTTCGTGCTCCACAAATGTTTATTTTTCTTATCCTGGCTCTCTGTTGATCTCTTGGTGTAGTTTGGTTATTGAATGGTTAAAGATTGCTGATCCCTGCAGTAGGGTTCTCATGCAGTGGTCAGACTCCTAAACTGTGATCTTGGACATATATATGACAGTAGTCCTATATAAATATATATGAAACTTTTGTAGCTTACCAAAAGAAATCAGCAAGCTCTTATGTCCACACCATAAGCTTTCGCTTTTGCTAGTCATCAGTGGGTTTTTTAATGATTTTCCATGACTATATCATTTTTTGTGGGACTATCACAAAGAGTTTGTTCGAACATAAGAATCATTGTATTGTGCTCCATATGAAACTCAGCTTACCTGCATTCATAAAATCTTTATGTGGCAATAACAAATTGTTATTATACAGCATCTATAGAGAAAGTATCTTACAACATTTTTTGAGTATCTGTTGAGAACTCCTGCAATAATATTTACTAGTTAAGAAACAGTCCCTGCAGCATTACTTGCCCAGTCTACAATAGAAGGTGTCAACGTTCTGTCACCAGCAATCTGCATTACATCTCAAAGATTTGGTAAGATGTAATTTGTATCAAAGCAATTACCTGCATGGCTATTCTTTAGGGCTTGACTGAGGCACAGCACTCAAAGAAACGGAACTGTCAGAAACGAATACAGGAATAATGGGGAGGGGGCATTTCATCTGATTTGGACAGTAGAGATGAATAGCAGGTAAGTTGGAATAAGATTGAATATGTCTTTGGCTTTAGTTTTTGCTACAGGATTATAACACGAATAATGAATATATTAGGGAAAGAAGACCAGGCCTTCAATTTCTTTTAATAATGTTAGTGTTGTGTATCCTGGGTCTGAATAAAATACATTTCATATAAGACACCTACGTGCGGCACAGCAATGTATTATGGATGGCCCCTCTTGAGAAATTGTACACTGTTTTCAATTTTAACATAGTGATATAGTAATAATAGAAAATTCAGGAGCAATATGCAGACTGCTTTGGGGTTTGTTTTAACCTTTTATCATTCTCTGCTATACTGAGAGAACACCATTATACTGTCTTGCTGCTTCCTTCATTGGGGGCTGCAGCAGGGGGCCTCAGGGGCAGCTTGGGAGTTTCATCAAAGCCCTGCGGGTTGGAAAGGAACCCTTTCTTGAGAATGGTCAGATAACAAAGGTCTGAATGAGGCAAAGGGAATCCTGGGGGGGGGGGGGCGAAACTTCTGATCCTCACAGGCAAACAGATTGTTTACAACATACAATATCTTTAAAACCTGTGTTAAACATCAATGTTATCGTTCCTCCACCAATAAACAAGCCAGTTTTCTAAGATCATCACCACATCTCACCATATGTCATGTCATAGCATAATTTTGCATAGTATCAGATACACAAAGAAATACAAAACATTTTCTTGTCTACAGCCGAACATCCCGTTAGGGAATCCCATTGGTCAAAAGGAACCTATTATTTTTCTTCCTACCAAAAATTCAACCACTGGCCATTTCCTGCTATGCAAAGTCTGTTTGACCTACCCATGTTCAGAATCAGTAGCTCTGCTCCTTTCCAGGCCCACACATACAGGCTACTCCTATTCAGAATATATTATTTATGCACATACCTCTAGGTTTGGTGGTGAAACGTGCCACCAAGTCACAGGTAACTTACAGCAATCCCTCGTGGAGTGTTCAAGAGAGGGTCAGAGGTGGTTTGTCATTGCCTGCCTCTGCATAGTGAATCTGGACTTCCTTGGTGGTCTCCCATTCAGGTACTAGCCAGGACGGATCCTGCTTAGCTTCTGACATCGGACCAGACTGGGCCAGCCTGGGTCTTCCAGGGCCCATTCTGCACCCAAGGGTGAATGCACCTTCAATGCACCTTAGAAGTAGATTTTCCTGTTCTGCACAGGAAAATCCAGCTGCAAAAGCACATTGAAAGTGCATTATTCTCCATGTGCAGAATGAGTCCAGGTCAGGGTGCTCATGAGTGTAGTCTTTTTTCTTAAAACAAATATTCCAATTACACTCAGAAAACTTGAAATGGATTATATATTGCTGTTCTATAATTCTTTTATGTAGTGAACAGTTGTTTATGGGCACTGAAGGGAGTATTTTAAAAAATCTGGAAAATGTTTTTAAATATTTTTTTCATGCGCATGTCTACTGCAACTGTATTATTCATTAAGGTCTAAAATAATAGCTAAATGGGTATGAAGAGTGTGATGGATGAAGAACACTGTTTATCCACATCATCTCACAAAGATGCCTCACATATACGATCATCTAAAAAGTTTTGCAATTCCCCCCCATCCCTAGTTTTATTTTGCATCAAAAATGGAAGATGATATTAGCTAGACAGATGGATTGAAAACAATCACCCTCCATCATATTTCATTTTTTGTTTATTTGGTCCCATTAATGTAGACATTATTGTCCCAAGATGTTCATTTCTGGAAACTTGGAATCCAGAATAGAAAACAAGGAAACAAGAAATAGAATCAAAGGTGGGTAACATTTAAGGGAACAGTACATTATACCAGAGGTAGTCAACCTGTGGTCCTCCAGATGTCTATGGACTACAATTCGCATGAGCCCCTGCCAGCGTTTGCCGGCAGGGGCTCATGGGAATTGTAGGCCATGGACATCTGGAGGACCACAGGTTGACTACCCCTGCATTATACCATTACCTTTTTTCATGTACACAGACAAAGACATGGCAGATATGGTATGATCCAACAGTATGGGAGATGTGTGGCTATTAAAGATATGGGCAGGACTGAGAGCCAATGGAGTGCAGAAGCTGAGTGAACAACTCTGAGCTCCTTGGAAGAAGAGCATGATAAAAATGTAATAAATAAATATACTGCTTTGGTTTCTCACAGCTGCTTTTTCTAAATAGGAGGCAGCAGTGGCTCATCCTGGATAAAATACGATCTTGCCACTGTGGTGCTTCCAGTTGTTTGTTCCAGATTAGATTACTCTAATGAACTCCATCTGAGGCTGCCCTTGAAAAATGTCCATAAACTATAATTAGTCAAGAATATTGTAGCAAGAACGTTGACTGGAGTATCTTGTAGAGATTGAAACCTTCCAGTCTTGTTCCATTCACCCTGGCTTCCAGTTTGTTTGGGGGTTCAATTCAGGGTGCGGGTATTTAAAGCCTTATATGGCTCCCATGTTATTAACCCTACTCATGGGACTGTTTAATCCTCTCTCTCCCTCACAAACACAGTTCCTAGGGCATGAAATTGTATTTCGGGAAGCAGCTCCCATGCTGCTATTCACATGTATGCCATTATACATATTAAATAGCACCAAGTGATTTCCAGTCAGTCATGCCAACTAAATTTCAGTCAAACCAACTGTAAATATTCTAAAAGAATGTTACACTTTTGGTGGCTAAAAACCTAATTGTTCCCTTCCTCCCCCTGTAGGTCTTATATCCCTAGATATAAGGGATCTTAGATCTTAGATCTCTTATATCTATGTAAGATAGATATAAGGCCAGTTAGAAAGATACATCGATTGCAAATGATGTTTTTACTCAATCACATGCAGCAGCTTCAAAAAAAAAAAAAAACAGAACAGGATGATGTGACCCTGGTAATCAACTGGCTAACAGTTGCAAATATCTCTAGCAAAAGCAAAAATCAAATCTGCCTGGCAATTGTCTCACAAACAGCAATCTGCACTAAATCAGTGTTGTAATTTATTTGCTTGGACAACCACGCAGAAAATGCTCCCATAGAGCCAGATCTGAAGGAAAACAATTAGCCACCATTACTTGTTCACCCTGCTGCAATCCACTGCCATGTAACTACCAGCAATGCAGGAATCAACCCCGATGCTAAATTACAAGGCTAAGATTGGAAATAGGCATGATAGTTTAACTAAATACCCATTAGCATATAACTCTACAAAACTGTATATGGTTTAAATGGAATCAGTTAGAATTCCGATCAGATCCCATCTGCATATGCATGTAAAAAAAAGAGAGAAAGCGAGAGCACCTTTTTCTCTCTCAGTGAAGGAAGAGTGAATAATCATTTAGATCCATAGTCAAAACTCCTGTAGAGGTCCAAGTAGGGTTTGCTGGAGAAGGTAAAAGCTCCTTACCGTTACTCCTTACTAGAGGGGGCCTGTCCAGTGGCTGCATCATGTGGAAGTGGGGATTTGTCCCGCTTCCATATGACCACCCTCTCTGCCTTTTCTGCCCATGTGGAAGTGACATCTTCTGCCCATGTGGAACTGCCACAGTGACATTAATAGCATATCAACCTGTTCCATGTAAACAATTATTCAAATGACAAAATATTCAAAATATTGCTTAATATCACTGGGCCAGATCCCATTAATCTTTTTAGTTGAGGTCCTTCCCTCTGTTGGTAGTAAATACTCTACTAACAGAACATTTCTATCAGTCTTTTCTTCAAGAAGAGAATTAGGCACTCCTCGTCAGGGCTAGGGCCTATCCTATATTTTCCCAGTCTGATTCTGACCTGCAGGACTCTTAGGGAGTCCTCAGAAATTGTCCTTCCTTCCCCCTTAACTGTGGTTGAGGTACATCTGGTTATCTCAATTGATTCTTATAACAAGCTTGTGAGGTAGGCTAGATGGTATTAGCTCAAGGCTACTGAAAGTGAATCCAAGCTGACCAAGATTTAACATAAGTATTCCCAAACTTCAAATCCACATGATATTTTCAAGACAAACTTGCCACCTGTGATGAAATTATGGTTTAGAATTGTAGCAGAACACCTAACACTGACTTGAACTACCGTCCTTGTATTTGATTTTATTCTGTGTATTGTGTTATTATCAACACTGCAGAGATGTGAGAGTTTTATAACAAAAAAGTCAGAGATGGCCTACTGAGCCACAGAATTATTGCAATTTAAAAAGGAGGGAGACATGGAGGGAAAATAGGAGAAAAGTCTTTCTCTTCCTGTGACCTTTGTCCAGGCTTTTTTCTTGCCCTGCCATTCTGCTGAGCCCTTTCTAACAGGGTAATTCAGGAAAGCTTTATTTTCTGTTCTAGCAGGATACATCACCATTACGGTCCAATTTCAGATCTTAAAAGCCAAGCCTGTTGGTGTCTCAGAATTGTTCTTAAATTGTGTGATGGCATTCAATGCAGCTGTCACATGCAATGAACTTAGTGGAGGAACCATCTTCTACATTCTAATCAGCCAAGAAAGATCATGCGGTAGTAGCTAATTTTCAGTTGGGTACCCTAAAACACAGTTCTTTAAGAACACACAATTGACTGATCCATTGGGACATTCTGAGACTGCGTTCCCCCCACTCCAAAAAGTAGAATAGGAGATTTTCTTAGAAAAGGGAAATAAGCAGAGGAAATTAGGCCCAAAGGCAGAAAGGTCATGGTGATTGGGCATAAGGTTGCTTCAGACTCCACCAGTGGGGGGCTGGAGGTTTAGGGAGAAAGTTCACTCCAGCTTCATTTTTCTAGCAAGTCTGCCAGCTTTGCCTCAGCAATGGGGTGGAGGAGGGCGATCCTGCACCCTAGTTTCCCCTCTCCCTGGTCTCTGGTTTCCTGCTAGTTTTGAGGCCTTCTTCCTGGCTACCTCAAGGGAAACTGTTGTGTATGCAAATTTAGCAGACTGGAAATGGGGATCATAGCACGAACATTGGGAATGTGTGATTGCTATTGGCTGGCATACAGGATCCAGCCTACTATTACTTGTTTCATTTGTCCAATCAGAGGGTTCCACTTAAGGCCAATTACAGTCATTGGTGGGTACCTCTGAACTCTATGTAAGTTCAGGTGATGGGCTGTTGAGTTGAGTTCATTTCAATTGTGTGTAATCAATAAAGAGCTGATGTTTTGGCACACAAGTGACTCTGCACCTTGTTTAACCAACTATTCAATATTGGCAATGAAGGTAGGATGCTGAGCTGGGTATGCAGCCCCAGCTAGCATCAGATGAAATCATTGGTTCTCTATCTTCTGTTGAGAGACTGCTGAAATATTTTCCTAGTTCCACCTTTCCAAGGGGGAATAACACAGACATTTCTCCATCCCTGCCTTCCAAGGGGGATCTGCTGAAATAACTTCCACTGTCCAAGGTGGATAGCTGAACCACATTGGGGTACTGCTTTCCAAGGAGGGAAAATCTGAGAATCCCATGTAGAAGAAGAAGAAGAAGAGTTGGTTCTTATATGCCGCTTTTCCCTACCCAAAGGAGGCTCAAAATGACTTACAGTTGCCTTCCCATTCCTGTCCCCATAACAGACACCCTGTGGGGTGGGTGAGGCTGAGGGAGCCCTGATATTCCTGCTCGGTCAGAACAGTTTTATCAGTGCTGTGGCGAGCCCAAGGTCACCCAGCTGGTTGCATGTGGGGGAGTTCAGAATTGAACCTGTCTTGCCAGATTAGAAGTCCGCACTCCTAACCACTGTACCAAACTGGCTCTCTGTTTTTATAGTTCCAAGATATGTACACCAAACTTCATCGTGGTGAACAAAGGCCATATTGAACAGTTTGCTCTAGCCTTCCCAGCCAACTGGGAATCCTACACCACTCATCTAGGCTGTTCCCTGGTGGCCGACAACATCACCAGAGTGGACAAGAAATGGAATACACTTTGGAGCATTGGCAATGCAGCTTTGAGCTGGCCAAGGACCTGATGGCATCCACCAGAATTGAGACATCCACCTTTGCAATTTGGGGGTCTGAAGAAGGAAGAGGATGGTGACATATGTGCCAATGTGCTTGCCCGCTCTAGTCATCATTGTTGGGATGTGAATCCCTGTGCTGTCTGTGAAGGCAACCACACACACAAGACCTGAAAGTTCAGGGACACCAAATGCCTGAATTGTAAAAAGGTGAGCCATATTGTCAAGACCTGCCATTCCTGTAGTGCGCCTCATGCACCATTGGCACTAGAGAAAAAAATCAACATAAGCCACTGGACAGTTGAGGACGATGACTGAATTTGCCAAAACTCTTGAACTCACCACTGCCCAGACATCTGTGCAAGTCCAGTTTCCAGTTCAGGAGAAGCTCAAGCTCTCCATCTGCATCCAAAACCAGCTATACACCATAGACATTGACTCAGGATCAGCAGCACTCTATATTATCTCCAATAACACCTTCTCCATGCTGTGTTTTAGGAAAGTGCCAAAGCTGAAGCCACTGAAGCTGTGCCTCATTGACTTCCAAGGGAAGCAAGTTCCCATTCTGGATTGGTTCGAGCCTTTGGGCTTCAGCATCACCAGGATCAATCAAGTCCGCCATGACATATTCAAGGATGTCTGTGCTGAATTCAAGAATGTCTTTGAACAGTCCCTTAATTGCTACATGGACCCGCCAATATCCTTGGCCCTTGACCCTTGCTGCGCTCCAATTCATCTCAAGGCCCCATGCATCCCATTGGAGCTGGACCACCTGATCAAGCAGGGGATCTTTGAGCTGGTGCCACACACCAAGTGGAAGACCCTCAACATCACATCTCTCAAGTACAACAGGGACATTCAGATCTGCATAGACTGCAAATGTATGATCAACATGGCACTCTGGCATCACTTGTATCCTGTGCTGGTTGTCAACCATCTGCTGGAATCCCTCACTGGTGGCAAGTTCTTCATGAATCTTGCCCTTGCCCAAGCATACCAGCAGCTGCCTGTTGACAACACCACAGCAGAAGCTCAGACCATTGTGACCCAGCAAGGAGTGTTCTGGGTCTGGTGGCTGTAGTTCAGTATGAACGTGGCCCTGGGCATCTTTGAAAGCCTCATGGAAAGTGTCCTCAAGGGGTTACTGGGTGTCATCCCTTCTTTTGATGAAATTCTGATCTTAGGAAGCTCAACTCCTGAACTCACTGCCCACCTCCATGTGGTCCTACACAGATTTTACCCTGCCAGGCTCAAGACAAAGAAGAAATGTCACTTTGGCATACCTTCTGTGGAGTTCCTGGGGTTCTGCATCCACCCCACTCTTGTCAAGGTAATCCAGTAGGCCCCATCACAGAAGTCCAAGAAGGAGCTGCAGTCATCCCTCAAACTCTACAACTTTTATCATGTTTTCCTGCCTCACAAAGCCACCATTGCTGAACCTCTGTTTGCTATTGATGGGCTGCTGGCTAGCTACAACCCTGGATCTGATCCACACTGTCCTAACCTTAAATTGGCTGCCACACCAGTGGGAAGTCACTGCACCCTGCTCCTTCAATCTAGAGGACTCAGTCTATGTCTGCAACAATGTGAGTGGTTCTGACTGTGGTCACCCAGCAGTGGTCACCCAGATCACAGATCCTGTGCTTTACCAGGTGCAGTCCCCAGATGGCCACACCTCACAGTGAAATGCGGTTCATGCAGGGCACTAAAGATAGTAGTCCCGTGATTGCAGCATCTCCTGAACCACAGGTCCCAGAACCTGTGAACCCGGAGACTCAGCCTGTCGTCCTGAGCTTGGATGTTCTGGAACTGGCAGAATAAGCTGTGCCACCTGAGATGCTGGCTCTGGCAACTCTGACTTCTCCAGAGCCCTGCCGTTCTCAATACCTTGTTAGGGCATCTAGTTTGGAAGTGTGTGAAATAGGTTGCTGGACTACATGGATCATTGGTCTGATCTAATACTGTTGCTCTTGCATTTTCATCTCCTCATCCAAGGCTAACATTCCATATGCTCCACTACATCAACCTGTCTCTGTGGAAGAGGAGTATTTTTCAAGTTATTGTCAGAGAAGGATGTGTAAACTAGTTCTACTCCTGCTCCATTTGATACTCAGAGGATGCTCGTCAAGGTATCAATTTCTTGGGCTGCAGCAGCTATAAAGATAAGATGAAACTGGACAGCCTGTTCAGAATTTAACACAGTTAACAAAACTAAGACAATGTCACATCATTATATACTAAGAAAGGTATTTCAAAGCACACAAGATGATGAAGATATCAGGAAACAAAATATAAACCCAAAGATAGAAAAGGATCAAGACTAGATCATTGTCCAAGTATCGAGAAAAGGTCTACTTGTCTCCATTCTACTTAATGATGCCTTCCCATGCCACCTGTGCCCTTGTATCATATCACTTCATACCTCAGAGGGAGAGTTCCCATTGAATCTCTGCTGGAGACAGGAAAGGAAATTAACCAGGACAGCAAGCCTATTTTTCATCAAAGTGCATGGTTTTCATGTTGTAGCATTTGACATCAGGAGCTAGCCAGGTCATCTGTTTGAAGATATACACAAATGCACACAACTGTTCCGGCTTTGTTCTATCAAAATCCAAAGGAAATGAAGACTCAAGAGCCCAGTGGGATTCCAGTTCTTCAGAAGGAAAGAATCAAACTCTATGGTACTCAGCAGTAGCACTTGAACAAAGGTTACTTTCCAAGGATTAGAACCAAAGATATTTTTGTGTTTGATAGAAATGAAGTTCCTGATTTTAGGGTTTATACTCATAAACTGATGTTCAGTGTTCAGGCACTCAAAACCTGGAAAACATTCTCTACACAGTGCAAGGTCACAGATATTGAGGAATAGAACATAACAGACCAGAGGCTTTCTGGCATTTCCCAGAGCCATCACTTCCATGTTTGCCCCAGAAGCAGTTATCACATCATGCATGACAGTGATGTTTCCCATGTCTT
Source organism: Paroedura picta (assembly GCF_049243985.1). Classification (NCBI taxonomy): domain Eukaryota; kingdom Metazoa; phylum Chordata; class Lepidosauria; order Squamata; family Gekkonidae; genus Paroedura; species Paroedura picta. Next base: position 118,661,980 of record NC_135372.1, read on the forward strand.
CAGCCTTCCATCTCCCTATGAGTGCCAGCTATTGGCTGGCAACTTTAGCAGATATGTTTGGAGCAAGCAATGCCCCTGAAATACTGACACCTTGTGATTGTGTAGGTCTGGAAGGCAATGAAAGGCATAAGTCACACCAATTGCATTCTTCTGCACTCCCAGTGGTGTTCCCAGTGGCCTGGTTGCTTGGATAGAGATCTAGCCCTGAATGCCAAACAAAATTGTCTGGTGTGCTACTATTGGCATGCCTACTAGAAGTTTCTCCCTCCTGATACAATACCACACAACTATTTCACTGAGGTTTGGGATGTAAATGTAAAATTGCCCAGAGGAACAATCCTTTCCCTAGGAAATAGTGAGCAAGTCCCATTGGTAGAACTGATCCACCTCATTATTTATTCTCAGTCAAAGAAGAGAATTACTGTATTTTAGATAGTGGCTGTGAAATGAATGCCCAACAACTAGATGAGGATCTTGAAATCTATAATTTCCTTGGCCCTGTGGTGTTGGTGGTTTTTAAGCAATGGAGAGCCAAGCTCCTGAATATCACACCTTGACATATTCTTTCCCAAACAAGCAGTCTCCTAGTGTCAAGACAGATGATGTAACCATAGTAATTAACTATATTCTGCTCCATAAAACAGTTTAAACTAATTAGTAATAATTAGGAACAAGCCTCCCACTATGAACAGTATACCAAGTAAGAGTTCAGAACAATTATTGCTTATGGAACTACAATTATTCTCTAGTAAGCAATTGAATATGGAATACTACAGAGTGTGAGACAAAATTATTTTTAAAGACCACGTTTAAAGCCCCTATTTAAGTGTGCATGTTTTAGTGATTCTCTGAACAGCAACCAACAGCCATAATTAATAATATTTTTTCTCAGGTGTGTGCTTAGACCTCACTGTTTCAGAACCCTGGAGGAAAAAAAAAACTAGCAAAGCTATGGAATCTGCCATCCTGTTAGGCTGAGGGAGAAAGAGTACACTCCAATACATATACATTTACCCTATAGGGAAGGCAGCCTCCACGTAGGACCTTGGGAGCCCCTGGATTTACAGCTCGTGTTTGGGCTACAGAGATCAATTTCCCTGGAGAAAATAAATGTTTTGGGAGATGGTATAAATGGCATTGGACCTCACTTAGGTCCTCCCAGGCTCCATCTCCAAATCCCCAGGAGTTTCCCAATATGGAGCTAGCAACCCTGCCTCCATCCCCTACCTGTGGCCAGGGGGACATGGCAACTTAAGTACCCCAGCCACAGAAAATTAGCCTATTTATACAACACTCATATGTGTTGTATCAGAGATGAGGATGACTTAGGTGGTGATGTATTAGACAAATCTGTCTACCTGGAATGTTTTTTTTTTTTATCTTGCATTTTGAAGAAACAGAAACAAATATTCATATAGGGTTGCCAGGCAGGGTTGGACAACTAACAGAGGGACTTATTAGCAGAGGGAGGCCCTTTCCAATAATGTTATGACATCACCGGTAACATGCTGACCACTTTTAGATGTAGGTCTCTGAGTCTTCTTACTCAGGGTGCTCAGGCCACAATACCCTTGTGAAACAAGTTAGGCTAAGATTGAATTACAGACCCAAAGTTACCCAACAAATATCATGGCTAAGTGAAGATTTGAATATATTGTGCCAGCACCAAATGTGAGCCAAGGGTTGAAGATAGATTCAAGGGCTGAAGATGTTTAGGATGTTAATTAAATCCTGTTAATCTCCTGGGACGTTTCCAATGCCAAACATTTATGTCCTAACACTGGCACTGGGTTTACAATGGTATCTCAGTTTATGCCAACATGGGGCTTAGTTACTATTCTGATCGTAGACCAGACATAGCTCAAAAATCAGGCTGCTGTTAATTGCTTGACAGTCTATTTGTTTTGAATGGTGAAGCTACTTTGTGATGCTGTCATCAAGACTGTATAAGATGTAGATGAAAAACATCTATGGAATGGCACCTGCTATCCCTTGCTGCCTCCTGGAACCATCCCTGGTTCTGACTTAAGCCCTGGGAAATTTATAAAATGACAACCTCATGCTAGAAGATGTCGATAATACTAGTGCCATAAAAATTAGGATAAATTTTAAACCAATGGTCTTCCTCTTTAGTTTTTTTCTAGTAAGGCTGAAGCAAAACTAACTGAAAGACATTAATTTCTTGGTGTTCCTGGATCTAAATACACATTAAAACATTTATCAAATGCAACCTATGTTAATATTTGATTTACTATTGGGGAAAGTGTTATTTTTTCAATTCTGCTCTACAGGAGTGTTGGTACCTGTTAAAGATCTTAGAATACATTATGCATTCATTTATAAATGTTCATCTTTCTTCAGCAGAAACTAATTTATTTTCAAAAGCCATTGGATATGCCATGAGAAGACACCTTTTATTTGCCATATATGATTGTTAATCCACCAGGACAACCAGCTGCTAATCAACTAGGACAACCAGCTGCATGATGCTGCTAAGCAAATAGGATTAAAGTGACCGCTGGATTATTCAACAGATTAAATTACTGAAAACTGATCGGTAGCCCTGAGGGCTAAAAGCCTAATCAGCTCAAGAAGCATCATTTTGCCAAACACTTATGTTTCTGGTAGAACAAGGATTCATCTCTCTAATTTCGGCCTGATATTGGTCGTGTTACTATAGCAACCAAGGTAATTGATGCTAATTATCATATTTTCTCACTGGTTGTTTCATGCTGATTTCTTTTTTTAAAAAAATTGTCCTGAGTGATAAGGTGAGACAGCAATTAGTTGCCTCCCACTCTTCATGCATGCCTCTGCATGCCATAGCTTCATGTACATGGACACATAATTTCAAAGGGGTACAAAGTGGAGGAGGATAGATTGCTTATTATTTGTCCACGGCTCACCTTACATATACAAAGGATATTATTCACAGGCATTAACTCACAAAGCTTATTTCTTTGGAAGTCTTCCAGAGAAATCTGTTCTGGAATTTTAAAGTCAGGGATGATTCCAACCTGCCTCCAGATGTTGGAGTTCTAAATTAGTATAGTTTTCAAAGCACGATGAAATTTTCTACTCCTCTTCCCATTACATTATGACATTTAGAAAATGAAAATATTCATTCAATATCCATCCCTTGTTGCTCAAGTTATGGGAACACTGTTTCCCTTGCTCTTATATGCCTTTTCTCATTTCCATTTGGTGGTATTTGGAGCTTAGAAATTCTGCAAAACAGTAGAGAACAAGTGAAGGAAATAAATAGTTGTACAAAAGGCAACAAGGATGCTCCTTCTCTCCTTAATTTGATTGATTACATTGCCTGACCTATATTTATTTAGGCAATTCCTTGACCTTTTATGCACAGCGGCACAGTGTGCCATTGCGGCGGGGCACGATGGACCACTGTTCCCCGTGTATGCTCGGGGGCGGGGCATGCTGGGTTGCCCTGGCGTAGCACGTGCATGCTTTACGCCAGGGCCAGGAGGGCCAGATTGCTGTCGGCCGAGGTAAGCCGAAGCGGTGGGGGGGAGGGAGGAAGGGGGGAGGGGGCGAGGGGGCGAGGGGGAGCATTCCCCCTCCACATGCACTGGTGGGGGCAGGGGGTCACCCCTATCAGGTCCACAGCTTCACAGAACCTGCAGGGGCATGCAGTGTCCCTACAGGAACACCACAGATTGGGGCTGGGCGAGCCGAAAGACCCGGCACTGGCGATTATGCACAGTGCCGGCCTGCCTCAGCCCCTGCTGGCCCCTGGCGTACCCAGGAAGCTGCAGAAGTTCCCACATTTGCTTAAAGCGGGCCTTCCGTAGCCCTGGGCCAGGAGGTGCCTGTGCTGGCGGTGGTGGTGGCGAGCATTATCGGGGATTTTCCCCAAAGCGCTGCTACTGCCAGCCCGTGCATAATGGATCCTTGCAATTCCTAGAACAACCACTATTCCTTCCAGATTTTCCCTGACAGTGATGCCCTCATGCTCAGAATACCCTGAGCACATCCTCATCCCAAACCTGAGCACATCCTTATCCCACCACACCCTCATCCCAACCCCACCACAAATTTTCAGAAGAAGGGAGAGATGGACTAAGAAGTAGGTAAGCAACAGACAAAAGTATCTCCTTTTATTTGCACCCCTTACATTCCTTTCTCATCCCATCACTTATGCAGGTAACATGATGGAAACAGGACAGAATAAATTGTAAAGGGTTTGTTTTTTGTTTTTTTGGTGGGGGAAGAACCTCTCCTATCATATGTCACTCAAAACAGTACTCCCTAGGGACAAAATAATTGTTAAAATCTAATTGACAACTCCATTGCAATTCTGTATGAAGGCCTTGTTACCCCAGTCTCAAGTTCTACATTGAGCTCCTCTCCTTATTGAATATATAGCATAATGTGGATGTGAATCATCCCCATGGGGGTGGGGGGTGGAATGTGTTGATGGTTCATCACAAATGCAGTTTACCCTCACCTGCCACCCCAAATATGTGGGACACTTTGTGGTGTGTGTGCACGTTTTTTGTGTGTGTTGGGGCCCCCAATGGATGGTCCCTGTGGATGACTGCCAAGGCCTTTGTGATGCTTTCTGCAGCAAAAGCAATCCATAAATAAATTACATGGTGCTGCATTATTTTGTTCAAAGCTGCCCTAGAAAACAAGCTGGAGAAATCAAGCAATCATGTGGGCTAATGAGCAATACTGGCAGTGGAAATAATACAAGGTAATTTACTACTCAGAACCAACTACCATCTTAATTAACATATATGACTACTTAAAAAAATCCCAACAACTATGCCTCATAATGTTTCAGCACAGCAATCAGACATTTCAGTCCTTGAATTATGGTTTATTAACTAAGGCTTTGTTGTGCTGAGCATATTTTCATTCTTTGGCCTTGCACTTAATAATTCACTAGGACTGAAGGGGACTTAGTAATTCATGCCCCATATTGTCTTCCTTTGCTAATAATACCATGGGTTTGGAATTTATGGCCTAATCTTCCATACTGCTAAGCTCCTGCAATTTAGAGAATCCAGCATCACTTCATATTGTCTTTGGTGGGAAGTAAAGGAACTGAGCTCCCAACAAGATAAACTGGTTATTCACATTTGGAAAAGAAAGATGACAGATTTATGAATTTACATTGTTTACACTGTACCTCTTCTAGAACTGTGTATTACATCCCAAAACTATATAAATTGAATCTTGAAGCAACTAGAAGGGTTTGTGGTGTGTGGTCCCACAAACCAGTTTGTGGCCCCACAAAACCTATTGAAAGGGACTGCAGAAAAGGTTTACAGAAAGCTTGTTGTCCTGCTGCTCAGACATTTTGGGCTGTCTTGTACAATCCCTTTAAACAACATGAAATTGCCACAAACTGTTATAAAAGTTCATGGGAATTGATTATGGTAAACTTATTACAAATGTCTGCTTATGAACCATGAACAGAGCAAAATGGATTTTGTTTCATGGTTTGGTGCCCATCCCCTAATGTTGCACCTTTATTTCCTGCCCCTTTCCAAGGCTGGTCTATTCTGGTTCTCCTAACTCCCTTTTTGTCATGTTTAGTTGAGACACTAGAACAGCTCTGTTTCTGGTATGCAGGAACAACCTGCATGACCTTTTGCATCAAGTCTAGAACCTATATTCCTGGTCATGACAACAGAGGCAATGGGGCTTCCCCAGGAAGATTTCCTAACAGGGTTTTTTTTTTTTGTCCCAGTTCCTCATCAGCAGTCACCCCTTCCCCAATCAACTGGAGTTTTAGCCATTTTTAAAACACTCAGTTCATTTACTGATATAAATGTTCTTTGAAGTCCAGCTTTCATTTTATTTTAAAGTAAGTCTCCAGTGCCCTAAATTGTTGCAATTTAAGGAGCTAGACTTCCTTTTTAAAAGAAGAAAGATTAGAATACAGAGAACCTGGTACACTTATCAGCATAACATTAGTTAATAACAATATTCTAGTGCTTTAAAACAATAAAAGCCCCCTGGCATAGGGGTAGGATGGAGTTAAGGGACAGGGTTAGAAAAAGTGTCTACTTACGGAAAATAATAAAAAAAAATACACCCAGGCAGGAGACATGGATGCTCTGACATCATTCCAAATACTTTGGAGCAAAGCAGGATTGAGAAAAATTGGGGGAAATCCAGGGAAACTTCAGAGGGTACATGAATGGACCATGATGCTGTTGGGAAGCAGGAGAAAAGTCACTTCCTCAAAACATTGAATGTTTGAAAGATAACTCTCATGGAAATGACCCAGGTGCATATAAAGATCTGGGAATATGGTATTCATCTATATCTGACTTGTAGCATGGGGATACATTCTAATCCTGATCATCCCTGATGATAAACAGTGGGTGGACTTGCTCTAGCTCTTAGCCTATTTCATTGCACAAAGTTTTTCTGAAGGCAAAATAAAATAAAACCAAGGAAACCATATTGGGCTCCTTGGACAGGATATCAATATTTAAAAAATTCAGATCCAGGTGGATGTTTGCTGTTAAGCCTTCCTCAAATATGGGGAAAGACTTATTGACAAAACTTTAAGTTTGCAATATTTTATTGCAGGTACACAAACACAAGTTAAGATTCCTGCCCCCCCCCCAAAAAAAAATCTGGTTCATCATGAAATGCTTGATGTGTTTTCTTATAGGACCATTCGGTGATAAATCAATGACAGAAGAAGATGCTCCTAAGCCTTTCATACCATCTCCCCCAGGGTCTGTTGCTGGCATCCATGAGTCTCTTAAAAACACAGCTGTGCGATTCAGCAAGGCATGAAGAGCTGGCCACAGCTTCTTGTCCAGAGATACAGACACATTTGCATGAATCTTTATTACTCAGTCTCAGGAATATAAATCATCATTTGTACCAATGCAGATCAGCTCTACCAATGGTAGAGAGCAAGACATGAATTTGATGGAGCTGCTGGCAGACATCACATGCATATCACCCATGTATGGACTGAAACATTTGGATGGCTATAAGTATTCATCAGGGGAAAGCATCCTGAAACTACATATTTTGGTATTTTAGTATTGTAAATTTTAGTATTGTAAATATTTTGGTATTGTAAAGTATTTTAGTATTGTAAATACTATGCAAATTAACTGAGGCTTTCAGCACATGTACATTCTGAGTTCAGGAACTTCTTTAGGGACAAATTTGTAGAGCTTTTAAATTATATGTTTTCATATGTTTTTACCCACCCTGAGCCTCTGGGGAAGGGGGGGTTAGAAATACAATAATAAATATGGGCCATTTCCAGCCATGTCTCGACAAAATCAAGACAGTTTCCCATTTCCTCTTGTAAGCCACCAGTCATTGGGATGACAGTCATAAGGGCCACATTAAAGCTATTAACATTAGTGATTATAGCTTTAGGGCAATACTAATGCCTTTTAAAAGACTGTTCCAAGTTGACCCACAGAGGGCATATCAAGCGGAAAAGAAAATCTTCTTTGCCAGTGTTTATCTAAGAAAAAGGTGGCCCATCTGCAGAAGAAAATTAGCTAGCTCTAAGAAAGAGCTCCAAAATATAATAATGGGACATAAATACAAACCTTCAGGTAGGCTCTTTCCCATTGCCTAGACGGTAGATTATTGTTAATTAAACCTCTGCTCACATAAACAGAACAAGAAAGGATGTAAAAGTAATGAGCTGACAACCCGGTGTGTATTATGCCGGGCTTCTAGGAGAATTTAATTTGAAGAAGAATTATGCACAGGCTGAAAGACAGTCCATTAAACCAAGCTAACTGTCTGGAAAGAGATAAAACAAAAAAAATGTGTTCCACCTCCTGTGAAATAAATAGTGAGCTGCATGTTTCTGTTACCTTGTGGCTCTCCGGATCTCCAGACGCAATAAAGTGCAGGGCAGCCAGAATGCCAGTTCTTCATTACAATAAGCAAAGAGGAGAAAAACAGATGGAACAGAGTTTGTGAAAGGCCTTCCCTCACACAGGGTCTCATGAGCGTAGCAGATAAGGGTCCTATCGGTGCCATGGAGGTGCTTAGATGCTCTGGTGATAACAATTAATCCCTGAGTAGCGAGGGATGAAAAAAAGGAAAGAGAACAGAACTGCATTAATGTTCATTTTTGTGCATGGAACTACATCCTTCCATTTTATGTCTATGGTTAGAGAAGTAAGAATGTGTCCTTTTCTTTCTCCCTCTTTTCTGTCCTTTAGCATCTGACAATTTGTGTCTTTGTGTGTGTCCATGTGTGCAATGTTAAGGTGATGGTTTTCATTCTGTCTGTTTTCTTTGGCAGAGTTCCTCCTCCCCCCCTTTTAATAATATTTTGCATCTTTCTTGCCCTAGATGCCATTTTACACTGTTTATACATCACATGTCATTTTTATACAACTGAATTTTACAATCATTTTTACTCAGCCCTTCCCTCAAGGAATTCAGAGTACCTCATATGGTTCTTGCTTCCTCTGCTTATTTATTTAACATATATTTCCAGGCTGCTTCTCCAGAGAACCTGCTCGAGGCAGCTTACAAAGTAAAACATAAGCAACAGTTCAGTCCTAAGCAGAGTTATACCTTTATATTCCCATTGACATCATCAAAACTGTGCTTAGGATTCACTGTAAGCATTAATTACTTTTAAATTTATTTATAAAATTTATATCCTGCCTCGCCATCCTCACAAAGTCACCCAAAGTGATTAACAATTAAAATCAAGTTCCCCCTAAAAACACAATTGATTAAAACAATTAAAAATAGAGCTACACAAAGACAAAAAGAGCAATTTAAGCATTTGTTAAGTAGCAAAACACCATTCATTCTCTCCTAGTCCTTATGCCCCCCCATCAAAAGTTTGTCCCCAATTGAACCATTACTGCAAGTTAAAATTAACAAAGATCTGGAAACATGTGTAAAAGATTTCTGCTTTTATGTATGAGATACTGTTACAAGAATTGAATAACTTCTTATAAGATGTAAGAAATTTTACTTACAAAAATAGAAGTACATCATACAGCATTATTAGCTACCTGAGCCCCTTTTAAATGTGGATGCCAGAAATCACACTAGTGACCTTCTGCTCTGGCATTGAGATACAGTCTCTATCTCACTCTATGAAACTGGCACACACAAGTGGGGAAAGGGTAATAGGAATGGAACTGTCTCTCCGGACTGTTGCTATTATCCTGCCACTCACAGCACTTTGTTTACATACAGAATTATTGAACCAGGATTAATGATAGCTGTTTCCATTCAGGTACACAGTAAGAAATTGCTGGAGTTTTATACTCTCATTTAAGGAGAATAAATCAACATCCAAAACGAATGTTTTACATTTGTCTATTTTCTGTTGGTGGTGTGGTCCTGTCTGCTTGAATAAAAATCTGGGGTTGTGGCATTTGTGAAAATGCAGGTGTTTCTTTTGCCACTTGATACATTCTAGTTGCCTTTGTTGTCCGTTCCTTTGGGCGCTCAGGAATGCTTGCTATTCCAAAGGCATTAACTCCCCTTATTTCAGAAGATGATGAATTTTAGCAGAAGCCATTTGCTTTGTAAATCAGCAATAATCCCTTCCTATTCTTCAGCAACAGAGGGCTTTCCAACAAATGCAAATATAGAAGAGGTATCAAAATTGTCAAGCTCTTACAAGTGCAGAAATTGTAAGCACCTGGTAGCAGTGTCTGTGTATTCCTTTCCATATTCCCTAACTGGACAGATTGAGAAAGGAACAATTACAAGATACTTAGTGTCTTAAGAATGCAGACACCCTTGTATGGCAACAGACCTTTCAACTAACAGGGGAATTCTGACAGATGAACCCAGACACTTTATTCTATGTGCCTGTTTGATAGATTGCCACAAAAGGACCTAGCCTCTGGTGCACTTACATTTTACTTCAACCCTGGTAATCAGAACTGGCACTGATAGGTTCCCAGACCAATCAGCTGTCTGGTGGGGGGACTTACCTGTTGGATATTGTCATTCTACATGCAATAGGATCTGGGAGATAAAGGGTTAAGATAATTCCCTCACTCAGGTGCACTTGGCACTTAGCCTCCACCCTCTCCTTGATTAGATGTTGAGGCTCTTTATCCATTGCTTACCTTCTCTAATCTTCTATAGTATCTTCACTCTCTTACTTGGGCTTGGAGCTATAGCAAGTTAACTGTTTTTGAAGTTAATCTGTTTGCAGTAAGTTAAATGCATCTATCTGAATATGTCATGTAAGATGTGCTTCTGTTTTTGTCAGTAAGATTTCTTTTCTCTCATTACTAGGGCTGTGCATTTGGGTCTACTTGAGCTAAAAATATACCTAGAAAATACTTCATCAGTATTTTCCAGGTATATTTTGGCTTCCTAAATGTATCCGTTTTTTAAAATGGGAAAACTGAAAAAGATTATGAGAAAATCCCAGATATATTCAGAAATTTTGGGTAAATCTATAGATAGTTCCCACCTCTCATTTGTTTGTTGGACAGAGTTCTGCAGTCCCTTTAAACCTTTAAAGTTTAAAGGGACTGTATAAGTCAATGTGAGGATCAGCCAGGGCGGCAGGGAGCTGAGAGCTTGCCACTACCTTAGCTGTGGCAGGCTTCTATTGCATCCTGATTTAAACTGGGTGGCAGGAGAAGCCAAGCCAGCCTCAGAAATGGGCTGCTATTTTATTGGGAGTTTTGTTGTTGTTTTTGTAGTTGTTTAGGTCTGTTGTTGTTGTTAGGTGTGAAGTTGTGTCTGACCCAACAAAACCCCATGGACAATGATCCTCCAGGCCTTCCTGTCCTCTACCATTCCTCGGAATCCATTTAAGTACACACCCTCTGCTTCAGTGACTCCATCCAGCCACCTCATTCTCTGTTTAGGTCTATTGGACCCAGAAACTTTCAAGATTAACCCCCCCCCAAAAAAAATCCCAAATTTGTTTGATTTCTCCCTGAACCAGGAAATGTAGAGGATTGGGGATACTGCATAAAGCTTCTGTGCTTCCAAGTCAAATGATTCTCCCCCCCCCCAATTTAAGCTAATATTACTAGCAGCAAACTGAGATCTCTCAGGATAGTTAACATGGTCTGTACACCTTGATTCATTATAGCAGCCCTCGCTCCCGTGTCGAGCAGCCCCGCTGTGGTCTTACGAGGCCTTCACAGCACTTGCCTGGGTCAGGGGGGGGACCCCACTGTATTTTTTTTTTACAACAGGCTTTTTTGCTTGTTCTACACACATTTGTGTAGTTACTTCTCATTTTATTTGATGTTAATACAAGCAAAGGTTACACATCAGCTGACGTTACATTCCACATAGGATGGTATTGCCACCTCGAGTATTAACACAGGAACAAATCGGGGTCCTGGCCCTACTCTTGGGCAAGGCTTTTCAGCCTGTTCAACTCATTGTTCAGGCAGAGTTAAGATGATCTCAGCCTGACTACTTGATTTTAGACCAGTAGACCTGACTGCTGGGCTGTGCAGTCATATGCTGAAAGAGGTGGCAGAGAATATCCTGCATAGTGTCCTGCATAGTGCAGGGGGTTGGACTAGATGACCCAAGAGACCCCTTCCAACTCTATTATTCTATGAGTCTATGATTCTAATATGGACATACACTAGTTCAGAAATGCCATTGGTGCTGATTCCATACAACAGTGATAACAGCAAAACAGTGATGTCCAACCACTATATGGGAATAACGCAGTATGAAAATCCTGACTAATGTGCAAATGGACCCAGTGTTAGCGAAGTTATAAAACTAGATTTGGGATTTCTTCCACATTAGGCAACATATAGTTTGGATGTATGTGCAGCTGGTTTTGAATGTGGCAGCTGTGCTGACTGGATCAAATCACTTGAAAAATATTACCAACTTAATTGGATTCTACCTTTTTCTGAGCCCAGTTAAAGTGCCAAATGGCATTTGGAAACCCTAAATTGCCCAGGACCTGCATATTTCTATGACCTCCTTCTCTCTTATGAATATCTACCTCAAACACTCCTCTATAATGCTCCTTATTGGTTATCCTGGAGAGGGCCTTCTCAGCAGTGACTCCAAGATTATGAAACTCCTTCTCTATTTGAGGTTGGAGAGCAAACCAATACAGTTCTGTCTGTTCTGATCCTGTAGTGCTGTCACTATTACTTTTAGTATGACCAGCTGATTCTAGTTAGTAGTTATAAGTTCAATGATTTTCTTTAATTTGTAGTATGCTCTCTTTGATCTTTATTAGCTGTCTTGGGCACTGTAAATTAAAAGGTGGGAAACGCACATTTTTAATAAATAATAAAAAGGAAAGAAATACAGTTCTTGCAAAGCAAGCCACTACGGTTTTCTAGGGCTCTCATGTTAAGAGACACTCTGAATGGTCTCTCTGGGAACCTCTTTGAATTACAACATTACTATGAAGGGCTGTGTAAAATTTTATTGGGGAAATTAATGTAATGTTGGAGATAGAAAAAAAATAGCAAAAGTCCACCTAAGATATACCCGTGGCAATCGTCACAGCCCTGTGTACACTCTCCTAAACCACTGGATTACAGTGTTAAGACTGAAGATAATTTTTGCAAGTCATAGAATCATAGAGTTGGAAGGGGCCATACAGGCCATCTAGTCCAACCCCCTGCTCAATGCAGGATCAGCCCTAAGCATCCTAAAGCATCCAAGAAAAGTGTGTATCCAACCTTTGCTTGAAGACTGCCAGTGTTATCAATAGAGTTATCAATAGAGTGACCAACAGAGAAGAAGCAGATGCCTATTCATGACCCCTACCATACAGAGACTGAGAATACAGGTAGATGGTTGTTGTTGATACAGAATCCTTGCAAGTCTAGAAGATTGTGGACTGGCACCATTTCCTTAAAACGGCATGACAGTGGTCACTGGCTGTGGCTTCAGTTACATAATAATATTGCTGGATTGTGATCGAGAGCATCAATATCCCACATATGACCCCCCATATGGTTCCATTTGTCTGTTGGGCTGGGAGAGGGATGGTTGGTTGGTGCTGTCTGGAACTGGTTATGCTTTAAATGTAATGGAGTTACAGTTTTTTGGAAGGTTTTAATGTGGAGGTTTTACACTTTTAGCCACCACAAACTGGGTTCCGAGAGTGATGGGATACAAGTTGAATCATAAAATAGAATAAATAGATTGCCATAGTTAAAGTACCAGATTATGAATATGAGAGATTGAGGCTGAAATCCTGACTCAACAATGAAGAATATGGGAGCACAAGCCTGTGTCCTATGAGTCCTCTGTCAAAGGCAAAAACAGCCCTGGAAAGATCCTTACCCCCTCCATCTGACTTTTACTGTCAGAAACCAAGGCTTGAAAGCTAGCAATATGATTAGGATTTATGTGTCATTTTTCAGGTTTATAGAAAGATCTGTCCTGTCTGCTCATGGCTCCACTTTTTGGATTAAATATCCACAGATTTGGCTACAATAAAAAAAACAAAAACTGAGATATTGACAAGCTGAGGACCTGCAAGGACTTGGAGTGGGGCGTCTCATTTTTGCTCCTCCAATTATTTCCTCTCTCCCTTTTCAGGTAATTCTATATGCACACTCCTTTTCCTGCTTCCTTCTCTCCTTGCAACCCACCAACAAACCTACTTTATCTGCCTGCTTCTCCCCAGATTTCACTTCTTCCTTCCCCCTGGGATCCTCTAAGAATGAAAAAAACAAAACAAAACACTTTGGCCCAGCTGAGAGATATCGGCTACTGGACCCAGTTTTGTGTTGGGGAACCTGAAAAGACATCATTTCTGCCCTGTATCCCTTACCCCACAATATTTCCTATTCCACCCTCCCATACCCTGGTTTATTTCTCTCCTTCACATTCACTCACCAGCCTTTTTTCTGCCTGCATATTCAGGCATTTTGAATATTTATTTCCTTAATATCCCACTACCTTTCTCCACAGTGGGGATCCAAAGCAGTTTACCTAATTTATTTGTCCTTTTTATCCTCAGAGCTAAGAGCCTCTTGTGGCGCAGAGTGGTAAGGCAACAGACATGCTGTCTGAAGCTCTGCCCGTGAGGCTGGGAGTTCGATCCCAGCAGCTGGCTCAAGGCTGACTCAGCCTTCCATCCTTCCGAGGTCGGTAAAATGAGTACCCAGCTTGCTGGGGGGTAAACGGTCATGACTGGGGAAGGCACTGGCAAACCACCCCGTATCGAGTCTGCCATGAAAAGGGCGTCACCCCAAGGGTCAGACATGACTCAGTGCTTGCACAGGGGATACCTTTACCTTTACCTTATCCTCAGAGCAGAATTAGTGCAATCAATGTACTAGTGTCTAGCTGTAGGACCCAGTACCTCTTTGTGGCAAAGTCCTTAACAGGACTGCAGCACAGAATCACAATCCCAGTGAAGCAGAGGGGGTTATGAGGACAACAGGACGAGTGCAATGGGACCCATCAAAATCACTGTCCTTGTGGCAGTGCCAAACCCAACAGAACTAAGGTCAAATCTGAGGATTTCTGAAATTGAACCTGAGGGAGGGGGAGCATTTCTTCAAGGACAGCAAAATCAGTGCAATCAATGTGTAGTGCCCTTTCCACCCACCAACCCCCCCCCCCCAGAAATAATTTTCTCTCATACCTATTCCTCATGATGGCTGCCGTGCCATTCTGCTGCCTGGTATTTAAGCTTGGACAGGTTGCCCCAGCTCTTCCCGCCTCCACATGGGGGAGCAACCTGCCAAGGCTCAAACTCAACCTGCAGCCCAGTGTAAAATCTCCAGTGTGGAAACAATCTGAGCAAAAGGAAACATCACACTTCCCCAGAAGTGCACAGAGGGGAAACAATCCACAGTTGGTTACAGTGAAACTCTTAGCTCCAATTTCTAGCTTAATGATCCATGTCTCTATCTGCAGCTGCATTTTGTTTCCAACCAGTGTGCCTTGGCTTCTTGGGATTGCTTTCTAGGCACCAGACCACTCAATACAGCTCTGGAGCTATTGGACATTCTGTTAGATCCTTAGCTTTCAGGGCCATTGTCTTGTTTGTTATTAGCAAGGGATTAGAGGTTTAAGGTCTCCGTGTTTAATGGCCTCAGCGGGTGGAAAGTGCAGCACAAGCTGTGAAAATGACAAAAATCAATAGCTAATCCAGTGCACTCAGTCAACCTTTTCAAAGCCTCATCTGTATTGATTTCCAAGTGCTGTTCTTCTTGTCCCTTGACGTAATCAGCCTGTTTGCTCAGCAGACATTCTTGCTCTTTTTTCCCTAGTCATTTTCTCTCTTTCTCTCCCTACTGTTCATACTTAAGCATGGGCTGCTTAATATTTGCTCATGTGGGCTTGCTCCAGAGTCCTAAGCTTTTAGGGTTTCCAACCTCCATGTGGGGCTTGGAGTTCTCCCGGAATATAAAACTGATCTCTAGATTAAACAGATCAGTTCCCCAGAGGAAATGGTAGGCTTGAGGGATCAGCTTTATGGAGGAAATCCCTGCTGAGCTTCCCTCCCCCCCCCAATCACAATTTTCCCCAGGATTTGTCCCCAAATCTCCAGGAATTTCCCACCCTGGAACTGGCACCTCTGCATAGCTTTCATTTTCTTGTTATAACTTGGCATTCCATTCACATGATCTGGGAGTTTGTAAGTCTCACATCTGAAGACTATGATTTGTGAGATCACCATACATGCATAAAATCCTCTTATGGTCCTTTTTATGATTAGTGATCACATATAACAGGTGTATTGCAGGGATTTACATGCTCCAGATATGTGGAATTGACAGGCTCCTGTACTACATGGATCAAATGCCAGCAAAATGTCTCCAGGAGACTTATTTTGTTCAAAACAAACATGTTTCAGAGCCAGTTTAGTGTCATGGCTAGATAATTGAATTAGTATCTAAGAAACATGGGTTCAAATACCCACTGTACTATGAAGCTCACTGGTGGACCTCAGGCCAGTCACTCATTCTGAAACTGATCTACCTCACAAGCAGAAATGATGATGTTTTTGTTCATTCTTCATTTACACCATTGGTGACAAGATGAAGCAAAATACCAACAACTAAGCTACATGTTGAACAGTCTGGTTCCTGCTTGTATGAGCTGAGTGGCACAGGAGTCATATAACAGGAAGGGCTCAAGCATCTCAGTTTAATAATGTGATTAGAAATAATACCAATTAAAATAAATGCACTCAAGGCACAAATAAAAATCAGAAGGAAGAAGTAAAACATATAAGCCAAATGCCTTAGAATGCCCCTAGCTGAAAAGTTTAAAAATCAATATTTCTAAAATAACACCCCAAAAGGTCATCATTCCAGAATATATAGCTAGGGATGTTGAGAGGGAAAAGATGTCTTATTGAGTGAAGCTGAGAAGATCAGCTTAAAGCTTCCTGACTAGAACCAGTTAATTTGTAACATAAGATCCAGTATATTAAAACAGAGAAATAGTTCAAAAGTTCAAGGGAAAGCAATGTTGTTTGTTCTACCTTACTTTCTTCACTATTATGTTCAAACCACAAATCAAAGTTAACTCTTGTTTCTTTAACCCTGTGGGCTTTGGGTCTCAGTGACAGAAACACATATATGCATATAAGTTAATATCTCATCTCATCTCAGATATATGTATATAAAACTCTGTGACGTGTTTGACTGAGAGTCTGTTATTTAAAGGAACTTGGCTAGCCTGCCTGCTGATGTCTCTATGAGTAAGAGAGAAGCCTTGAGATGTGAAATTGTCATGGCCCTCTAGAGATTTAAAGGAGATAAGAAAGGTAGCAGTGACAGCCTGAACCAGAGAAAGAGAGAGAGGTGTAGGGGGCAGTAGGCACTCTGACCTTTTTCTGCATGGGGAATTAGGCCTGGGCTGGCGCTCATCTGGTTCTGGGGCTAATCCTTGCTTTCACATGACTTGGACGCTGGCCCAGGCCTGTCTCAATTCAGGCCCTCTGTGGTGGCTGCAAAGTGCCACCAAGCCACCTTGGGCATTTTTTAAAATGTTTATGAACATGGTATTGCTACCGCATTCCAAAACAGGAAAAAAATGGTTCCCTCCCATGGTGGACCCTTTCCACCTCAGCTGCCTCTTGTGGAGGAAGAAATCCAGGGCAGAAAAGGTACACTGCCCAAAATGGTCCCACATGGGGACACAGGAAGCGGCACAGCAAACTGTCCCATTGCAAATACCCAGCAACAACCCAGGGGGGCACCAACAGTGCAGAAAAGGTATCTGTGTAAGTGGAGAAGAGGCATCACAATATACCTGCCATAAGAAAGACTATTATGTAACAAGACACCAGAGAAGATGTAATGAATTATTTTAGGTGCACCTTGGGGACATGACCCAGCCAATGAGATTTGTGGCTTTTTAAAAATTCAAGTAGCCAGCTCCCATGTCACACCACAGATTTTAGTTTGAGTTTATCTGTCTTGACTTTTCTGAGGCCCATGGCTCTTAAGATTTCTTCATTAGACACTTTCTATTTCTGCTTCAATCTAGTTTCGTATTGGTAGGATGGGGGAGAATAAGAGACTCTAATTTGCAGTAATGCTTTCTTGCCAGGCTGTTTAAACATGCTCCGAGACTCATAAACAAATTCTGTCTGTCAAAACAAGCAACTTTTCATTTCATCTCTTGTTATTGGGATCATGAGGCTGGCTTTTATCAGATAACTTCTCAGATAAGTTCTCAGAGAAACTAGCTGATGAAACAACCAAACAAAAGTTCCTCCTGATGCTGTTGCTGTTAAAGCATAATAAAATATCTTCACCATTTCTCCTGTGAATGAACTTAAGTATCCCAATCCAGCCACAACGGCATTAATTTCTGCACAACAACTGACAACAGAATGTGGATAAGAATTTGCATTCTACGGAAAGTGCATCCCATTGAAAGCAATTAAGTTCAGATAGCATCTGTAGTGAGATATATAGCAAGGAGCTATGGCTTATTGACAGAGGAACTGATTTGCATGCAGAAGGTGCTAAGTTTTTGTTGTAATTTAGATATATTTATAATCCACTTTTCTAAAGTGGCTTACAACACGGTCCTCCATTCTGTTTTATTATCACAACATCCTTGTGAGGCGGGTTATGCTAAAAACCACTTACTAGCCAAAGGTCACCCAGTATGTTTCCATGGCAGAATAAGGATTTGTACCTAAGGCTGCTGAGGTCTCAGGACAGGAAAAGAATTATTATACTATGGTGGTATCATCAGTAACATTTCTGTAAGCTTCAGTCCAAAATATGCAGGCCATTATTTATTTACAATATTTTTATATTGCCTTTCAGTCAAAAGTATTAAAGTAGGCTGCCAATTAAAATCAAAGATGAAAACTACAGTTACAGCAACTCCTCTATTATAAAAAAACCCTTATAAAAATCATTATCAGTGTAAAAAGTCTGCTCTAAAAATTAAATTCCAGCTTGAAGCCTCTGATAGAATAGAAAATATCTTAAAAGAGGGAAGTGACAGACTAAGGTAAGTCGCCAGGTGAATCTACTAAAAAAAACCTCTTACTGTTTTTTTTGAGAAAGACCTCATTGGCATATCTTAAGAAGAAGGAGAGGTCAGAAGAAGAAGAAGAGTTGGTTCTTATATGCCACTTATCTCTACCAGGAGACTCAAAGTGACTTATAATCACCTTCCCTTTCCTCTCCCCACTGAGGTAGATGAAGATAAGAGAGCTCTAACAGGCCTGCTTGGTCAGAACAGCTCTAACAGGGCTGTGATGAGTCCAAGGTCACCCAGCTGGCTGCAGTGGGGAAGCAAACCCAGCTTGCCAGATTAGAAACCACTGCTCTTAACCACTTGGTGTAAGCATGCCCAGAAATCCTCTGGACCCAGGACCCAGCAGGGCTTTAAAGGATAAGTTGCTCAAATTGTTCTTGGAAGCATATAGGTGACCAGTGCAATTATCAGTACACTAGTATAGTGTTCATTGCATTCTTCAACTACCCTTAATGAAAAAAATAGACAGAAGTTTTTGAATAGTCTTGAAAGACAGCCCCAAAGATCCCGTTGTCTGAACTAGAAATTAATAAAGCATAGATGATGGGGGCAAAAATTAATCACTTAATTAAAACATTTATAGGTTGGAGAGTTTTGCTATTTTTGCTATTCTGCTATTTCTAAAAAACATAAAAAGGTGAAAACAAAACAATATCAAAGCATGGATCATAGCAACAGTTTCGGAACTGTTCAAACCCTTGCTGGAATAAAGAAATTTTGTAGCCTATGTGGAAAAGAGCCACACATTAGCTACTCCTCATGTCTTAAAGTGAATGCTTCAAGAGCCTAGGGACTAGGGATGGGGATGAATGTAAAAAAAAAAAAAAAAAAAGACCCAGGTTGAGGTTCAGAATGGTCCCCAGATCAAATCCCAAACTAAACCAAATCAAAAGGTCCCCACTGAGCCAGTTCAGCAACTTTTGTTCACCCTTTCTCCTGACCATGGCTCACCATGGCCAGGAGAAAAGGGATCACCCAGGAAGGGTTACAACTGTCAACCATTTAGCCTCATCCATTTAACCTGCCAGAAGGAAGCAATACCCCATACCAGACAGCTGTTATGTTTAAAGAGCCCTGAACAGTTGTACCAAAGTAGACAGAAGTCTGCTAAATGTTCAGGGAAAGTCCTGAACTGGCCCAAGTACATGTTAAATGTTGGGTTGTGAGCCAGTTTGTGCACATCCCTAACCAAGGACTACTTCTGAAAATAGTCTGTATTTTGCAGTCACGGTTCTAATCTCTATCAACGAAGGCATACGGAATAAAATTTGATCACCTGACCATATCTGGCATGCAGGGTGATAGATGGTTGTACTAAGATGAGACTGGGCATGTTTAATAGGGCCATTGGAAGCAATTTGTATGAATCAGCATGCCCTTTCCTCAGACTTAGGACTAAAATATGAAGTCTCATCACTGAGACATTGCTGATGGTAGTAAAAAAATTGGGCTGAAATGAATGACGACCTACAAGGAATAAAGACTTAAAAAAAAAGTATTGTGTGGGAAGTTTCCAAATGCAAAGACTGAACTCTTTATCAAAGCAGAGATGGCAGCTTTGCTGTAATGCCAACAATTTTGTCTAAGGTATTAAGCTTGCACTTTTAATGACATTATAACCCTTTCTGATTTATAAAGGCTGGATGATACTTTGAGATCTGTTGGAAGACATCAAAAAATAGGTGGAACATTTTGCTCTTTGTGTAAGAGAAAATACTTGTAAAGGTGCCATTCTGTAGAGTTCTGAGAGGATGTCTTATGCCTTTCTTAGCATTTCCTACTTATTTTCGCTGCTACCAAGGCCTTAGAATAATTGTGTAGTGGTTAGGGCCACCGATTTCTAATTTGGTGAGCTGGGTTTGATTCCCCACTACCCCACATGCAGCCAGCTGGGTGACCTTGGGCTCATCACAGCACTGATAAAGTTGTTCTGACTGAGCAGTAATATAAGGGCTCTCTCAGCCTCACCTACCTCACAGGGGTCTGTTGTGGGGAGAGGAAAGGGAAGGTGATTGTAAGCCACTTTGAGACTTCTTTGAGTAGAGAAAAGCAGCATAAATGAACCAACTCTTCTTCTTCTTATGTATAAGGTGCTTTCAAGGCACATAAGAAGCAGAGGTAATTTGCCATTGACTTCCTCTGTGGTCCGTCATTCAAGTACTGACCCTGCCTAGCTTCCAAGGTCTGAAGAAAATGGAAAAGATCGTCATGTGGCTTCCAAAATGTGTTTCTATGTATACTTTAACATCCAATATAGATGATCCCAAAAATACAACTTTAAAATTCTATTATTGATGTGTCCAATAATTTTATTTTTCAAAACTCAAATTATAGGTAATGTATGCCAAAACGGGGTCCGGATACTTATTGCCCATTTTCAAAATGATTCTTTCATCAGTGGCAATATACCAATGATAAGAAATAATATCAATTTACATATGATACAATATTAACTGTATATTGTAATATACTTACAATTCAAACCAAAGTTATTATTTTGAATGAAGATGGGAATTAGCTCAGCTAACAAGGCGGGCTGCCCAGAGACGTGAAGTGGAGCACAGCCAGACAACCTCCATTATCCTCTTGGAAGTGAGGAGGGCAAGGAGCAATGCATACCACAGTGGAGTATGCTCAGCTAGTCTCCTGTCTTCCCAGCAGCAAGGTGGGCACCACAACAGAGTGCACCAAGCCACCCTCCATGGCCATCCAAGAACCAGGAGGGCAGGAAGCACTGCATGCAATGGTGGAGCATGTGCAGCCAGCCTGACTCACCTTCCTGGCAGCGAGAAGGATTGGGAGCACTGTATGTCATGATGGAGAACATGAAGCTAGCCTCCTGCTACTTCCTCACAGTAAGGAGGGTGGAGAGCACTGTGTGCCACTGTAGAACATGGCCTGCCAGCCTCCATCATGTTCCTGGCAAGAAGAAGGGTGGAAAGTGCTGTGTGCTGCAATGGAGTATGCACAGCCAGCCTCTCACACCTTCCTGTCAGGCAGGAGAGCAGGAAGCTCGGTGGGCTCACAGCAGACTATGCACAGCTGACCTTCCTCATTCACCCCCAAATCATCTTCTCCCCACTCCATCATTCACTCCCTGTCAGTTCTTTTGTGAAGTGGCATGGAGGAAAAGGAGGAGAATAGGGGCAGGAAACAATGTCTGATTGGCCCTTGGTGGGGGAGTGCCCTCTCACGGAGGGCCAATCAGAAGGCTGGCACATCATCAGAAGGATGCTAAGGTTTTTATATGATACTAGTAAAAAAGCCCATTGTATGAAGAAGACAATGGGCGCTAGCAGGTGGGGACCAGAGCGAGCGGCAGGAAAGGGACAGCGCGAGGGACAGGCTACCTGAAAGAGGAGGCGGGCGGTGGCTCCTCTGCATTATTTTGTTCTTCTGCGGCTTTCCCGGCGGCTCCATTGTGTTCTGGGGCCATGAGGGCAGGGAGCACCCAGCAGCTGCGCTGAGGGCGGCTGCCGGGGCTCCCAGGGCGCCGGCTTGAAGCGGCGAAAGGCTCCTCCAGGGGTTTTTTTTTTTCTGCTGGCTCTCGAGGGCGTGGCGGCTTGGAGCTGCGAAAGGCTGCTACAGGGTTAATGTTTTTCTTCTGGCTCTCGTGGGCGTGCCGGCTTGGAGCTGCGAAGGGCTCTTACAGGAGTTTTTTTTTCTGCTGGCTCTCCTGGGCGCTGGCTTGGACCTGCGAAAGGCTCCTACAGGAGTTTTTTTTTCTGCTGGCTCTCCTGGGCGCCGGCTTGGAGCTGCGAAAGGCTCCTACAGGAGTTTTTTTTTCTGCTGGCTCTCCTGGGCGCCGGCTTGGAGCTGCGAAGGGCTCTTACAGGAGTTTTTTTTTCTTCTGACTCTCGTGGGCGTGCCGGCTTGGAGCAGCGAAAGGCTCCTACAGGGTTAATGTTTTTCTGCTAGCTCTCGTGGGCGTGCCGACTTGGAGCTGCGAAAGGCTCCTACAGGAGTTTTTTTTTTCTGCTGGCTATCCTTGGTGGCGGCTTGGAGCTGCGAAAGGCTCCTACAGGAGTTTTTTTTTTTCTGCTGGCTCTCGTGGGCGCTGGCTTGGAGCTGCGAAAGGCTCCTACAGGAGTTTTTTTTTTCTGCTGGCTCTCCTGGGCGCCGGCTTGGAGCCGCGAAGGGCTCTTACAGGAGTTTTTTTTTCTGCTGGCTCTCCTGGGCGCTGGCTTGGAGCCGCGAAAGGCTCCTACAGGAGTTTTTTTTCTGCTGGCTCTCCTGGGTGCTGGCTTGGAGCCGCGAAAGGCTCCTACAGGAGTTTTTTTTTCTGCTGGCTCTCCTGGGCGCTGGCTTGGAGCTGCGAAAGGCTCCTACAGGAGTTTTTTTTCCTGCTGGCTGTCCTGGGCGGCGGTTTGGAGCTGCGAAAGGCTCCTACAGGAGTTTTTTTTTTCTGCTGGCTCTCCTGGGCACCGGCTTGGAGCTGCGAAAGGCTCCTACAGGAGTTTTTTTTTTCTGCTGGCTATCCTTGGTGGCGGCTTGGAGCTGCGAAAGGCTCCTACAGGAGTTTTTTTTTTCTGCTGGCTCTCGTGGGCGCTGGCTTGGAGCTGCGAAGGGCTCTTACAGGAGTTTTTTTTTCTGCTGGCTCTCCTGGGCGCCGGCTTGGAGCTGCAAAAGGCTCCTACAGGAGTTTTTTTTTCTGCTGGCTCTCCTGGGCGCTGGCTTGGAGCTGCGAAAGGCTCCTCTGGGGGTGTTTTTTTTTTCTCTGCAGCTTCTCTGCGGCTGGAGTCTTGTGTTTGCGTCGGCGGCTCCCTTGGGGGCCGGCCTGACGCGGCGAGAGGCGCTTTGCGCCTCTCGCCGCGTCAGGCCGGGAGCAACTGCGAGCCGCGCTGCGCGCGGCTCGCAGTTGCTGGGGCTGGGAATCGGAGGGCTCCTACAGGAGTTGCGAAACTCCGGTTGTCTGTCATGAGGAAGGGTCCAATCTGGACCCTTCCTCATCCCGGACACATCCCGCCCCAGAACCCCTTACTGTTTTATTTAGTCCGTGGCGCCCGTGGCGCCACGGGCGGTGTACAAATGATGTACACCCAACATTCCCTTATGTCTCAAGGCAGTTTAAAATTTCAAGATTAAAAACATAAAATAAACACTCACACACCCTAATCCATCTGCCATGAAAATGTGGGTAGAAAGTGCCTTCAAGTTTCAGCTGAATTATGGCAACCCCTCATGGAATTTTCAAGACTAGAAGTGTTTTTTTTGGGGGGGGGTCCTTCATTTTCTGGCCCTGAGTAGCAACCCTAGACTTGCTAGGTGATCTCCCTTTCCAAGTACTAACGAAGGCCAATACTACTTACCCCCCATGATCTACCATGATTGTGTTAGCCTGTGTTATTCAGATCAAGGCACCAAGGGAATATTTACAGTAAAGCTCTCATGAAAAGTCCATGCAGATATAACTTCTAAAGATGGTATTCCCCTTCCCTAATCAGGGAGCCTGTTTCACAAAGGGCAAGCCCCAATACAGAAGTAATGAGCTGTAGCAGGTGCCTTGTGGGCCACTTTAGAACACAGGGACATGTGGAGGAGAGGTAGTCCTGCAGAGAAGAAATCTCTCATGAATCTTTTTCACAGATTGTTCTTCAAATTTCCATCCAGAATTAGATAACAGCCAGTTTGCAGCCATTAATTATTACAAAACTGGCCTTTAAAATCTATCCAAAATCCTCTTTTCCATGCATTCTTTGGAATACTCAATTTATAGACATAGGCTTTTGGTGTGTGTATTTACATATCTTTAGTGTGAGATATCCAGTGTCAGTGCAGGAGATCGACCTACATGGCATTTAGGTAGGTCCTCCCCAGCCATATAATTGTAAGACAACATGATGAATTCTTTAATATAGATTTGTACCAGCAATTCCAGGAAATTCATTACATTCAAAGTTCACTGTGGAAATGAATAACACTTTGCAATTCACAAATCAAGTTCTCACATTGCTTCCTTTGACAAATATGCATATTTGAATTCACATGAGGCAAACCAAGGGGACCAATGAATTTAAGACTGGCTGCTAACATTTGGTTCCGCCCTAGCCCAATGATCAAATCTTCTCTAGTAGATAATATGCAGCTTTACCTCATGTCTCCAATTTTTCATTACTATGTATAGACAGCTAGTGAACTTCCCATCCAAGGGTGCCCAGAAGGGCAAAGAGAAGACCAGGCTGTACTGTCCTATCAGCCCGCTGTTTTTACTATATGGTTAGATGAAGGCTGAATGAAGTCAAGAACATTTGTGGTCCTCATCATCCTTATCCATTGTTGTTCCTCTATATATTTATGAAACAGCCTAGGGGGTGGGACATGTCCAGCTGTCCAAGTTGGAATAGGGCCTATCAGGGTGCAGCCAGCTTTGCCCTGATTGGCCCTGCCCCTGCAGCTTCCGCCCTCCATCCCTGGCCTCTAGCCTCTTTGCTCTCAGATGCCTCAGTGCCTGGAGCCAGCAACAGGTAAGGGGAGAGGGCCCTGGGCAAAGGGTCATGGTGGAGGGCCTCTTGGCCTGCTAGGCTGGGCCTGCTGATGAGGGCCTCCGCTGATTGCTCATTAAGGACTGCTAAGGAGCTGACTAGCTGACTGCTAAGGAGCTCTGTCCTGGCCCTGCTAATGAGCTGCCAAGCCTCCGCCCACCCCACTTGATCTGGCTGCAAGCTGCCGCCCAAGGCCACCTTAAGATGCCTGGCCAGGAGAGGGGGCCCTTTCAAGGCCTGTTCTTAGGAACGGGCCTTGAAGCTAGTCTCTTCATAATTAGTCTCAGCTGGGAAAAACAACTGGGTTTGCTGTTCTTCTCCTGAGGCACCACAGCATTTCAATAGGCCTTCTTTCTTTACTGGCTGTATCTGGAGTTTTTAAAAGCAATATGTAGGATGTCCATAGCGCAGAGCTTCTCCACAAGTCCTACAGAAAACATCTTCATTATTGTGGCAATGTTGGGCCATTTTACATTGAAGGGCTCCTGCATGAAGTGTCGCTGGGAGAACAAGTTCTCATATAGGTGAGGGATCAAAATATATCTGTGGATGGAATTGCAGCAATGTGGATGGAATTACTGCCTATGTCCTGCTTGGTAGGCTCTGTGTTCTCACATTTCAGGGGGCTGCATGACTGTTTTCTTTCCTGATTACTGACTAGTTTTCCCCAGCATAATCAGCATGTGGGTCTTGCTCTCAATATCCCTTTTGACAATTGCCAGAATGCCTACTAGGTCACCTTTTGGAACTGAGTCCAAAGAGAAAGGGCAAGTAATAAATACTATTAATAATATCTGCACAGCATGTGCAAACAATTTGAACCTCAATGACTTGGTGTTTTGTAAACATACTACCTGCTCAGTTGGGGATAAGGTTAATTGAGGATAAAAGTTATATCCATCCAGAGGTACTTGGCTTTGTGCCAGTTTCCTTCTATCAGAAATTTCCCAAGTTGATAATACAGCAGCAATAAAACATCTGGGCCTAATTAGTTCTACTGCCTTCACCTCTTTGTGATACCTCTGAGTAAGTGACTTATCTTCATTCCTGTTCCTACCTACTTCCAAGTTCTTTCCAGCTCACATAAGCCCTTCTCTGGGTTGCTGTTTAGTGACTTCTGCTTGCCTTGATTCCTGTCTATTTGGATCCGTTCTTCTGAAATCAGTGTGGTTCTTATATCACAATTGTGCAATGTCAGTCCTCTGCAACATAGAAAATGAGAGTGCTGAAAAGCATTTAGTTTTTTAAAAACATATTTCAGTATGGAAAGAGTATAATTTTGTTTGTTTCTGTTTTTAATACATGCTGCTTAATACTTGGGTGCTTTCGTGGATTCCTTGAATCATGGACAACAAAATTTGAGTCCAATAGTACCTTTAAGAGCAACAAAGTTTTATTCAAGGTGTGAAGTTCGGCGTTCCATTGTCCCTCAGACAATGGAACAGGGATCATAAAAGTACAGATATAAGGAAAAAGTGAATGGCATCATAACATCCAAAAAAAAATGCAGTATGATAATTCTTTGCTAGAAAAGCAAATTAATACTTTGGATTCAATTGTTATTCACATAAACATTGGGACAATAAAAATGTCAAGGTTAGTGATTATTGGCAGACACTTTCCCAGTTGTGAAAAGAGGTAATTAATAGTGACTTGTTGCTAGCCCCATCCATCTTCACCCAAGCAAGGAGGCAACCCCACAAATGATCCCATCCTAAGAACAGAGAGTTAGATTCTAAATAATATTGCATACTTACTTACATCCCATAACAATCTCATTGTCCCAAATAAAATTAAGAGAGGATTGTAAGGAATGGGGATCTAAGAGTTGAATGAAGTTAGCATACATAGTGAGATAAAAAAACCCTATGTTGAGTCCTGGATATTCCATTGTTTTGAGTGTTATAATAACTTGCATTTCTGCAATCCCCCTTTCTAATCTGTTTTTGAAGTTCCTTTGCAATAAAACGGCTTCTTGTCGAATGTCCTGGAAAGTTGGAGTTTTCTCCTACAGGTTTCTCGGTCCTGAGAAACCTGTAGGAAGTTTGACCTGTTTGCCCTATGTAGAGAACAAGGGGGCATTGTTGGCATTTAATGGCATTTACAGTGTTAGAAGATGAGCATATAAATAAGCTTAGATGGTGTAGGTGATGTTATTAGGTCCAGTGATTGTGATGTTGCAGTGTAAGTGGCAGCAAAGTTGACAATCTTGAGCTTCTAGAAGGACAGAGAAAAAAAACAATGTTTTTCTTTGAAATCTCAAATAAAAAATAGGGTAAAAACCAGAAACATGAATCTCTCTTAGACTCTTGGATTTCCTATAGAGCGGGTTTCATTCTGAAGAACTATCAGTGAGGGGGAAGATCAACTGCTGGTTGTACCATCTATCCTGATGAGGCATCGTGATAAGAGCTATCTGGAATCATATATCAGTTCACTGTACAATGGGATAACTGGTTTCTGATTCTAGAGATCCTGAACAGCTGGCAATCCTATTCTGCCATTAAGTGCTGCTCACCTGTTTGCTCATGATATCCACAGGGGAGCAAGTGCAGGAAATCAAATGAGAGACAATGTTTCACCAAGCTTTCTTGGGATGGGGATAGGATATATGCACCAACATGACTCAAAGTGAACCCTTTCTTTTAGGTATACCTGCCTCTACTCTCAGGGATCAAAATTCTAGCCTTTATCCTTTGGCAGTCTGAAAAAAACTGTAATGGGATTTGTTACCCTGCACCCCAAGCACAGACATTGCTAATTACATTTTCCCACACGTTCATTAAACGTTTAAACAGCATTTCCACATACAAATGGCACATAACAAGGTAGCTTTTCCGAGATCATTTTGTGTATAGTTTCCAAAGACACTAATTGATGTTTAATGATCTTGTAATTGATCTCTGTCATCTTGTACTGATGGAGAAAAATGCTAGAATGTATTTTAGCAAAACGGGAATTAGAACACTTTAATGCAATATTATTAACAATGTAACTCAGATCCACATTTACTGCAATGGTATAAAAATAGAAGTAGCTTACTGGGGAAATAAACTGGTAATTCTGGCAAATATACTTGAAACCTTTATTATTATTATTATTATTATTATTATTATTATTATTATTATTATTATTATTATTATTATTATTATTATTATTATTATTATTATTATGCTAATAAAATGCAACTTTGCTTATAGCTATGGAAGATACTTGTGTCATTAAAGTTTCTATTTCCTTACAGGTCTTGGTGTTCTTTTTTAACTTTGAACTGGTTAGGAATACATTACACAAGGATCACAGAATCATAGAATCACAGAGTTGGAAGGGGCCATACAGGCCATCTAGTCCAGCCCCCTGCTCAGGATCCATTATCCATTATCCTGTCACTGTAATCATGTTTCCTTCTGAGCTAATGAAAAAATTAAGGCAACAGTGACACACTAGACCATTTTGTTTGGCACCCAGGGCTAGATCTCCTCCCAAGTAAGCGAGGAAATGTTGACATTGCTGCAGCTAGTAGCACAGGACAAGGCAACATATATGGCTTATGCTCATCATCAGTTCCTGGACCTGCATATCCACAAGCCAGGAGAAGGGAGACTCTGGCAGTGGCACTGAGGCTTGACTTGCTCCAAGTATGTCTGGCCAAGTACAACCTTTGGCTGCCCCACTCCATTTTATTTGTCAGCACACTACATCTTCACAGGTAGACATTGAGAAAGATTTGGGGACAATCCACTAACATGGTGCAAGGTCTTGCAGGTGAATTAGACAACAGCCTATAGTCTTCTTTTCATTTAGCTTGGTCTTTTGGTTTCAATATTGTTTACAGTGATTTTCCAGTCATCTTACAACCAAAGCTTGATGGAACTAGCCATTTCTGATTGCAGGTGTTTAAATTCCAACTTGAAACTGACTTTTGACTTTGAATAAGATGTACTTGTACAGAGTCATACCTATTAAGGTACTGGAAGAATGAAATGAAAGAAGAGAGAAGGGTGTATTCTGCCCTGATTTCCTTGGGGTGAAAAACTGGATGCAAATGTGATATGCATGTTTTATGTATATCTAAATCAGAATCCAGTAGCACCTTTAAGACCAACAAAGATTTATTCAAGGGATGAGCTTTTGAGTGCAGGCACTCCAGTGCTTGCACTTGAAAACTCACGCCTTGAATAAATCTTTGTTGGTCTTAAAGCTGCTACAGATTCTGATTTTATTGTGCTACTTCAGACTAACACTCATTTGAATCTATCCTTATGTATATCTGTCATGGATGAAATCCAAGACATTTTCTACATGAATTTGTCTATATATTTTAACCAGCTCTCTGTGCTAATGGCCATTGTAACACCTACATAGCCACTCTTCAGCTAGGAAACTAATCAGGAGAACAAAAGAAGAAATTAGAACCTCAGGAAGCCATTATAGAACAGGAGAACAAAGAGGCATAGAAAGGAAAGGGAAAGCAAAAGTAAAACTTTAGAGTGGAGTAGGAACATCCCAGCTGGTTGCTATGACAAAGGCTAAGGATTGTAATGGTTATTTTATGTGGGCTTCCACATTAGAAGAAGAAGAAGAGTTGGTTGTTATATGCCACTTTTCTCTACCCGAAGGAGGCTCAAAGAGGCTTACAGTTGCCTTCCCTTTCCTCTCCCCACAACAGACACCCTGTGGGGTAGGTGAGGCTGAGAGAGCCCTGATATCACTGCTTGGTCAGAGCAGTTAGATACTTGTCTAAAATTGCCCTGATTTGTTCAACCAATTTTAATAGAGAATAACATCATTATCAACACACTGCATTCCTGTGGTTCCCCCATGGTCCATCTGTCCTTTCTCGAATCTCATTTATAAAGTTTTTTTTTTAATATAAAGTACAATTGCAGCTTGAAGTCATCCATAATGAACAATCAAAGAACTATTGAGATTTCTCAGGCTACTACTCATTTAAATTTTAATACCTTCCTTCAGCTCACAACTTGATTAATTACTTCCTATTCTTTCTCATGACCAGGCAGAACATTCATGAGCCAATTGCTAATTATTGGTTTGGGGGTTGGGGAAGTACTTATTTTCACTTTGCAAAGAAAGTTGCTCATTTTTTAAATTTATTTTTATATCATTACAATGCCCTACGAAATTGGACGAATATAAAATAACATACAGTGGCTTTGCCTACAAAAAGGAAGTAATTTAATTTTCACACACAAATACTGATAATTAACAAATTGTTAATGAATGTTGACACTTGCTGTGGAGAGAACAGGAAGTAATTCATTAAGCCATAAAGTAAAGGAGAAGAAAATTGCAGGGAGGAGCATGCCCTTTGCAGAATGGGAATTTTTATAACAGGATATTGCTTGTGGGGGGCAGGCATGACTAAACTGTATAAAGAATATAGTGATACATTAAGTGGCATGTGACCCCTCAGTTTCAGTTCTTATTACAGGTACTTTATATATTTAAAAGGATGATCAATCTTGAATATAAATTGACCTCACCCTGAAATGAGGTTACACAGGAAAGCCAAAGACCCTCAAATTAAAATCACCCCTCCTGAAACAAGGAACAGTATAAACAGTTTTGTACTAGCAATCCATATGCAATAAACAACATAAGACTATCAGATAAGAAAATAATTACTTTTACTTTTCACATCACTTTATATTGGAACTATTCACAAGAAATATTGGATCACCATGTTTCAAACCTTTAAAGAAAAGGCTGGGTTTTTAAACAGCTCCCCCAAGACCTTAGTAAAAAAGACTGAAATAATGAGTGAGCATTGTGCTTGAGGTAACAATGATATTGTATTTGTAGAGTTAGGTAAGTACATAAGAACAGATGAAGATCCATGCTGGATCAGGCCAGAAGCCCACTGAGTCCAGAATTCTGTTCTTACAGTGGTCTACCAGTTACCTATTGGAAGTTCACAAACAAGAAGACTGAAATGGCATCATCCTACCTATGCCTCCCATTGGCCCACTATGCACGAGTGGAAGGTCCGCATTCGGGGTGGAATGGCGGCGGTTAAATCACCAATTATGCACGCTGCAGGCGGCAACCAGGTGCAGAGTCAACGTATGCCACCGAAAAAGCCATGTTAGCAAGATGCGGAAGAAAGTGGAGCTTCCCAGGATCCAGGGCACAGCCAAAAGCGGCTCCAGAGTAGCCACATGCATAATCGGATACTCTGGGTTTTGCCGTGGTTGCATCCCGTCCCGTGCATAAGCGGTTTGCTTCGCTTCTTCCTCCTCCGTGTTCTCCATGCTGGCGTTTCAGCAGCCGTGCATAATAGGCCATCAAATGGAATTCATCGGAATTCATCCTGGTGTGGTTTGCCTGCTTAGCAGCCCTTTACATTACATGTTGGAATGGTGAGGTTGCAAAACTTGGTCCCACCCCTAAGTTTGAATGTGCATATGTAAACATCTAAAGTTTCATGAAGACCTAAAGACTCCCATTTCTCATTGTCTTTCAACCAGGGTGTATTTAAAATGTATATCATATATGAATACCTGGCATACATGTAGGCCCAAACTCACCTGTAGTCATTAATGAATTTATTTTGGCTGTTAAAGATGAGCTTTGATGGAACTTTATCAGGTTGCTTTAGAACTAGATCCTTTTTAGCTCTCTTTCCACTCCCTGTTTTGAGTTGTTATCAATATTCTCTTCAGTGCCTTGTCATCAAAGGCATTCTTTATTTATCCTCATCAAGCCATCGTCTAAGCCATTTAATGACTAAACTCCTGATATTGAACCATTCTCCCATTATGTCATCCTCCTGTCTGTGTAAATTATCACTTGGCAATGACTCTTTTCCTCACTGTCTGGCATTTGGTTTCTGAACTAAGCTCTCATAACAAGCCGGGATTTTTAAGTCCCAAAATCAGATAAAATGCCAAGACAATAAGGCGGCTGACTACTAATGATCTGAGATTTTAATTTTTTTCATTGATTTTTTTAAAGGATGCAATTAAACTGAAGAGGAATCTGGTTTTATGGTTAAAGCTGATTTGAAACTTTATGCATTTCTCCTCGAGGCATTTGAACAGAATAGATAGAAAAATATAGTGATAAGGCATTCCTTGGGGAGGTGGAGAGCTTCAAGTATAAGATGTTAAGGTTGGATTCAAAGATGTCACATGGCTAGTCCATACAGAACTGAGGGTCACTTCAAATATGCAGAGCTAGGTCAAGAACACAGTTAATGTACAGTGTGTTCTTGCCACTGGTAGTGGGATTGTGCTGCCATTTATCCGCTATACTTTGGCCAAGAACAGATCTAGCATACAATGCTAGATCTAGCACTACATCTGAATCAGTATCAGGTTTTTATATCTGTGGTACCTTCTGCCAGCTAATTTATGAATCAGCCCTTAGGAAAACAATCTTATATCTATACTCTTCCATGATTCTCTCTGATGAAGCAGAGAAGTAGAAGAGATGATAGAGCTTTACAGATGTCACAATGTCACAATACTGGAAGCCTGACAACTGGGAACAAGCACTACCCATGATCTTTCTGATACATATCATTACCATGTTGTCTGAAAGGGGTATCACATATATTTTGCTTATGCATACATTGTCTGTACATGTGACACCAAATCCTGATGCTTCAGAGTTCTGGTTCATGTCTACCAAAGTTGAAAATCCCCTTGCTGCTTTTTTTCCAGACAACTGTGCCCTTCTAGACAGCTAAGCATATTGGAAGGATCTCTGTGAAGTTGGTAGGCTTCCAGTAGCTGCAGGCATAATATCTGAAGGCTAATCTAGTTTTACAGATTTATATTCACTCTTCATCTCAGCAGATAATGACCACTTGGAAGAAACAAAAGAACAGAGGTCCTCTAGTCTAGCGATCCCCAACCTGTGGGTGGCAGACCACATGTGGTCCTTCGACTAATTGGAGGTGGGCCCCGAAGGATGCCTTCTCCCCTCCCCCGGCCCTTTACTTCACCCCCCCAGCCCTTTACAACACACTTCATTGTTGTGTCATGTCTGTATCTTATTTTGAAGGGATGTTAAAACATTACCATAGCTATCAGGGAGTGCTAGGGCAGTGGTTGAGAGTAGAGGAGTAAACTACCCCCCCACTGGGCCTCAGTAAAAGGCGTTGAGTGGTCCCCGGTGAGTGGTCCCCAGCGTTGAGTGGTCCCCGGCTCTAGTCCATAGCTCCATCTTCCCCATCTCAATACAAGGGAATGCTTTTAAAATTTCTTAATGCTCTTTTATTATTTTCTCTTGATCAGTTTCTCTATGGGGCAACAAGAAAGGTTGAAATGTACTGAAATGCTTGAAATGTGCATGGGCTAGATGTGCTTTGCCCTCACACCCATCTCTTTAACCAAAATGTGACTTTTTCTACAAGAAGCACTATTTTCATGACTAGTCTATTGATTTCATGGCTTGTGATAATGGACCTGCCTGTATATTTGTGGCCTAGCTCAGCTGTGCACCAAGGCAAATGAAATAGCTACTCAGCAAAAGCTTGATAGATGATTACATTCCCATTTGCTCAGATGATAGACGGAACTTGTCAGGAGTATCTTGCAATGTTACTTCTCCTTTCCACATAATGGTTCACTGCATTAGGGCAGTGACTCTGGAAAGTATACCTCTTTTTGCCAATGGCACACAGTTAACATTGGATTTGGGCCCAGGAGAACATTGTTTTAAATCTTTGAACACTCACAAACATCATCAGATAATTTTGGTAAATTCATATTCTTTCAGCATATCTCATAGAGTTGTTGTAAATCACAGAATCATAGAGTTGGAAGGGGCCATACAGGCCATCTATTCCAACCCCCTGCTCAATGCAGGATCAGCCCAAAGCATCCTAAAGCATCCAAGAAAAGTGTGTATCCAGCCTTTGCTTGAAGCCTGCCGGTGAGGGCGAGCTCACCACCGCCTATTCCACTGCTGAACTACTCTGACTGTGAAAATGTTTTTCCTGATATCTAGCCTATATCGATGTACTTGTAGTTTAAACCCATTACTATGTGTCCTTTCCTCTGCAGCCAACGGAAACAGCATCCTGCCCTCCTCCAAGTGACAACCTTTCAAATACTTAAAAAGGGCTAACATGTCCCCTCTCAATCTCCTTTTCTCCAGGCTGAACATTCCCAAGTCCCTCAACCTATCTTCATAGGGCTTGGTCCCTTGGCCCCAGATCATCTTCATCACTCTCCTCTGTACCCTTTCAATTTTATCTACGTTCTTCTTGAAGTGAGGCCTCCAGAACTGCACACAGTACTCCAGGTGTGGTCTGACCAGTGCTGTATACAATGGGACTATGACATCTTGTGATTTTAATGTGATGCCCCTGTTGATACAGCCCCAAATGGCATTTGCCTTTTTTACCACTGCATCACACTGCCTGCTCATGTTTAGCTTACAGTCCACAAGTACCCCAAGGTCTCGTTATATAAAGATATAAGGGATAAAGGGAAATTTTAATACTGTTCTGAACTCCCTGGAAGATGCATAATCTGAAAATGTAATCATAATAAATAGTATGGGTGATCAAAGTTTTGGCTGAGAAAATTCACTGGCGGTGGTAGTACTAAAAAGGTCAATGAGTGAACAAGAACTAGTATCCAGAAAAACTAGCTGAACTCTGTTTGTTTGAAGAAAAGTTGGTTCTTATATGTTGCTTTTCTCTACAAGGAGTATCAAAGCAGCTTACATTTGCCTTCCCTTTCATCTCCCCACAACAGACACCCTGTGGGGAAGATGAGGCTGAGAGAGCCCTGATATCACTGCTCAGTCAGAACAACTTTATCAGTGCTGTGACAAGCCCAAGGTCACCCAGCTGGCTATATGTGTAGGAGGAGCAGGGAATCAAACCCAGCTCACCAGATTAGAGGTCTACACAGATTCACTAAGGCCAGATGCTATAATTCTCTGTGTGTGTTTGTGTGCATATGCATATAAAAGCCAGATATTTAGGTGGTTTCCAGAATATTTGTGCAAATTCCCTTATGTTGACAATGCAGTTAAGAAAGAAGGCGATTATCCTCATCTCCAGTGTCGCATATCATATATTGTTGTAAGAAAAACAGATTTGAATCATAGAATCATAGAATTATAGAATCATAGAGTTGGAAGGGGCCATACAGGCCATCTAATCCAACCCCCTGCTCAACGCAGGATCAGCCCTAAGCATCCTAAAGCATCCAAGAAAAGTGTGCATCCAACCTTTGCTTGAAGACTGCCAGTGAGGGGGAGCTCACCGCCTCCTTAGGCAGCCTATTCCACTGCTGAACTACTCTGACTGTGAAAATTTTTTTCCTGATATCTAGCCTATATCGTTGTACTTGAAGTTTAAACCCATTACTGCGTGTCCTCTCCTCTGCAGCCAACAGAAACAGCATCCTGCCCTCCTCCAAGTGACAACCTTTCAAATACTTAAAGAGGGCTATCATATCCCCTCTCAACCTCCTTTTCTCCAGGCTGAACATTCCCAAGTCCCTCAACCTATCTTCATAGGGCTTGGTCCCTTGGCCCCAGATCATCCTCGTCGCTCTCCTCTGTACCCTTTCAATTTTATCTACGTCCTTCTTGAAGTGGGGCCTCCAGAACTGCACACAGTACTCCAGGTGTGGTCTGACCAGTGCCGTATACAAGGGGACTATGACATCTTGTGATTTTGATGTGATGCCCCTGTTGATACAGCCCAAAATGGCATTCACCTTTTTTACCGCTGCATCACACTGCCTACTAATGTTTAGTTTACAATCCACAAGTACCCCAAGGTCTCGTTCACACACAGTGTTACCTAGAAGTGTATCCCCCATCCAGTAGGCATGTTTTTCATTTTTCTGACCCAGATGCAGAACTTTACATTTATCTTTATTAAATTGCATCTTGTTCTCATTTGCCCATTTTTCCATTGTGTTCAGATCTCGTTGAACTCTGTCTCTTTCTTCCGGAGTATTTGCCAGTCCTCCCAATTTGGTGTCATCTGCAAACTTGATGAGTAGTCCCTCCACCCCCTTATCTAGATCATTAATAAATATGTTAAAAAGTACCGGGCCGAGCACCGAGCCCTGAGGTACCCCGCTACTTATCTCTCTCCAGTCTGATGAAACACCATTGACAACAACTCTTTGAGTGTGGCTCTCTAACCAATTCCCTGTCCACTTAACTATCTGAAAATCCAGATTGCAGTCCTTCAACTTATCCATCAGAACATCATGGGGAACCTTGTCAAAAGCTTTACTAAAATCCAAGTAAACGACATCAACCGAATTTCCCCAATCCAGCAAACCTGTTACTTGGTCAAAAAAGGAAACCAGGTTGGTCTGGCAGGACCTGTTGGAGACAAATCCATGCTGACTTCCTTGGATCACCAAATTGTCCTCCAGATGTTTGCAGATCGCTCCCTTTAATATCTGCTCCATTATCTTCCCCACAACAGAGGTCAGACTCACTGGACTGTAGTTTCCCGGGTCATCCTTCCTCCCTTTTTTGAAGATCGGAATAACGTTTGCTCTCTTCCAGTCCTCCGGGACATCTCCAGTCCTTAAAGAGGTCCCGAAGATGATGGACAAGGGCTGTGCAAGTTCTCTGGAAAGTTCTTTGAGTACTCTCGGGTGCATTTCATCCGGACCAGGGGATTTGAACTCATCCAGTGCAGCTAAATGCCTCTCGACAACCTCTCTATCCATGTTAACCTGCCACCCAGACACTATCCTTTGGCTACGGCCATCTCTAGATGTGCCTAAACACTTTGACCTGTGGGAAAAAACAGATGTAAAATAGGCACTAAGCCTTTCTGCTTTCTCTGCATCCTCCGTTAGAGTTTGTCCATCTGCACCCAACAGTGGGCCTATTGCCTCCTTTACTTTACGTTTGCTCCTCACATAACTGAAAAATCTTTTCTTGTTACAATGGGCTTCCCTGGCCAATCTTAGCTCACTCTCAGTTTTGGCCTTTCTGATGATTGATCTACAGTGCCTAGTAACCTGTAGGTACTCTTCTTTAGAGCTCTGTCCTTCCCTCCATTTCCTGAACATTTTCCTTTTCTTTCTTATTTCCTCTTGACGTTCTCTGTTCATCCAAGTCATTCATTTGGTAAGTCATTCATCAGGATGTGATAGAATTCCCAGGTCCTTCCAGGCAACTGTCAGGGGATGGGAGGGGGGAGAAAGGCCCAGTCCTCATTACGGGTGTCTCACAGGAAGTGACGTTATCATGCCAGCAACTTCCATGCGGCACTCTGGTATTTGGGCATTTGGGGGGAAATCTCTATGGTAGAAGCCAGATTTAACATAGTTTTTGCTGAAATACCAGATCATCAGCCGGTAATCACTGTCATGATGATGTCACTTCCTGGACCTTTCTCTTTCTACTGGTAAATTCATCCACTGGCCAGCTAATCAGATAGGGCTTGGAGGCAGGAGAACCCTGCCTCCACTGGGGGATCAGGGAATCCTAAGATGCACTCAATGGGCCAACTCTCCACATGGGCCCACCTGTCTTATCACTGTCCTCTCATTTGCCCTCTCCAATGTACCCAATAAACACTGCCACCCAGAGATTATTGGCAGTAGTTACTTTGCATGGACTTATCACTGCTCATTCTTTTAGAGAGGATTATAGGAGCAAATACAAACTTCTGTTATCTTTAATATAAATGTTATTTATTCAAAGAAAAGAAAGAGGAAGAGATTACAAAGCTTCTGATATTGATTCTGATCCTACTAGAGTGAACCATATTTCACAACAGGTTTATCCAGCTACCAGAATATGTGGAATCAAAAGCGGGTATCACTTTCTTAGCATGGTTCTTCTAGTTTTACACAGATATAATGGCTTGTGTTTGTACAGAGATTACAGGACCAGATTGTCATAAAGTGTGTGTGGAAATGTCCAGATCTGATCTTCAGATCAGTGGCAGATTAAACATTTATTTTAACAAGGAACCTGGAGTTATGGGCAGTTCCCGGTGCATACAAGTGAACCACAGGAAATTCTGACTGCTGTTGTGCCATACATTATTTCACAATAGTTAAAATGCTTATTCCAATGTAGAAGAGGGCAATGTCCTTCATCTTATGGCATATTCATACTTTCTGATCATATATATATAGTTCCCCGGCCATGTGTGGCAACTAGCAGGACGGTTGGGGTGGGGCCAGGGACATGGAAGAAGAAGAAGAAGAGTTGGTTCTTATATGCTGCTTTTCCCTACCCGAAGGAGGCTCAAAGCGGCTTACAGTTGCCTTCCCATTCCTCTCCCCACAACAGACACCCTGTGGGGTAGGTGAGGCTGAGAGAGCCCTGATATTCCTGCCCGGTCAGAACAGTTTTATCAGTGCTGTGGCGAGCCCAAGGTCACCCAGCTGGTTGCATGTGGGGGAGTGCAGAATCGAACCCGGCATGCCAGATTAGAAGTCCACACTCCTAACCACTACACCAAACTGGCTCTCGGGTGGGTCGGTTGACGTCATCTATGTCTATATCACTTCTGGGGAAAACCTGGAAGATTTCAGCAATTTCTAGTATTACCCTGTGTCACTCAATGTATTCTACAAAAGTGCCATAGCACTGTCCCTTTTTAATTATTTTTCTCCTGCCACTACTTGGAGCAGCAGTGGGCACATAGGGCTGCTGTTGAGAGGCCTCCTATCATAGTGGGAAGCCCAGCAACCCTGATCATGCATGAAAAGGGGAAAAATATAACATGAGAGTCAGAAGATTAGTCTCCCCAAACAATATGAGGCCATCAGAATCAATCTACAATCCAGACTACTACAATGTATGACAAAGACAAGGACATTATTTTGTTAAAATTCAATAAAATTAATAAAGTGAGCATTAATTATCCGTGCACATACTTGTTTGTAAGAAAGAGTCAATATATGTTCACTTGAACCAGCTTGGTATAGTGGTTAGGAGTGCGGACTTCTAATCTGGCATGCCGGGTTTGATTCTGCACTCCCCCACATGCAGCCAGATGGCTGACCTTGGGCTCGCCACAGCACTAATAAAGCTGTTCTGACCGAGCAGGAATATCAGGAGTCTCTTAGCCTAACTTACCTCACAGGGTGTCTGTTGTGGGGAGAGGAGAAAGAAGGTGACTGTAAGCCACTTTGAGCCTCCTTTGGGTAGAGAAAAGCAGCATATAAAAACCAACTCTTCTTCTTCTTCTTCTTCTTCTTGACAAACTGGTCACCATTACCTGTTAAATGTGGGGATTCAGTCACACATTCAGTTGCACATTATGAGTATAATGTAACATGAGAATTATTCAACACATTTATAAGGAACAATCTAGTGTACATAGAATACAGTACGTATGTTCAGTTCCCTCTAACTTGAGAAAAACAGGCCTACTGTGTCTCTCCCTGAGGCTAAAAAGAGGTTCCAACCATACCAAACTACTAGATCACATCTGACAGGCATTTTGTTAGTCTTCAAGCAACTGCTTTAAAAAAAAATCTTACAATGTAGATAAGAACCATTTTTTGGAAGATTATTGGCATTTCATCAGTTTAGATCAATTATAGCAAGAATGACTCCCTCATGTAGATAATGTATTACCATAAACTGCTACCCTTCCCAGTTAAAAAAAATAAAGGTAATGGTAAGAAATATTGGATTCAATATACACTTTTATTTAAGTGCATTTCACTTCAATCCCATAGAAAAGGATTATAGACTGACTTTCATGGACTTATCATCAAGTTCCAGTAGCACAGCATGCAGACTGTGCTGTGAGGGTGGAAATTCCGGTGCTTTTCTCAATAACTATGATTGCAATAAGGAAAAATAAAGATGTATTTAACCTGTTGGAAAATTGGCCTTTGACTCTTAGCATGAAGTTCCATTATAAAAACTGTAAACTGTCAAAA
Source organism: Paroedura picta (assembly GCF_049243985.1). Classification (NCBI taxonomy): domain Eukaryota; kingdom Metazoa; phylum Chordata; class Lepidosauria; order Squamata; family Gekkonidae; genus Paroedura; species Paroedura picta. The sequence goes on from NC_135372.1 coordinate 118,701,776, forward strand.
TCATGTTATATTGCCATGTTATATTTCATGTATTTTACCGTTATATTTCTATTTTCATTTTACTTTCAATAAAGAGATTGTTTTTCAACAAAAGCTGCTTATTGAGAGAAGTTGACTGGAGTCTCACAGAAGCATGGGGCACGAACATAGTCAAAGAGAAACTGGACTAGTCCCTCAGTTCTGAATTTAAAAAAAAAACAATCTTAGAAGTTTCCAATGATATAAATTCAAGGTACAGCTCATTAAAATTACAAACAAAGGTGCCATCTCAGGTTCAAAGGCATGTTCCTATATGCATTCAAGTCCAAAGTTGAACCCCCTCTACACATCAACCACAATCCAGTGTACATACGCTGAAAGCGTAAAGAGCTCTATTGAAATTCTTTTGGCGTTCCTTGAAATTTCTCAGATGTTATGCCTGAGGGGGTACTTCCACATTCACTTTGTATTTTACTTTTGGTGAAATTTCAGTGGCAATTCTAGTGGGTTTGCTGAGGAGATGGTTCTGTCCCATGAGAAAACTCACTTCTGTCTGATGAATTCATTTGTATGCATCACTTCCCTTATTAGTAAAGTGGATGTCATGTGTGTGGACATGCTGGGTGCTGAGATGGCATCAGAGAGAAAATCAGGAACCAACTTCTACCCCTCCACAGGGTCCTTCAAAGAGTGAGGGACATGCTGTTTTAAAGCACAGTGTGTGAAAGCATTGTGTTCAAAGGATGCACATTTGTGTGCCTGCATCCTCTAACCTTGTTTCTCCCATAGAGAAGATTAACCATAGTCCTTGTGCATGAAGAGAATGCATTATGCCAGCTGCCCCCAAAAAGCTGTATGGAGCTCAGGGACTTGAACAGAAAGGGAATCCATATGCTAAAGAAACATCAAAATGCACATGGAGAGCAAATGCACATGGACAGCCTCAGCACTTGAAAGCAAATTTTGATGTGCATCCAATTCATACCTGCAGTTCCTGATCCATTGAGTGATGTGCACGTAGAAAGAAGGCTGTTTCCATGGACAGATTTCCTTGGTTGGACTGAGGCAAAGACACATTAGTTAGAGGAGAAGGAGCATAAAATGAGGATTATGTTTCCTCTTGTGCTGCTCCTCTTCTCTTTCCTCTGTAAAGTATTTTGATTTCCAAACAAAATGCCCTGATATTACAATTGTATCTTGTGAGTACACCCTGGATGAAGCTGAGCTATTCTGGAGCAGCTGAAAGCATAGTATAGTTGTTTTCGGATTCTTCAGAAATATATTTGGTCAACATTGCCCAAGAGATATGCAAACCCAAAGGGCTATTATTAATGCAATTAGTGTTGCATTCCTCTTGTCATAGGGACCACTAAATGTGACCCTTGTTCCATTATTAATGAGCCTTTCTTTCATTTTAGCTGAGCTAAAGAAATAGCATCCACTGTTATAACCTGATTTTTGCTGAGGGAAGTTTTGTCTGCTCCAAATGCTGGACTTTGTTTCTGTACAAAGGCCTTCTGTGTGTATATATTTGGGGGCAATGGAAAACCCAAAAGGGAAACCAAGCACAGCCTAACCAGAAAAGTTAGGAACCCAAAGGTTGAGCTGAGTTACTAAGCTTCTAATTCCACCCCCCTCCTTTTTTTAAAATTGTATTTCATCCAGTCTGGAATGCAGCAAAATTTGCAGGGTGGAAAATCACACAAAAAAACTGACTTCCAGCCAGTCACAGGTTCCTCATTCACCACTTCTTTTTTGTGCTTGATACAAAATACAATTCCTCGAACAGGATATGAAGGATTGGTTGAAAGGATTGGTTGGCTTCTGATGGCTGTGAGTAGTCTTTTCCTGTGGATAGCCACGAGCAGGTTTTGAACAGCCAAACTGTCCACTGATTATACAGTTACCTCATTGCCACTGGTGAACTGGCAGGGGTTTGAACATCCCTAGTATGCATTGGCATGTTCCTGAGTTTCCATGGCAGAAAAGCATAATGTGCTAAATAGTCGAATACTGCAGGCTAGACGTGCTTCAGTGGCCTCAGGATGCTGCTGTAGCTACATGGGTACAAATCACCTTACATGCTAATGCAGCGACAGACTCCTCTATAGGACCAGGTTGCATATTTATTTTTAAATCTAGCAAGACGTTTCCTGAGAGCTCAAGTTAGAAGACGTTCAAGTCAAAACATCTCATAATAATTGTTTCCAGAAGGCACATGAGCAGCTTGATTGACGTATTTCTCATCAATAAGTTAGATATGTTTACTTTTTTTTGTATGGATACCTTAGCATAAATGGAAAAGTCATCTAATAATGAAGAAGAATATGTGGAAATGATGGGATGGGAGAGCAAATTAACTCCTTCAGTGTGAGAAAACCACAAGCCACATTCAGCAGTGTCTCACGATCCCCTCTCCCCAAATTTGGATTGCCTTATAATGGTTCAGCAGCATCTGTCTCATTTCCCAGCTTTCTTTTCCTTCCCATACCAAGTGGTGGAGATAAACAGTGAGAAGAGGCAGCTGTCATGGTTTGCAGGACTCTGTTAAAGTTCCTGGCTTACAGCAATCATGGCTGCTTTGCTTTGTTTGCTTAAATTATTTATTTCCCACTTTTTTCCATATGAGCCCAAAGAAACTTATGAACATGAGAATGTTTTTAGAAACCCATTCAAGCCATAAATCAACACTGAAAAAAATTAAAATACATAACTATCCATGTAAGTAACTGTCTAAAAAGTTTAGCCTTGCACACTGCCTAAATAATGATGAATTTTTAAAACATCATTTCCCAGAATTCCCCGTTGCAGTTCCTGCCCTCACTAAGCCCATTAACCTTCTTCCTCCTTATAGTATGCTAGGAGGATTGTTTTTAAAAGATACACTTCCCAGAGCTTCCTCCCTCTCTACTAAAGACCCCTCAAGTTTCAAGTGAATTAGACAAAGGGGTCCAGTTTGATGGCCTCCTGAAGAGGGTGCCCCCAGACATTCTTTCCATATGGGGCAAATGATCTCTAGAGAAACCTTTTTAATTAATGCACATTCTTAGCATATTCGGATGCATTCTTGCCAGTGAGCCAGAAACTAAGGCAAAGCTTGATTTATATATACACTTTAGGGACTCACATTATCAGGGGATTCTAAGTTCCAGTACAAAAACCCAAGCTAAATTACAATATTACTACCTTTGCTAACAGGCTCTCTTAAATGTGGTATTGCTTAAGGCCTCATATGTTTTCATATGGACCTGAATTTTGGAAGAGAAGAAACCTCATCTTTGCCAGCCTCCTCAGCTGAGCATGGTTTGTCTTGACTTCTCACATAATTGCACATTGTGCTACCATTACATTATAACAATAATTCATAATGGAATTTTCTAGGGTGGACAATACAGTTATAGAGGTGACTGATTGCTCTAGTACAGTGGTACCCGACCTTTTTATCACCGGGGACCGGTCAGTGCTTGACAATTTTACTGAAGCCTGGGGAGGGGTGTAGTCTTTTGCCAAGAGACTTCACTGCCACCACCTGAGCCCCTGCTCCACTTGCTTTCCTGCCGGCACCCCTGACTTCCCACCACCCACTGGGGGGTGCTGCCAGCAGCAGCTGCACAGTGCCATGCTGAGGGGGAGCCTCACCAAAGGTGAGCTGGCGGCAGAGTGGCAGGGCAGCCCCCGAGGCAGCAGCCGGGGAGGAGAATGAGGAGGAGCTGTGGCCCGGTACCAACTGATCCATGGACTGGTCCCGGTCCCTGGACCGGGGGTTGAGAATCACTGCTGTAGCACAATGAGAGCACAATATCCAATGGTATGTAGATGCACAGAGTCTGTGACTGCTCATGGAATGTTTCAGTGCCTAGCATCTCCAACTTTATCATTATCATTATTAAGATTTATAAAGCACCCCTCCCTAATTAGGCTAAATTGATGTTAGGTGGCAGGACTCCTCCTGGTGAACCACTTTTATGAGTTTATACAGGTCACTGTTTGTGTTCCCATATGAAAGACTGAAATTTATTAAATTAGCCTTCGTGTAACTGGTCTGCATTGAAGTCATATGCTCCCTAGCAATTTTCCATCAGTATCAGAATATCTCCCTGCTCTTTTTACAGTAAACTTGTATCATAGCATATGGATGCTCATTGACCAAGACATTCTATTCATTCCCTCTATTAATTTCATCCTGTAAGGGCTAACATTGGCAAACTTTGAACTTAGCTTCTTCACATTATTGCCCAGACTGTTTTTTTTTTCCCTGTCAGGAGGACAAGAAGTGACACTTTGCTCTGTGCAGACTTTTACTGAATTCATTGGCTCCTAAGGTCATTATGGGGAGGGAAATTTCTTTTTCTGAAACTCTCTTTTTTAGATATAGCCATTGATTCCTATTATTCATTTATAAGAGAGGAATTTCTTTTTCATTTCTCTGTGATTTCTCTTTGAAAAGAAAATCAAGGCACCCCTTTTGTAGGCACCTAGAAGGAAGAGAAGCTCAATCTCTTGTTCAACTCCATTTGCTATTTATAGAAGATAGCTTTTAACTAGTAGCTATTCTTAACCAGTAGTTATTCAAGCTCATTTTGGAAGGTTTCACCAATCTGGACACACTTTCAGTTGTTTTTGATATGGAACACATCTACTGATATGCTCCCTGCAATGGAAATGATAATATGATGTCATTGTCCTGCCTCATTTAGTGTGACAGTAGATGGCGACAGAGCAGCGAGGCCCAGCACTGAGCCCCACTTGGTGCTCTGCTGCAACCACCTGACTTCTGAGGCCAGCCCCACCCTCAGAACAGCAGGACTGGCCTTGGAAGTTGGGTGGTGGTGGTGGTGGCGGCAGAGCAGTGATGCCCATCAGTGAGCCCCGCTTGGAGCCTGAAGGAGCCCCACAGCTGCCAGCCTCAAGGCAGCCATCTGAGGCAGCAGAGGACTACAGAACAAGGTGGTCCTCCTGCTATGAGAGGTAAGGCAGGGGAAGGGGAAGGAGTCTCTGTGTGTGTCTAGGGGGGGACAAGGAAGGACATCAGGGAAGTGTGAGGTAAGGGGGAGAGGCAAGGGGGAGTGGGGAAGGAGTTTGTGTCTGGGTATGCATGTGTGTATGTGTGTGTGTCTGGGAGGGGGAAGGGACCAGGAAGAATGTTGGAGAAGTGAGAGGCAAGAGGGGGAGTGGTAGAAGTTGTCTGTGTCTGGGTGTGCATGCATGTGTGTGTGAGAAAGGGGGGAGGGGACCAGGACCAAGGAGCCCCAGAGCAGGTATATGTTCCACATACCCTGTGATTTTCATGCTGTCACTAGAATTTATTGAAAAGCCTTTTTGGTCATAATAAGCTGTGTTATATATAATCTATCTTCTATATTTTTGCCTCTCACAGGATTTTCTGTAAGGCAGGGGTAGACAAATACTGGCAGGGGCTCATGGGAATTGTAGTCCATGGACATCTGGAGGACCACAGATTGATTACCCCTGCTCTAAGGTAATGCTAATAAGCAAAGCAAGTCAAACCTGTCTGTAGTTCAATGGGCCCAGCATAGCAGTCCAAGGTCCAATCTATGGCCCGCATAGTCCAAGCAAGGTCAAGGCAGAGACCTTCAAATTAATCCAAAGCCTTTTCAGATCTAACAGTGTGAGAGAAATCGTTGCACAGGATAACATGATTTGCCAAGGGTAGCTGTGCAAGTTTCTTTGGGATCAGATTGGTTGGAAACCAATCTCTTTTCCCCATTCCTCTTGTTTAAATAAAACAAAGAGAATACGCTGATGAAAATTATCAGGATTCATAAACCTATCAGGAAGGGTTTTACTGTGTCAGATATTACTTGTTCAGTCTGTGTCAGGTTTCACACTCCTACTTTTTAGTCATATAGGCTTGAGAGCAAGAGTGGAGTCGTACATAGACAGAATACGTTCATAATGTTTAGGAAGGCATCTAGTTATCTAAGGCATACAGTGGTTAGGGTTCTTAGACAGTAGAAGCATGAGGAATATGCAACTACTGAAATAATGATTAAAATATAGAGGTGGGAACAATGGGATCCTTACCTCACTCTCTTCTCTAGGTCTTAAAGAGAATAATAGTACTATATCTAAGACTGGAGAAACCCAGCTTCAGATCCCTATTGACACTGCCTTCTTCAGCAGAACTGAACCCTTCTGTCCATTGAAGGCAATAGACATAGATGGTGTAACTGTGCTTGGAAAGCTCCTTTGGTGAATTTGAGACAGCTGCTGCCTCTCAGGAGAGAGTGTGACTCAATAGTAGAGCATATGGTTTGCATTCAGAAGGTCTTGCATTCCAGCCAGCATCTATCTGTTGTGTTCCTCCTGGGATGGACTGGGCCTTCAACACTATCCTGGATAACTTCTTAAAGCTAATGTTGAGAAGAACACAATCTGTGCAGGGACCAATGCAGCAGATCTAGTTGTGCAATCTAAGAATTCGTTCTTTAGAATAACAGACCTGAGCAGGATTCAAAGTAGGCCTTTTTTGGGTTGCACTGTAATCCCTTACTGGCACCACTAAAGCATGCCAGGTTCTCCATGATGACACACCTGACACCACATCAAAATTAATTCCAAAGATGTATATGAATTATTGAATTGCTGGATGTCCAGTAGGATCCAGATTGTTAACCCAGTTTTCCCAGATCCATTGGAGGGGACAGAACTGATCATCACTACAATTGTTTTTTGAGTTATTTGCACCATCTATCTTGAGACCTATTGAGTTTATCACCCCCAGAAAATGTCAATTGAAATTCAGGGGCATCTGAGTATATTTAAGATTAAGATTGTGGCACACCAGCTGCGAGACCAATTACAGATGACAAGAAGCAAAGAGGTTGACTTGTTGCATGTAAACAGCCTCTATTTCCTTCACCACAGCCCAACCCCAAATGACTTCCATGCAGTTCAGATTAAGGAGAAGGGATATACTTGTAAATTAGTGTTTGGCTGCAACTGAGATCTTATTTGGTCCACCAACCAATTAATTGTGCAACTAATTAATTCCACACAAAGAAAATAACTGCTTAATTGGGATTGCCAACAGTCCTAATTGCTGCAAATAAACCATACACAACTTTTTGAGTTAAAAAGCAATAACCAAGGAAAGGGATAGTATACTTTCCTGTGGGCACTGTCCCAAGAGTATAATTCCTGGCATGCTGAACGAGTAGGTGAGGTTATAGAAACCCACCAATTGTTGGCTGGCTGCATGGGAACCAGGCTGGTGCCACCTGAATGAAGATAGTCATGAAGAGCTGTCAAGAGTAGTCAGTTGGCCATTTGGTTTGGTCGACATGACCATATATGGTCATATCACCCAATAAATGTTTAACAAATTTAGAAATGTATAAAAAATCAACTCCCACACATTCAGGTAATCCTTCCATGGCTGTCAAGAAACCCCAGGATTTCACAAAACCCTGCTTGGAAATGCCTAGTTTAAATCAAAAACAAATTATTTCAGTTTTTTAATAACCATTTACATTTCTTACAGGGGACTATTAACTGGTAAATGGATATTTTCTGTCAAATCCATTGATTTTTGTTACCCTAATAAAATAAGTAAGCTTGATAATTCTATAGTTTCTTTTATTATTGATTTGAGTTGTTGGAACTTATAACAATTATCCCATTATCTTATTTTTATAGGTTCTCATTATTTATTTATCTTGCTGGCTGCTTTGTGTATTTTATTATTGTATGTGTGTCTTAATTAGACCTCTGAGGAAGACCCAATGAGGATTGAAACATGGCAATTCTAAGAAGGTTTAAGACCTAAGATTGTAAAGTGCATAGGACAACTTTTCACCAATGGTCTATGGGCTTTGTATGTGTTTTTAACTTCAAAGTTTTTTTTTTAATGTGCAAAATAAATATTCACATATTTTGGTAACTTGTTGTCTAGTTCACAAAGACATTCAACCTTCTAGGTCCTAACTATTCAACTTAGGTTTTATTGTTCTCTGTTCTCTGTAATATTTCTCCCTTCCTTATTCTTTATGACAATTATCAGTAATTTAATAACCAGTTAAACCCATTCTTGTGTCTATTTTCCGGGGGAGGGGGGATACTTGGGACAACTATACTCATTGAGAGGCTTTGTCAGTATAAACTAGGACTTAAGGAGTCATCCATTCTGAATTGGGTTGCATTCCTTGAAGGAACAGTCCACAGACTGAGGGTGTTCTTATACCCAAGCCAACTGCAGATGGCAGCTGTGTCCAGGAATGCCTTTTTACCAGCTTTTACTGGTTATTCAGCTGCAGGTTATTCAGCTGCAGGAAAAGATCTGGCTACAGTGGTACATGTTTTGGTTACCTGTAGATTACATTACTTCAGTGCACTCAATATGGGGCTACTCTTGCAAAGTGTTCAGAAACATCCACTGTTCTTAACGCTACACTGAAGATGTTGACTGGAGTTAGCATTGCCACACCCCTGAGCCCTTGGGGGGAGGGTGGCATAGAAATTTGAAAATAAATAAACAAACAATGTGTTGCTTGCTGATTCCTGAAGCACCTTACATTCATAGCAGATGATGAATGTCACACCTATCTCCTGCAGCTATTCCATTACAACAATTTGAATGTGGAAGGTAGTCCTAGAAATGGCCCTGTCTTGCTCTTGGACTCTTCTTGTCAGTGACCCCCATAGCCTGCCATACTTTTGTTACCCAAAGAGTCTGTCTCCTATTTAAGAAGAAAAAGAAGAGCTGGTACTTATTTGCCGCTTTTCTCTACCAGAAGGAGTCTCAAAGCAGCTTACAATCACCTTCCCTTTCCTCTCCCCATAACAGGCACCCTGTGAGGTGGGTGAGGCTGCGAGAGCCCTGATATTACTGCTTGGTCAGAATAGCTTTATCAGTGCTGTAACAAGCCCAAGGTTACCGAGCTGGCTGCATGAGGGGGGGGGGGGCGGACGCGGAATCAAATCCAGCTTGCCAGATTAGAAGTCGGCACTCCTAACCACTGCACCAAGCTGGCTCTTGAGAAATTGAGAAATTATCTTTTAAGGAGGCAGAGTTAAGGGGGTAATGAGGAATCCCCACCAATGTTTACAGGGGTTTTTCCCTTAGAGGACTCTCAAAATGAACCAGGCTTTTTTATTCAAAGAAATAAAAGGGACAAAACACACATATATAAACACAAAGAAAAACACTTACAAAGCTAGTTAAGAGGAAATCAGGGAGGAGAGGGGAAAGCAATTTGGGGATAGTTATAGTTGGCAATCTTGAAGAGAGGAGGTCTACAGAAGCGGCAGCAAAACAACCAGTGTTTCATGGGAAGAAGACAAGGAGGCAGGTAGGGGTGCGTGGAGTGTTCCAAAAACACACACTAGCATAGAGCAGGAAGACATATTTCATGGGTCAAAATCTAGCCTGGAACAGGCTGACATGTAAGCTCCCAAAACAATACCTTGTCTGGAGTTGGACAATGATCTTAATGGGTGTACTTGAGGTAAGCAACAGTGGTAAATGGTTCTTGGTGACTCTTTAATTACTGAATGGGAAAACTATCAGGTTTGGGTGAATACCAGGCTAAATTAGCGAAGTCAGGCTGGGATTTAATGAGATTAATTTGAAGCAGGGTAATGTTTCCTTGAGAAACCCATTGTCCTAAATTATGCATCTACTTGGGATGGGGAAGAGGTTGTTAGTTGGCCAAACTCTCTTTCTCATACTACTAAACTATATGTCCGTAATTGTCCATAATTGTCTCTGGCTGACATCAATTTTGTGTCATTTGAGGTCAGGCAGCATATTGCTTTTGACATTTCAAATGATATTATAGGAGGAGTGTTCCTGCCCTTCAATGAGAGTAGGGGTTCGACTACTAACACTTTGTCCTCTAGAGGAACATTTAGAAATGGAATCCTCATTTGTCTTCTCAATTTCGTGAGCTTGCTGAATCGCACATTACTGATGCAAAAAAACAAAACAAAAACCCAACAACAATGAAGAATTGGCTTATGACAGCAATTGTATCCAAGGCTTCCTCTGCATGTTTTTACATTTCCTTCTGTTATTTTATGTCCAAGTGTCTGCCAGCTCCTGGACTGGTTCAATACACTGTACTAAATGTTCATTGTATCTGCCACTTTCTTATCCTATTTCAGTAGAAGGAAATCAATAGGAATTGATTAAAAAATGTCCAGCCTTATCAACTATTGGCTGAGAAGCTGGTGCCAGTTATAGATTTTAACAAAGCTTCGCATGCTGAAAATGACAATCTGAGACAAAAAGAATAGTTGGTTTCCAACTTGTTTAACAAGTTTATCTCTTTGTCTCAGGGCTTTTGGATGTTCCAATTCCCTCCTGATGACTCCCACTGAAAGAGAACCAAGTTGCCTCCTGACTTTTACTGGCATTTTATGCGGGGTGGTGGAGAAACCGTTGCAGTAGAAAATATAAACAATGCCAGCAAATGCTATTTCAGCAATTATCCATGTTTAGCAATTATGCTAATGTTGATTCTCAAAAGGCTGTTATTTGCTCAGCATGCTCTTCATACATTATCTCTGTACCTGTCTAACCCTGTATTTTCACTCGAGCTATTACAGGTTGTTTGTCAAGTTAAGTGATGTTTTCAGTAGAGAGTGTTGTCAAGGCATTGTTGCTTTAGTAGGATCTCTGCTTTTTTTTCTTCCAAATTCTACATGCTTTCTGCCATGAGCAAAACATTTCAGAAGCTTTAAGGGAACAGCAAAATGGTTTTCACACATTCACATTTCTTCTATAGGGGACGGAAAGAAATTATTTGTGTTTCTACTCTAGAATACATAGCTAGCCAATGGGTTTTATAATACCATGTTCTGCAAGATGGTGACTATTGAAAGCTATTATTTTGAAGAAGTGCAAAGGAAAAGCTTTTGTCATATAAATCCTAAAGATCACTACTCACTACTGATAACTGATCATATCAATCAGAATGAAATTCACTACAGGTTAGCATTCACTCCTGTTTACCCATTTATATTTTGCAATAGTTTAAAAAGTTTGTTTTTTTATTTATGAAGTTTTAGTAAAACAACCTTTTGCTTTTCATTTTTTTTCTCTTTCAAGTTGTTTTATTAAGTTGCCGTTCTGAACTTGTATACCTGATATCTCTCATTCATTGGTTTCTTTCTCATCATGCCAAAGGCATTTTAAAATATGTTTGATACCATTTTACCTGCTACACCACTCAGTAGAAGAAACTGATTCTCCTCCAGAATCATGGATGGTTGAATCAGGTAATCAAGTAGAGGACGAGACAGAGAAGGCTTTCATAAGGGCGTGGGAAAATATGCATGTGTGAAATATGTTTAGTGACATGGTTGTCTATAAACACCAAATCAGTAATCACAGGCTGACTGAGTGGCTTGTTCTTTATTTAAACGACTAGCTGTGCACAGAGGGAGGGACTAGAACTGTGGGAGGGAAGGACTAGAACTCCCATTGGGTGTTTTGAGAATGTACATAAGTGAAATGCATTGCACTCTACTATTGGAATGTGAACAAACTAACCTGACAGCCATGCTTGGGTGGCTCACAAAAAGTCACTGGGCTTAATGAAAAATTGACTCCTTGCTTGCAACCAGAGAGCAGAACATGAGCAGAATTAGCTGGTATTTGACCGTCCCTAGTTGCAGCAAGGGACCTTAGAAACAGATGGCAGGCTGAATGAAGATGAGGACTTCTGTTCTTGTTCTTCCTCCCCCTCCCATGACTCTACCTACCCTTAAGACAAATTCCCCACTACAAACAGAGGGGGCAAGCCAAAACTAGTATAAATCTATTAAATAGGGATAGAACTGAACAAGGGAAGGAGGCAATGAATATAAGAGCATAGGCTATGAAATGAGGCAGATGAGAATAAATTCAGTTCTTCAAGAAGGAACTGACAAGACCTTTGGAGCCATCCTGTCTCTACCGACTTACTTTTTAAAGGTGAAAGGTGGGATTTCAGAAAAGGTCACAACATTTTTCTAGGGCAACATTGTTTCTCTATGCCACTTCCCTTGTAACTATCATAAAGTTGCCAACTCCAGACTAGGAAATGTGTGTGGATTTGGGGGTTCAGCCTGGGAGGCAAGAACTCAGAGAAAGAAGTCTTTAGTAGGGTATAATGCCATGGAGTTCTATAGTGGGTTCGACAGGGAATAAGCGAGGTGCAGTCGTGCATTACAGCTCTTTTTATTTCTTATAGTGATTCCAGGTTGGAAGCAACCACGCTGACTGGGGACTTGCCTGGACAAGCCCCCAAATATATACACAGGGGTAGAGGTGGACATGCCCTTGGCTGAGCCTTGATTGGATTAGCGGAGCCTGATTGATTTAAACTCATTGGACCCCGCGATTGGGAACCTGGCAGTTCATTGGCTGTCCTTCGGGGCTGCTTGGATCCTGCTCCAGACCTCAAGCTCAGTCCTCTGCTACCTCGCATACACAGTAAATGTAAATATTTATTTATTTATTTATTTATTTATTTATTTATTTATTTGTATGCCACCCTTCCTCAAGGCTCAGGGCGGGTTTTTTTTTTGTTAAGTTGCAATTTCAGCTCTTGATACTTTGCTTAGAAGGCGGAGCACAGACCTTCTGCCTCTCACTGGTAAATATGAGGCTGCTTTAAGAGGAAGCAGGGACTCCTGTGCTGTGTGGGAGGATTAGAGTTTGCTTTTAATATCTTTAAGCTTAAAGCAGCTGGAGAATAGAAGGGGGAGATCTGATTCCAGGAGAAGAAATATGATAATTGGGGGCCAGAGGGAATTGGAGAGAGCCTTGGCCAAATTGGAAATTACCTTTTGGTACTCTTTTGCTGTAATCCCTGCAATTCCAATTATAGCAGAAAGATAAACTGTTTGACGGTGTCTTACAACGTCTTGCCTTGTACATGACTTAATCCATCCAATAAGTCTTAATGAAATCATTATTCTTATGATGTCTAATTATAGTTTTTCAGGCCTCTAAGCCCTGTGAAGTATAAAGAACGGTATTGATTTCACTGCTAAATGGGGAATAAAAGAACAGACTGAAGCTCAGCGATGACCGTGCATTGGAGGCTCTGTGTTGTGCTTAATTCAGCAAGATGATTTGATGCACGGCACTTATGAGGGGATGGAGACAGGAGCTGGTTTTGTGTATGAGGAAAAGTCGATTGCTAGATTTGGCTGAAGCTGATCTGCAGCTGTTTTGTAAGACAATCTGTTCTTACAGATGACAGGCTGTGCACAGCTTTGTTTCATGGCATTCCTAATCAATTATCAATCATCCAAGACAGAGATGATTAGCACTGGCTCAGAGGAGAGTTCAATAAACTTCATTAAAAATTAGATACAAAGAGTTTCATAGTCAGCCATGCTGGAATCGAAGAGCCCAGGGAGAATTCCCAAGCTACAAGGCACATCTACATGTCTACCTCTCCAAGGGAGATGGAACACCTCTAAACTGTTCTAATCATCTTATGTTGAACCAGCCAACAGATAGATGACCTGGACCAGCATCCAGAAATAAAAGGAAAGAATATATGAGTGAACTCAAGAATAATGTTTCTGCATGCAAGGATTTCCATCCAGAAAGCAGTCCTCCTGTTCCTATGGGATACAAGGCCAGGTACTTTGTCTAACACTCTCAGAGGTTAGAGGATAATTTTGGAAGCATTCTTAATTAGGGATGGGCACAAACTAGCTCACAAGATAAAGTTTATGATAATTTTTTTACCAGTTCATGGCAGGGCGGCCAGCACAAACTTTCCATGAATTTTCATGCAGTTCATGGCAGTTTGTGAATGGAGTAATATAAAAAGTAGGACACAGACAATATAACAATATTAAGGAAATATAATCTGTGTACAACAAAAAGAAGATTTTTATATGCCGCTTTTCTCTACCAGAAGCCTCAAAACAGCTTACAATCACCTTCCTTTCCCTCTCCCCAAAACAGACATCTCTCCCCAAAACAGGTAAGGCTGAGATAGCCCTGAGAAAGCTCAGTCAGAACATCTCTATCAGTGCTGTGATGAGCTCAAGCTCACCCAGTTGGCTACATGTGAGGGAGTGGGTAATCAAACCCAGCTTGCTAAATTAGAAGCCGTCACTCTTAACCACTAAAATCAAGCTGGCTCTCTGAGCTATACGACAATAATATATTGAAGTGTATTGGAGAAAAATTCTTCCTTGCAGTAGTCAGCTTGATATGTCGGTGTAAGTAGATCCAATTTACTGGAGGATCAAATAAAGAACAAAGCCTCCTATGTATAGAAATATTGTGTGTGAGGAAGAACATATCTGAAACAAGCCGAAAACTGGCTGCTTGTCATGTACATGATGGAATTGTTACACAGGATGTTAATGGATGATGGGATATAAAGAATTGGCATTTTGTAATAAAGAATATCAAGCGGACTACTGCAAGGACAATTTTTTCTCCAATACACTTCAATATATTATTGTTGTATAGCCTAGTTGTACACCAGTTGTACACTTCCGATCTTCAAAAAAGGGAGGAAGGATGACCCAGGAAACTACAGACCAGTGAGACTGACCTCTGTTGTGGGTAAGATTATGGAGCAAATATTAAAGGAAGTGATCTGCAAACATCTGGAGGACAATTTGGTGATCCAAGGAAGTCAGCATGGATTTGTCTCCAACAGGTCCTGTCAGACCAACCTGGTTTCCTTTTTTGACCAAGTAACAAGTTTGCTGGATCGTGGAAATTCAGTTTATGTCGTTTACTTGGATTTTAGTAAAGCTTTTGATAAGGTTCCCCATGATATTCTGATGGATAAATTGAAGGACTGCAATCTGGATTTTCAGATACTTAGGTGGATAGGGAATTGGTTAGAGCAGTGGTCCCTAACCTTTCTGAGGTTGGGGACCGGCAGGGCATCGGGGCGCGGCCCGCGGCCCGCGCAGGCCACGCCCATGCATCGGCCGCGCACGCGGGCCGCACACGCAGGCCGCGCACGTGGATCGGGCTGCACCCGCGAGCCGCGCCCATGCATCGGGCCGTGCCCACATGGGCACTACTGGCCCAGATTCCCTCTCCCCACCCTCCCGCAGTAAGAAGCTTCCCGGGCCGCAAGCTTGCGGCCTGGGAAGTTTTTTACTGCGGGGGGGGGCGGGGAGAGGGAGCCGCGGCCCGGCGCCATGGCCTTCACGGCCCGGCACCGGGCCACGGCCCGCAGGTTGGGGACCACTGGGTTAGAGAACCTCACTCAAAGAGTTGTTGTCAATGGTGTTTCATCAGACTGGAGGGAGGTGAGTAGTGGGGTACCTCAGGGCTCGGTGCTCGGCCCAGTACTTTTTAATATATTTATTAATGATCTAGATGAGGGGGTGGAGGGACTACTATTATGACCATATGAAGTGCTCATCTCATGATCAATCAAGTAATTATGAGGAAGTGAGATCTGATTTCCAAACAGCTTATATGTAAAATTTAAACTTGTTTTAAAGTTTTAACTGTTTTCTGGTTTGTGACCGTATAAATAAACTTAATTTGTGGGAAACTGTATTTAGTATAAAGTCTGTAACGATGTTGGGAGGTGGGGAGGAGATATACATGCCAATCCAGTTCCACTCATAAAAGCACATGATTATCTCATAAATTCATTAGTGACATGACCATTTCTTTCAAGTTTCATATTAACCAGATCCCTACCAGTCTTACTGGCTCTACTTCTAACCACTGCTTTCCATGTCAAGACATAATGGATCTCTTGTTCTGTGAATGCAGGACTCTTCTACCACATAGCCCTTTGCTCCTGACTTATCTGTCCTTATTCAGAAACTGACATTTAGACAAATGATTCCTCAAAGCTGTCTAGATCAGAAAATTAATGCCTTTGGCTAGACTGCATGATAGAAGTCTCAATCTCCAAAAACTGGCAGAAAACATCAGGGAAGGTGGAGACTTTCTTTGAGTATCAAAGGTTTCCTCCAATGCTCCTGCTGCTAGCCATGGCCTTATCACAAAATTGCTAATGATTTAGTGATTGTGTTTTATTTCAAAGGCATCAATTTATCTGCTTCTGCCTTCTGGCATGCTGGCATCTAATATCTGTCCCAGGAGACTAACTTCTGTAGCTGTTGTTTCTGATTTTCAAAGGACCTTTCTGTCCACTATTCTGCTCTCAAACAACTTCCTGAAGTCCTTCCACTATTGTACTGAAAGCATGTAGCTAGATAATCTGCAATTCATAATTTAAAAAAAAGGTTTTGTACCTGTTTTTCATTAACATATGTATATCCCAGTCTTTTTCAAAGGTGATCATGGCAATTTAGGTTTTCTAACCACCGTGCAAGACTAGACTGAACAGTAAAAATAATCCAAGGCTAACCAAGGTGAAATCCCTGTTATTGTGCTATCTTTTCAGCTTCAAGAAACATGCACAATACTGGTAAACTATTTGATTCAGAGAGATTTTATATGTGACAGAGTCCATCCTAGATGTAACAATCCATGTCTAGAATCAACTTTTGTATCTTGTATATCTATGCAGGAATATAGGAATATATTGGAATACATGGTCCTTGGGAAGACTGAGGCCATTAGGGGTACATGGAGGTATATATGGGATTTCTAGAGCCAGTAACAACTGTTGTGTTGCAGTGTACATGTTTTAGCAAGTGTTTCATGTACAGAAGAATGTATGATGACCTAAGTTTAGTCTTTCTAACTCACACACCCACACAATATATGTCACATGGATATATGTCAACTAAATTGTTGGTCCAGTTTAAAAGATATGGCATTATTTATAAAAAGTTATCAGACGTAGGCCTTGTCAAACCCTTTAGGGAAGCACTTATAACCAAAGAGGTCAGCTTGGAATACTAGTTAAAAGTGTTTTCCTGGGATCTCAGAAACTCAGGTTCAAGTCCTCACTCTGCCATGAAGCTTGCTGGCTTGCTTGGGCCCGTCTCTCTCTCTCAGCCTAACCTAGCTTACTGGGTTGCTGTTAGGGTTAAGTGGAGATGTACACTGCTCTTAGCTCTTCGGAGGAAAGGTAAGGTAAAAATATAGTAAATAAATAAACAAGAGAATAAAAGTAATATTAAACTAAGCTACCAAGCCAAAAACTATCCATTTATTTATTTTATTTTTAAACTTATAGGCCACCCCTGTCCAAGTGGTCTTGGGACAACCTACAACACATTAAGACATTAAGAGTTAAAAATCTGTAGAGAGGATAGTTCACTAATATTAAAAATATTAAAAAATCATCAATCTAAAATTTAAAAGTTAGACAAATCTAAGTTCGCTCCATCAAATCTACACTATCTCACCTGAGAACAAAATAAATGTAATTCCAGTGTCAATCAGGCATGAAAGATGGAGGAATTAGGGATGAGGCAGGGTGGTCTTGGTCTCAACCATATATCTGGTGAAATAGACTCGTTTTGCAGGCCCTTCAGAACTTATATAGTTCATTCAGGGGATCTAGAATTGTGGCTTTTTCTCTAAAAACAGTCTCCCTTTGTGCTATGTGATAAGAAAATGAAGTGAAATTCCAAAGCAAAGCTATATCCTTCAGTCAGATCCTGCCTTCTAATTCTATAACAATGTTACTTTTTAAATCTAAATATGGTACAAAGGAGATGGAGTTCCTTCAACTCTTGGATTGTGCAGATCCCACAAAAGTGGAATGCAACCTCCTTCATGTAGAATTCAGTAGACTAGGCCCTCCGTTTAGTCATAAAGACATTTTCACAAGGGCTTTCTGAATAGCACACAGGAGAGATGAAAATAACCTAATAATTTTGATATCCTCAAAAAGCCAGTCAATCTTAAAAGACTTTATATTCACTCCTGAATGATGCATCTGGGCCTAAAATGCCCGCCTGTGAACCTCAGATCATTTCAAACAGATGGGAGAGACCTGCCTAAGTCATAGATTTTCTTGGCTTTCCCAGCTTTTTGTAAAATCTTTATCTGTCTCAGATAGTTGCTGGAAGGGATTGATGAATTGAATTAATTGCTTGTAAATCACTTTGAAGATGAAAAATGCCCTGCAAGTACACACTGTTGCATGTTATTGGTTAGACCTCAAGTGTCACTAAGGCTTCCTTTCTTGGATGAATAATATTCCGTGATTTCACCGAAATACTCAAGATCTGCAGAATGCAGATTGCACCACTTCCCCTTTGCAACTTCTCTATAAGCTTTGACAAGACAGGCATGCATCATTATCCTCTTCTTATTGAAGAGAGATTGTCAGAAAGAGTAATGATGTATGTGATCCTCATCGTGCTGACACAGAGGAAAGGTCTGCTGAAGTCATTGTGATTGCTTCCCAGAAAGAGTTTATTTCACACAGTGGGATAGAAAAGGGATGGATGTGATCTCCAGCTCCTGCTTGTCTACGAAGTAGATTGATGATATCAAATGCTAAGCCCCCGATGGTGCATTTCACACAAGGGGAAGAGCATTGTGTTGAAGAGAGGACAGGGTGATAGCGGTGGCATTTCTTTCTAAGGTGACCATTCAGGGCTGCCCTTTACCTGTCTGCAAGATAGAGAGGAATGACTGCAGAACCTGAGCAGATAGCAGAGGAGAAAGTGAAGGATGTATGCAGCTTGACGCCGCTATGGTGTACTGGTAGAAAAACTAAGATCTGGAGGTCTCAGATTGGAATTCTAATGCTGTCATTGCAGCTTCTTGGGTGACCCTGAGCTAGGGAACTGAAAATAATTGACTGAAAATCAGTTTTGTCTTGGTTAAAGAAAGTATGTAACTTGGAAAAGACTGATGTATTAATTACCTTGCGTGTGACAGATAGCGTGGGCTAGTGAGCTATAAGCATGATGAGTGGGAAGTTTTAAAATTCCAGTGATGATGAGAGACAGCTGAGTACAGTTGAAAGGAAAGAACTGGAAAAGCCTGTGGGACAAAGCAGCCAGGGAACATGTTATGTGGCTTGGGTGCAAAGTATCAGAACTATAATGTGTGTGGGGGGGGGCTCAATAGAACAATTACTTTGCATGCAGAAGTTTCAAATCTCACTATTTCGAACTACAAGAATCAGATAGTAGGTGACACAAAATACCTTGGAAAGCCACTGGCAGAAAGACTACATATTATTTCTTTATTATCTTCAGTGTTCATCAATTTTATACCAGAAACTTTTCTGTGGCTTTTAAATGTAAATTCAAATTGTAGTGTGAGGCTTCTGCATGACTCTTGGCTGGATAGATCTTCACCCTTTCCACTTGCTTCTAATTTAATCTTGCCTGAAGAGTATGCTTGTACATGAACGCTTGTACCTTGAATAAAACTTTGTTGGTCTTAAAGATGCCACTGGACTCAAACTTTGGTTTGAGAACCCATGGACACACATACGAGAAGGAAATATGTGCACTCCCTGTAACATGAATAAGGGCAGCAAGTTTTATTTAACTTGCATAGTCCCCTTTATTATTTGAAATCTATGCAATTACTTAAGTAATAAGTTGACTCAGTCCTTGCAACTATAACCCAGTGTTATAAAATTACTCTGAGGAAGGGAGCTTGGATTATTGAAAGCTCAAACCCCCCAAAGCCTGGTGCTATTGGATGCAAGTCTAGGTGAAATAAAACAATTTCTTGAGGGTATTTTGGATAAACAAAGGAAAAATCATAAGGAGCACTTGTTTTTGGAAGGCACCCACTTGGTTCTGATTCCTTCCAGCAACACAGCATGTGTGTAGAAATGTGCAATCTGGATGCTGTACAAGCAAGGCCGTGGCACTTCAAATTATCAGTGATTTTGAGGGTCAAAACCTAGTCTCTATGCAGCAAATAGTGACCATAATCATTTTCCAGAAAGGTGAGATAAAGGTGAATTATATTGAATGGATATAACATTTAGTGGGTATGACCAATTTTGCCCACATGACAGGCTGTTGCCTTGGTTGGTATGACGGCCATTTTTCTTTTAAGTTGGTTAGTTTATTGTCGACAAGACTAGTGGGGTTCACCCACACACACACACACAAACACAAACACACCCAAGTAGTCAGACTTGGAAATGTGGTGATTTTATTTCCCATGAGCCAGACTTGTGATTTCCTTTCTCTAATGGTTACATTTTGAATGCGTTGATCAAGGGGCTATGTTTGTGAAATTCAGGACCCAAATAGTCAGGAATACTGATATTTTTCAGCTCCCTGGTATCCTCATCCAAAAATACCAATATTTTTTTGTTGCTGTGCCTTTCCCTAATTGAGTATAAACCTTTGATTACTCCTAACCCAGCCTAGCCTCTAGGCAACCCCTTTCTTTTCTTAACTGTATTGCTCTTCAATTGTTTTATTTTTCCTCCTTGTTCATTCCCTAAATGTTTACTGTCTACCCAAGACTCGGAGACATGTTTAATCTTGCATGACACATGTAGTTCTCCCGCTACCCCTTTATTAGGGCAACTAGAAGTGCTTTCCAAGCCATGATTTTAGGGGTTCAATTTACATTTTTAGTACTGTTTGTTGAACTACTTCACACTTGGGCTCCTCCTCAAACACAATCTTTAATTCATGTTTATGTTCCAGCACATTCAAATCTGTTCTTGCTAGCAGATTTATTGTTAGCACCATCTTTAGTGTTCAGCAAAGTTATTTAAAGGAGACTGATTTTTCTCTCACTTTCCACCAACCCAACCCAAGAGAGTATCTCCAGCAAAATGAATAACTAAAAAACCCAGAGAAAGGTCAGTGCTGTCCTGAGCCCTGTTGCTCTGCAACCTCTTCTTAAAATTACCATGCAACAGGAGCCTAGAAGTCTGGCTGCAATAATCAACCCCTGGACTTATGAGTTTTGTGTATGAGAATGGCCAGGAAAGGAGGAAGCCTGTTCATGGAGGCCCTATAAAGGCATCTAGTAGAACAATGAGTGGAAGATGTAAGGCAGGATAGATAAACTAAGCCCTTTCCTGACTATTGATGCTGGTTAATAGATGAGGCTGCTATATACTGAATCAGACCTTTAGCCCATCAAAGTCAGTATGGTCTACTCAGACTGGTAGTGACTCTCCTGGGTTTTGGGCAGAGGTCTTTCATATCACCCACTGCAATATGCTTTCACTGGAGATGTTGGGGATTTAACCTAGGACCTTCTGAATGACAACAGATGCTTACCACTGAGCTATAGTCCCTCTTTAAGTGTAGGTCAGTAGGTACAGTTCATCTGCCTCTATTTCTTAAACTGACATTGCGGTTCTGTGCCAGCCTCCTTAAGGGGTGGTGTGTTCTTGTTGCAAAGTGGAAATTCAATAACACATTTGAGATTTTCGCCAGCTTGGTGTAGTGGTTAGGAGTGCGAACTTCTAATCTGGCATGCTGGGTTTGATTCCCCACTCCCCCACATGCAACCAGCTGGGTGACCTTGGGCTCGCCACAGCACTGATAAAACTGTTCTGACCGAGCAGTGATGTCAGGGCTCTCTCAGCCTCACCCACCTCACAGGGTGTCTGTTGTAGGGAGAGGAAAGGGAAAGCAACTGTAAGCCGCTTTGAGCCTCCTTCAGGCAGAGAAAAGCAGCATATAAGAACCAACTCTTCTTCTTCTTCTTCTTCTTCTTCTTCTTCTTCTTCTTCTTCTTCTTCTTCTTCTTCTTCTTCTTCTTCTTTTTCTAGGTGTGTATGGACAAATGCACAAGTAGGTGCCTTTATTAGTCCATGCCAAAAGTAACTTCAAAGATTGCATTGGTGTAGAGAAAAAAAAGGTGTGGAGTACTGTATGTTATCAGATGAGAGAAATGTGATGGGTATACACTTGTTAGGAAGCCACAATAACATTGCACAGATATTCACTGTGCTTAAAGCAACACCCTAATCCTATGGGGGGGGGAACTAAGCATGGGCTCCCACTGAAATCTGGGGCTGGGGAGGCAGCAAATGACAAGCAATGAGGTTCAAAGCTACCCACTTCCCATCACTTTGTATTGATCTAACGGTACTGTAACATTGATAAGTCTTTGTTTTTGTTTTTTTTAATGTCGTCTGCTACAGCAAAACAAATTAGATCACTGTCGCATCTTAACATTTTCAGTATGACATATTTTGGCTGTGGAGGATTGCCGTCCACATCATTAGATGAAGTATGTCCTCAGCTGAGAAAAATATATGGACAGAGGGTGGGAAACTATAAAGGGTGCAGTCAAAAGACAATATAATGCAGGAGGAACTTCAGATGATACTTCAATCATGACAATCCTTACCATAGTTCCTCTTAATATTTCCCAAAAGGCCATCTGTCCGGCCAGCGCTTACGCTCCAGCAGGCCAATCTGGACACGCCCAGCAAAGAGTGATTATTCCTAAGTTTCTCACATCCCCATTTCATCCCATATATGAGTGGGTGGGGGGACAAATGGATGTCAATCACAGCCAGTTTATGGGAATCCTGTGGGATTTCCAAGGCAAGAGACATTCAGAGATGGTTTGCCTGTTTACTACACATTGGCCACTAATTTAGCTACCTAGAAAGACATTGGTCCAGCTAATGCTGTGAATGACCAGCATTAATTTCAAATAAAATAAATTACCTATAGAGGGTCTCCTTCATGCACCATATTTATAGTACTGATGATTTATCCTCTTTACATGATGATGTGCATCACTAACTTGTTTTAACTTATCTAAGTATAGATATTGTCATTATCCATTGAAATTAATCTTTTGTCTGAAGGAAAAGGGATAGACGGAAAGAAAATGAGATCCAATTAAAAGATAGGGCATATGTTATATCTAACTTTTTATACACTCATCTTTTATCAAACATCTGTCACTCAAGTTAGTTCCCGGTGTCTTTTGATTCCACTTTTAAAAATGCTTCTATTAGAGGGTAAAGTCTAAGGCAAATAATTTTATAATTGTAAACAAGTCCAAGTGACCTACTGAGATTTCCTTCTGATCGCCCAGGTTGTTCATAACAAGAGAGTCTGTTCCATCCAGAACAATGCTGCTGGAGAATACTGTCAATGCAATAGAAGTGTGGGGGAAAGCTGCTTTTTTGCCACTAACACCACCAAAGTATAGGCTCTAATTCTAGCCCCTGCCTGACTATATTCAGCCTATGCTTTCCTCCTCTTGCAATCTACCCATTGGTTTAACAACCCTTTGACCCTGACATACCAAGGAGCTAGACGTATCTAGAAGATTCTAAGGAGTGTTTGTGCCTTAGCCCAGGCAATCTCTGTTTTCTATAGATGGAAATGGTTGCAAAGAGAAATGGCTCTGCAGAGAAAAAGCACTGCTGCCAGTGTAACCCTCACCAGAAAATAGATTGTGGTAAATCTCTCCCCTCACATACTATCCTTTAACTGTCCAAATGAGAATACCCCCATTTTAAGCACCAGATATTGTATGGCAGTGAACCCTAATTCATTCTACCAATTGGTGCACCAACTGCTTTCTTGGGAGAATGGATAAGTAATATATAGCTTTGTTACTACCATCATGCACACATTAGCAAAATCCCATTTCTTGATAACATTTATAACCTACATTTCTACAATATCAGAGCCATTAGGGCATCCAACAGGTTAAAACCATTCATAATTTTTAAAAATCTTGAAAACAAAAATATACATACTAAAATATAAAGACTACAATTATAGCATGGGGCCAGAAGGAGGGCAGGAAAGAAGTTTTCACCCTCTGGTGAAGATGGCAACTAAAAGGGACAAGCAAGTATCTCTGGGGAGAGGTTTCCATAGTTTGGGTGGCAAGACCAAGAAGGTCTTCTGGGTTGCAAGTATTATGAGAATGTTGTGATGCACTTTACATGAAGTAGCCCTTGAAGATAGCTTAGAAATTACAGTTAGTCCAGAATCTTTATTAACTGGTGCTTGCTGATAGGGTCATGTTGTCTCTGTGTCAAGAAAGGTTCACTGGTTGCTAATTAGTTCCTGAGATAATTTCAAAGTATTGATGTTGACCTTAAAAATCATGAGCAGACTAAGAATAGGATATAATAGAAAGCATTGTCTCCTGTATGAGAGCTTCCATGACCATTAAGATATTATGCTAAAGCTTTGCTCCCCTTAACTTAAGTGAATTGGCATCCAACTTGGGGCAGGACAGTTTCAGGAGCAGCAGTTTGATTATGGGCCGCTTTCCATTATGAAGCCTGCAGAGGCAACAGCTTATTAGCATCCTGAAAACAGACTAATAGTGCAATTATAAACAGAGTTGTCCCCTTCTTAGCCCATTGACTTCAGTAGATTTAGAAGGAAGTAACTCTATTTACTTCCTCTTGTGGCGCAGAGTGGTAAGGCAGCAGATATGCAGTCTGAAAGATCTGCCCATGAGGCTGGGAGTTCAATCCCAGCAGCCGGCTCAAGGTTGACTCAGCCTTCCATCCTTCCGAGGTCGGTAAAACGAGTACCCAGCTTGCTGGGGGATAAACGGTAATGACTGGGGAAGGCACTGGCAAACCACTCCATATTGAGTCTGCCAAGAAACCGCTAGAGGGCGTCACCTCAAGGGTCAGACATGACCCGGTGCTTGCACAGGGGATACTTTTACCTTTACATTTAACTCTATTTAGGATTGTACAATAAGGTCATTTTGTTTCAATGGGTCTTTGTTTTTTTCAGTTCCCATGATGCACTTTTTTAGTTTTAAAATGTTTATACTGGCTGCAGAGGAAAGGACATGCAGTAATGGGTTTAAACTACAAGTACAACGATATAGGCTATATATCAGGAAAAAAATGTCACAGTCAGAGTAGTTCAGCAGTAGAATAGGCTGCCTAAGGAGGTGGTGAGCTCCCCCTCACTGGCAGTCTCCAAGCAAAGGTTGGATACACACTTTTCTTGGATGCTTTAGGATGCTTTGGGCTGATCCTGCGTTGAGCAGGGGGTTGGGCTAGATGGCCCCTTCCAACTCTATGATTCTATGATTCTATACATTCTTTCATCTTTTTTCAAATTATGTTATTTTTAACTATT
Source organism: Paroedura picta (assembly GCF_049243985.1). Taxonomy (NCBI): domain Eukaryota; kingdom Metazoa; phylum Chordata; class Lepidosauria; order Squamata; family Gekkonidae; genus Paroedura; species Paroedura picta. Next base: position 118,726,673 of record NC_135372.1, read on the forward strand.
TTTTGTGGTTATAGTAATAAAACATGTGTGTGTACAGATAGAAAAATACATAATATATTAGCTCAGTTTTAACTTTGGCTAATAAAATAACTCAAAGACTCTGGGGGCTTTTTTCACAGCATCTTGAAGATGGCCATATACCACTGTAGAGGATATTTCTTATCACATATTATTTCTCAATAACTTCCCTTGGAAAAGTGATTGATTCCTGTTTTTCTCATCCTCCCACAGCATTAGATTAGAAATGTTAGCCTCTAAAAATCTGGTCTGCAGCAACAATGACATCCTGCGTAACCCTCTTACTTACAAGCCAAAAACCTGCTGGCTATAATTCTCCAACCTCGGTCATCAATCAGTCTGTTATTACTACAGCAAATAGCCCATTTGTCAACATCTAATGTGCTCACAATCAGGGCATGATGGATTATTCTTCAATTAAAAAAGCAGTGGGATTGAATCAGGATTAGATCAGAGAACCCAAAACATCATGCCAGACTGTGATAATGGCCACTAGTGTGAATGTTATCTTATAAAGCAATGGTCATACCAGCCAACGTGATCATTAAGTTGTTGTTTTCAAATAAGCAAATCTAATGGGAAATGCCTAATCAGAATATCCTAGAATTGCTATTACACATCCAAGGTATTCACCGGAACTTTTAGAAGGATTTTTAAGCAGAATTGACCGGAACAGGATAGGTAGTGTATTTACTCCTAAAAGCATCAACATAGTCATTATCTTCACTTATCCAGCAGCAACAATGGATCTGGAACCTCAGAGAGTTTAGTAAATCTGAAAATCTATGCCTTGAGCTGCTGAGAGAGGGGAAGAGGGTTGGGGTGATGGGGAGGGTGGACACAGGATGGGTTCTTACATTTTTCATTGCCATAGCTTGTTATTCAATGATTTAATGTTTTTAATGATGTGGGGTTTTATTTTCTGTAACTCGCCATGAGATGTTTTATGAGAGTGGAGAGTAAGACATCTAATCTAATAAATACATCAAATAAGTAAAAATTAAAATACAAAACATCTGTGAAGATTTGCTCTGCTATGTGGTGACTCACCTCCTGTGTCATTAGTGCTGGGGATAAATCTTTTCTAGAAGGATAGACTTGGCAAGACATACAAAGCTGATGGGCCATAAACTGCTTGAGAACTGGTGTAGCCATATCTGGAAAGGTACTAACAAAGACAGGGAAATAGATTTACTTTATGAGGAAATATCAATTCACATTCATTAATACATATTCTTGGCACCCACAATCAACGTTTAGCAGAAAAAATATTCTGTTATTATTATATATTATTATAATGGTCCTCAGCTAATACAACTGCAATTGCAATACAATCACAATCATAGCAACCTATAACTTTAATATATGACAAATTTGCTTCATCAAATTTGTCTTTACAATATAATTTTTTGAAAAATTATGTTTGAGATTCAAAATTTGAAATCCCATCCTATCTCAATCTCAGTTACTGTATGCAAATTTTCTAGACCTGCGTACAAAATCTAGCTACTAGACATGCCATTTAGTGGTTTTTGTCTGACAACATAAATTCAAACCTAATTTTAACTGATCAGCTAGGGTAGCGATCCCCAACCTGTGGGCCACGGACCACATGTGGTCCTTCAACTAATTGGAGGTGGGCCCCGAAGGATGCCTTCCCCCCCCGGCCCTTTACTTCATCCCCCCCAGCCCTTTACAACAGACTTCATTGTTGTGGCGTGTCTGTATCTTATTTTGAAGGGATGTCTAAACATTACCATAGCCCTAGGGAAGCACGCCTAGCCTCGACCAGGGCCAGGGCCTTTTCGGTCCTGGCCCCCACCTGGTGGAATGAGCTCCTGGGAGAGCTGTGGGCCCTGCAGGACCTTTCAACGTTCCGCAGGGCCTGCAAGGCGGAGCTCTTCCGCCAGGTCTATGGTTGAGGCTGGGGCTGCTGTGGTACATCAACTGCTCTCCCCAGGGCTTCTTCTTGAACATCATTGGCCTCCTTCTCCTCCACCCCCCCTTTTTAGGAAGGGGGGTAAGAAGGGGATCTTAGTATTGTGCCACCATGCTGTGACATTTTAAAGTCTTTTAATGGGAGTTTTAATGGGGTTTTAAGACACTGTAACCCGCCATGAACCATTTGGGAGTGGCGGGAAATGAATTGAAATAATAATAATAATAATAATAATAATAATAATAATAATAATAATAATAATAATAATAATAATAATAATAATAATAATAATAATAATAGTGATCAGAGAGTGCTAGGGCAGTGGTTGAGAGTAAAGGAGTAAACTACCCCCCCACCGGGCCTCAGTGAAAGGCGTTGAGTGGTCCCCGGTGATAAAAAGGTTGGGGACCACTGAGCTAAGGAACCTTTCCAACATTGAGCTAATAGTTTCCATACAAATCTTGCTATAGAGGGATAACTAAAAAACATGTGTTCTATTGATTCAATTTCAACGTATGTTTCTGCAAATATGAAATTTTCTTATATCTCCCAAAACTGCAGAGGGCAATACAACAGTTTTATTATTGTTGGAAAATATCAACAACTTTCAGATATAATTCAGAAAATAATATTTGGTTGGATCCTACAGAATATTTCTACTAATGGAATTATTATTCCATTGTGTTATTTATTTATTTATTTATTTATTTCAGTTTATATACTGCCACATTTCCTAGGAACCCATGGTGGTTCACAGAATAAAACATTAAAATACAATAAAACCCAATAAAACCCTAATTTACAATAAAACAAGCAAATGGTCAAAAACACCAATAATCTATCCCAGGGGTAGTCAAACTGCGGCCCTCCAGATGTCCATGGACTACAATTCCCAGGAGCCCCCTGCCAGAGTTTGCTGGCAGGAGCTCATGGGAATTGTAGTCCATGGACATCTGGAGGGCCGCAGTTTGACTACCCCTGATCTATCCCATCCCACCTCGTTCAGACAGTTCAGACAGAGGCCAAGTCTTCTTCCATTAGGAGTGAGTGAGTGAGTGCAGGTCTAATAGACTCTAGTTGAATTTGATAGACTTTGGGAAGGGATCCTTGATGGAAACACCGGGGGTCTATCCAGGCCTCAACCAAATGCCTGATGGAAGAGCTCTGTCTTGCAGGCCCTGCAGAAAGTTGACAATTCGGACAGGACCCTCAGCTCTTCCGGAAGTTCATTCCACCAGGTTGGAGCCAGGACCGAAAAGGCCCTGGCCCGAGTTGAGGCCAGGTGAACAAAGAATAAAAAAAAACAGACACTTTATTTTTGCAATCTAATAGGAATTCCATTCTACATAGGAATTCCATTCTACATAGGACAGAAGAAAGACAGGATTCTAATCTAGTCTAGGATGGACGGAGATGCAGGGAAGTATATCTTGCTCTGAAAAGGCATGGAGCCAAGATAGATAGATCTGTCAACGTGTGGAGAGAAGGTGTCAAAGGTGGAAGGAAGGAAGTTTCCCTGAGAGTAGCAATCTACACATCAAAGGAATAGCTGCAGAGCAGTAGAGAGAAAGGCTGTCAGTGTCCATGTCTATCTCTCTGACTGTCTTACAGCCCCCTTCTGAAGTCTGAGACTAAGAGACAGCATGAAGTCCTTCACTTTCAACAATGTTTATCATTTTTGCTTTCTTCTTTCAGGAAAACTCTTAAGTCAGAGTACAGATTTTCCACAGTATCCATGCCATAATAACTATATTAGTATATTATAATACAACCAGCATGTATTAATGGGTGGGTAACACTGGTGGTGGTGGGTAGGACTGTCAATCTCCAGGTGGTACCTGGATATCCCTTGCTATTATAATTGAACTCCAGATGACCAGGGTTAATTTCCTAGGAGAAAATGCCTGCTTTAGAGGGTGGATTCTATGACATTATCTCCTCCTGATGTCTGTCCCCTCCTCAAACACCACTCTCCCTAGATCAGCCTTTCTCAGTCTTTGTACCATTGAGAAACTCCTGAAACATTCTTCAGGCTTTGAGAAACCCCAGAATTTGTGTGATTGTGCAGGATATGGTCAGGAAGCATAGCCATGTACATGCCTACCCAGGGCCCTTCCGATCCCTCCAGACCCATCATTAGCCATTTTGGGAGGAGTGGGTAGGTCAACATGACCATATATGGTCATATCACCTAATAAATATTTAACACATTTTTAACATTAATTAACTCCCACTCATTCATGGAACACTTTCAGGGCCATCAAAAAAGCCGAGGGTTTCACGAAACCCTGGTTAAGGAACCCTGCTCCAGATTGTACCCCTCAAATCTCCAGGTATTTCCCAACCCACAACTGACAACCCTAGTTAGGGATAAAGAGAGTACACACCTGCATTAAAATAATGAGAAAAAGTAAAAGAAAATAAAGTTTTATAATATGGACTTCAATCAGCTCGGCTTCTAACACCTTAGCTGTCCACACATATCCAAGCTGAAATGATAGGGGTGGTAGCAGAAGAGCTATAGCAGAGAAATCCTAAGTACCATGGGTGAACATTTTAAGACAATGTAGGCCTCGTGCCTGCACAATATCAGGAGCACCCATCCTGTAGAAACCTATGTACCTTTCAAAGAACCATATCAAAGTATTTCTGGAAACTTCTAGGGGGAAGTCAGGTATTTTAAGAGCTTTTTAAAAATGCCAAATATCTTACTATTTGAATGCTGAGAATGTAATTTTGTGTCACAGGAAAAATGGATTTAGAAGACAGGGAGTAACAAAAAATATTATATAATCAATTCCTTGATATCATCTGGGGATTAATTAGAAATACCATTTAACTAAAGAGTTCTTCCTGCTCTTCAGTTCTGCTACCCCTCCCGGCTTCATAACTTTTCATTTCTCATCTTACAACCAATCTTTTCTCCCTTGACTACAGTCCTTAATTCCTCTCCCTCCCTTTCCCGTCTCTCTTTCTCTTAATGGCTTTACTACTCAGTGCTTTGATTTATTCAGCATATAGAGCCTTTCTATAATTTTTATCATACCCTCTTGTTTGCATGCTCTTATTTAATTCTATAGAGACACTATCCCTAATTAAGTTCTATTGTAGATGCATTGAGTCTATTGGAATTCTCTAAGTGACTAATATGCAGGAAACAAATGGTGAGAAATGAGAATTAGGATGGTGGTGGCCGTGGTGGTGAAGTAATAAATAATGATGCCTAATAAGAAGTCATACAGAGATTGCAAAGCACTTTGCAAAGCCAGTCAGTTTTTAATATTATTCTTACGCAGGCGAGATTCTAATTAAATGGCAGAGGTGTGGTTGTTGCCCAGAATGCAAAATATGTAAAATGCATACTTAGTTCAGGTAGGGGTTTTTTAACTGTGTCAAATATTTTTCACATTCCACTTTGATTTTCAAGTGGAAAATAAAATACTATGGGAGAGGCATTCACCCCCACTATGAACACGCCTCCTTAAATCACTGTTCCATCCAGCTGCTGTTTCCCAAGTAGGGCTGCCAGATCCAGGTTGGGAAACTCCTGGAAATTTGGTGGGAAAACCAAAGGAGGACAGGGACCACAGTGGGATCCAATGCCATAGAGTCCACCCTCTAAAGTATCCATTTTCTTCAGAGGAATTGATCTCCAAGGATGGGCACAAACCGGGAGAATGTGGTTGATGTTGGTTTGTGGTCTGTGACTGAACAATGAACCTACCAGTAGGTTCATTCACAAACTGAATTGGTTTGCGGTCTTGCAAACCATGTTGTAAAGCGAACATAGGCAGCACAAGAACATAGAGGGACTGGCTAAGAAATTATCCCGAGGAATTATCCTAAATCTAGTCAAGGACAGGATAGAAGTTTTCCTTGGTCTTGTGTCTTCTGGGGATAGAAGGTTTCCTTAGTCTTGTGTTCTGAGAGTACCAATAAAGAATTCAGGAAAGACTAGAAAATTATCTTTTTGAGATAAGGGATCTCAACATGTTGCCTTTAAGAAAATTTCAGTCAGGAAATAATGGAACCTCAAGCCAGAAGGCAAATTAGAAACTTCAAGGATGAAGATTTCCCTGTAGATTCTGTCAGAATTGTGGAGTTTGAGAGAAAAGGGAGTTGGGTACACTGTTGCTTACCTATAGTCTACTCATGAGAAAAGCATATGAGCCTCCTGTGCGTGTGTAGGGAGAAAGAAATCACCACTACACCCATTCAAAAAGAGTGGTATATTCTTTACTGGGTCAACTGAAAACTGGATTCCCCTCATTGTACAACTATTTATTATTTATATATTTATTTAATTTCTAGGCTGCTGTTCCCTCCAAAACCACACAATCTTTCTCTATATATTTAAGTAATTGTATTTGAATATCTATCCAGTGCTATATCCATAATCTAGTTCTGACTCACTTATCTTGTCTCTCACAGAGTTTAATAAATTTTATTTACTTATTTGTTAAACATTGCAATGCCTCTTGCATGTGGTAGTTTACTGAGGTAAAAATACATCATATTGGTTGTGAGGGAGAACATCTTAATCCCTTAGGCTGGTGCTGCTTTTCCTTATAACATCAAGGCACTGGTGGGACAAATACAATAAAGCCCTTGAGAATTTAAATAAAGCTCACCAGCAGGGAGAAAGGGAATTTTCTTTTAGAGGAAGATGTTTAGACCAGTAACCATTCCTGTCTCCCTCACAAAAATAAAGTTGTCTCAAGCATAGAGATTGAGGTGCCTGGCCCTCTCCTGGATGATTTCTGCACTAGCAATATTGTTCGGATTTGCATTTTTAAAGGGCTGACAATTCTGTCTGTTTCCAAATTAAAATATTTCTTTCCAGGTGCAGTCCTGAATTGATCTCTGACTTACCAGACATTTTAGACATTCCTGGTTACAGCAATTTTATCTGTCAAGGTGGAATCTAATTCTGCTCAGGGGGAATGGGGCCCCCACCGCACAATGGCCAGGAGTGGCGTGCGGCTCTCCCAACAAGCTGAGGGTGGGGGAAAAACCCGGCCAGTTCCACAGCTCCAAGGAGTTGACAGGGGCATATGATGTTTGAGGGCCTGAGTTGTGCCAGGGCTGGGCAGTGCCCAGGATAGTGGCAACATCAGGCACAATCAGGAATTAGCTCTGCAGCCCTGCCACTACCAGCCCTGCCATTCTATCCCATGCATAATTGGTCAATGAAAGAAATGTGCAAGCAGGTACCATTTGTGAGTGGGGGGTTTTGAAAAGGGGAGGGGATCAAAGCATGAGGGAGGCTGCCTACGTTGGACTCAGATACAGAAAGTATATCACAAATTACAGCCTAGGAACTGAGGAGAGGAAAGCCTAGAGTCAACTCACAGCATCCAAAGCAAATCCAAAGTGAAGCTAAAGCAAGGTATGTCTCCTAATGCAGAAACAGTCCTGGTTGTGACAAGGCCCTTTTAAATTTCTTTGAGTTTTAATAGATTGTAGCTGAGACTTCTTGTTTGTCCATTTTTGTTGCCTGTGTTCTGAATTAATTTGTGTCTTTTGTGGCATTCCACAGTATTTTAGTGGCATTTTTGCAATTTTTATAGTCAACAGATGCAAACATATTTATATACTGCTCTTGTGAATTCTTTCTATGCTTTTCTGCATTACATTGGAACTCTAAATCATTACAGTTCACCCTGTACTTTTCTGAACCCTTCACCCTGCTGTTTACAACTTTTTTCTTCATAATCTTGCATATGTAGAGGAAGAGTTCATTCTGTCAGATGCATGTAGTGTGTCCTCCACAGACAGACACAGATACGTGAAGACCTACTGCGCACATCTGGTGAAACAGGTTCAGCTCAACAATAGTTCAGTCAAACTGATTTACATGTAGCTGTAGGCCATTACAAAATAGATTAAAATTTTTAAAAACATTTCAAATCCAAATAATACAAATGAAAACATTTCCAGATTATATTATGTCCACCTATGATTATTCTAGATTTTTGCTCTCTTTAGAACATCTTTAGCCCTTATTTTCTTGGCTGTAAGGGCAAACAATAACATTCTGTTGATAACTAAATAATTAGCATCTGATAACAAAATACTTAATTTTTCATGATCAGGTTGACCATTTGGACCATTGAGTAAATTAGCAAGAAATTTGGCCCTTGGTTCTGTGTACAACAGGCAAGTTAAAATGTCATGTGGGACAATACTGAAACATTGCTCTTTAGGGATTTTAACAATAGTTAGGGTCGTATTATGTGAAAACAGTCCTCCAGCCTGAGAGATTCCTTGGCTTTGTCATGCTGCAGCACATTTCTGGATGAACATCAGAAAGTATCTTTTTTGATTATGCTGTCCCATGTCTTTTAAGCCCTCACGCTTTGCCCTTTTTCCTGGTCAAATGGAGCAGAGCTGCCCGGAGCCAATTGCCAGCTTTGCTAGGAGATGTGTGAAGCTTTAACTCCCTTCCTTAGAAAATGAAGAAGTAAATCAGAGCAAACTGACAGCTTTGTCTCTTCTGCCGGTTATCCATGGGTGAGAGGATGCCTCTCCCGAGATCCCATTAGGTGAGCTGCCTCCACCTCTAAACTTTCAACAAGAACATTCGCTAAGACCTGCATGTCAAAGAGAGTCTGCCCGTTAATGAACAGTGGGAATTTACTTTCAGTTTCTCTTTTCCTCCACCTCTTGCCTCCTCTTCTCTTACTTTGGTTCCAGGTTTATTAAAATGTGACTCCACTTAGTAAAGCTTCATCTCTCAGAGTCAAAGTTTCAGATAATTATTCCAGATTCTTGGTTCCACAGAATTCAGGCAGCACACACTCCTGCCGAATGAAGGCTTGGAAGCTGACCTATCATTGCTTCCGCGCTGCTGACACAAAGAAGGAGAGAAAAGGGTGGGGGAAGAAATAGATGTTAAGAGGAGTCATGTTTACAATGAAATAACTAGATACAGCAAATTCTCATTATGTTTTCAGTGCTCACTTTCCTAGGGACAACAGAACCAGCCAGCCATAACTCTTGTGAAGGGAAGCCTGGAAACCATGTATTTCACTTCTGACCTTCTGTGATAGAATAAGCTTATAATGAAGACACAGCCTGATAGTGTGGAAAAGAATGAAATGAAAGATATTGGACCCAGTCCAGAGGATGGGCAGTACAACTGGGCACCAGAATTTGCTCCAAGGCAATGGTTGCCATAGAAGCAGCATAACTAATTGTTTTAAAGAAACAGCTTGTTAACATACCCACACAATATCAATTGTTCATACTTGCAGAATGCCACAACATAAAGCATAAATATATACATAATAGCATGAGGAAACATTGCTTCTAGTAGCAGATATAAAAGATAATGGATCTATTTAAAACCGTTATTTATTATCTCAAGACTTTTAAAAGAATGTTGTGATTTAAAAATTCAGCAATCTCTTTTTTCTAAGGTTCAAGTTTTGACTTTGATTTTAGCTACTACAGAGTATTTATTTATGTATGTTTGCATTTTTAGCATGCCCTTCCCTTGAAGATTAGGTCGGGTTATAACAGCGTTAAAAATATGCAATCCTATTTTATAAAATTACAATAAAATCCTACTTACAGTTTATCATTTAAAATACATACCTAAAGATATAATAATACTACACAATACAAAATTGCCAGTATAAAGTTGTTTGCTACATGGTAGTGCCACAATTAAACCAGAGAGGGAGATCGGGGCAATGCCTGTGTCAGTTTCTAAATAAGTTGGAAAATGTAGGAACATTTCAGCATGAGGAATTTGTCCCCGGACAGCCTCTAGTTGCTGGTGGATTTTAGTGCTACTTCCACATGACATCATTAGCAACCTGAAGCTGTCCAGGGGCTGGCGTGAGTTTTGACCAGATTTGCCTCATGATGAGGGAAAACGGCAAAACAGGATTTGTTAACCTTATTGCGCTTCACATCAGGGAACAACCAGGGCCAAGCCCATGTGAAAGGAGAAACTTGCAACAGTCTAATTAGCATTGTCCCACCCTCACATCTGCTCTCCCCTATCCATTTTTTAATGGCTCAATCCGCATTGGTGCGGGACCACAAAGCTACATTCCCCAAGTTAAAATATAATGTTCCGTTCATTGTCCTCATCTGTTTTGGGATCAGGCAGCCAAGAGACATCCCTGTTTGTGCTTTCTGGCATTTTAACAGGGAAAGTTCTGTGTGTGTGATGAAGGAACTCTCTCCCGATCAGCTAGGTGTCTGTACTCCTCATTCTTAAGCCTTACTGTTCACACAAAATCACTCATCATGGTCCAGTTACTATGTCCAGCCTCTCACAAATCTACCCAAATGTAAATAGAGACCAAAAAACCAAAAATCCCAAAGGGGGGGAATCTTTATTGCTGTGGTGTTTCTCCAAAGCAACGCTAAGGTGTTAATGTTTAAACACAATGCTCTTGTGTTGTGTTGTTACTGCATAGCAACGCAGAAATGCTGTTTTTAAAATTAATTTTGGGGCTTGGGGAGAAGGACATTTGAGTCCATGAAACAACCACTGTGATGGGACTGGAGGTTTGCACTGACAAGCCAAGGAGCGAGGGGAGAATATGGTAAAATGCCATGTGTGCTACTCCTGCGACCTGTGCTTCCATCAAACACATTCTCCCTTGGTAACCAACGGGCTTCTTGTTTCCTCTCTATATTAAACTCTCATTTAGCCACCCTAACCACCATTTCATATGCCCTCATAAGCATTTGATAGGATGTTCTTGCCACTTCATCATGAGTTTTCTGCCACACTCACTCTAGCTGTCTCACTTTTCTCTTCTTCTTCCTTACCTCCCAAGTGTATTAGAGGGCCAGTTTGAGGTGAGGATGGAGAGGACACTTGGGAGCGATCTTGTTAATGGTGGCAGATAAGTGGGACTGCCAGTCTTTCACTAACACCACCAGCGAGTCACCAGGAGGCCTCAAATCCCACAGAGCATTCGGGAATCCAATAGGATCCATAAATCTCCATGGGTGGGCTAAAATATGCCACCCACACAGGGAGGGGGTGGTATCCTGAGCTGGGCCTTCAGGGCATTGTGGTCAGACAATGGGACCCGGTCAACCATCATCCACTCCACCTCTACCCCAGCACCAAAGATCAAGTTGAGTGTATGGATGTGTAATGGCTAAACATTAGGAAGAACTTTGTGACAGAACAGTTCTTCAGTGGAATGGGCTCTCTAGAGACGTAAGCAGAGGCTAGATGGCCGTCTGACAGCAATTCTGATTCTGTGAGTCACTATGAATTCAGATCATGAGATGGAGGGCAGGAAGGGATGAATCATTGCTTAGCTCTTGTAGCCTTTCTTATATCCCCAGGGTAATGCCAATCACTACATTACAGAACAGGGTCTTGGAGATTTTTCACCTTCCTATGGACATAGGGAAGGGGTCACTGAGGGAAGGGGTGGATAGCTGTGCATTTCCTGAATTGTCCAGGAATATGAATTAGAAGCCCCTCAAGAGTCCCTTCCAACTCTATATTTCTATAACAGTATCGTTGTATTAACATTGTATTAAAAATGTTAACGCTTGTCTTGTTACTGCTTCTATGTCTGAGACTCTTAGCATACAAACTTTGTAAACATTAAGCACTAAGCACTCCTCATTCCTGATCAATTGTGTCATCTATCAAGCAGAGTGGAAAGGTATTAAATGTGATGCTTACCAAGTTAACAAAATGAAGTGTGCATGTTACACCTGACTCCTGTGTTCTCATCAATGCACATGCCCACTCTATAGCAACTCTATAGTGAAGCAATCCCACCTATCAAAGCTCAGGTTCCCCTCCCACCATCAACTACATTTCAACGATAGCTGTGCCAAGCCACAGTGCAGAAACATCAGTTAACGAATCTGTGAAATCAGAGTGTTACAGCTAATACTCTATTACAGCTAATATAGCCAGTTTGGTGTAGTGGTTAGGAGTGCAGACTTCTAATCTGGCAAGCCGGGTTTGATTCTGCGCTCCCCCGCATGCAGCCAGCTGGATGACCTTGGGCTTGCCACAGCACTGATAAAGCTGTTCTGATCAAGCAGTGATATCAGGACTCTCTCAGCCTCACCTGCCTCACAGGGTATCTGTTGTGGGGAGATGAAAGGGAAGGCGATTGTAAGCCGCTTTGGGACTCCCTCAGGTAGAGAAAAGTGGCATGTAAGAACCAACTCTTCTTCTTGAGAGGACATGAATCATAAATTGGAAGTGACTTGATGGCACAACACACCATAGCTGCTCTGGAAGACTCACCACTTCCCTTCTACAGGGAACATCAGATGTCTATGGTGCCTTCATCAGAAGGCCATAAAATTGTACCTCTTTGTCAAAGTCTATTGACACTAGCCTCTTGTGGCACAGAGTGGTAAGGCAGCTGTCTGAAAGCTTTGCCCATGAGGCTGGGGGTTCAATCCCAGCAGCCGGCTCAAGGTTGACTCAGCCTTCCATCCTTCCGAGGTCGGTAAAATGAGTACCCAGCTTGCTGGGGGGTAAACGGTAATGACTGGGGAAGGCACTGGCAAACCACCCCGTATTGAGTCTGCCATGAAAACGCTAGAGGGCGTCACCCCAAGGGTCAGACATGACTCGGTGCTTGCACAGGGGATACCTTTACCTTTACCTTTATTGACACTAGAGGAGCATTCAGTTAAGAGGGAGAATTAGTTTTGTGGAAATCTTGGTGTCATTTGGTGAAAAAAGAGCTGTTCCAGATACCTGTCATTTCCTTCCATAGGAAATAATAGTCAAACATATTACCCAACTTGATTCAGAACTATGTTTTTCCCATGGGTCAATCCAGCTGTGCACGATGGCTAGAACAAAATGACAGAACAATATCCCATGATATGTCAATTCAACCCCAATGACAGCTTTTGTTGTTGTTGTTAGGTGCGAAGTCGTGTCCAACCCATCGCAACCCCATGGACAATGAACCTCCAGGCCTTCCTATCCTCTACCATTCCCTGGAGCCCATTTAAATTTGCACCTACTGCTTCTAATATTCGCCAAAAACTGGTAGCTCTAAATGGGGATATCCTGTCAGTTCAGGGGGTATGAGATGAACTTTACAATGTGGATAAGATACTCATCCAGGTCACATCTGTATAATCTTGTAGCATAAAAGCTGCTTCCTCATGCAGACTGGATTGATTAATTCTTACTGAAAAGGAAGTCAAAGATCCCAAAGAAGGTCCTGAAAATGAAAACAGAGACTGACAGTTTCAAGAGTTTACACAGGCCACAAAACAAACTTTGCTTTCTTTAAGGCTTCCTATTTAATGTCATAGAAAGATTAAATGTTACAGCCAACTTGTCAGCTGAAAAGGAAGCTGTGAAGACTTAAATCTCCCCTGCAGTTGTGCCCTTTAGGCTGCAAAGTAATACTGAATTGCCCTCCAAGCACTCATTAAAGTGAAGGCCAGTCAATAATCGAGGTGGACCAAAGTCACAAATCCATGCCTCAGCCTCTGGGGAAAACAAGCAGCAATAAGGGAAGAATCAATTGTCCACAGTCTCTTGCTCCAAATAAGGTTCAGGACCTGTGACACTTTCTTCGTATCTTCTAGTTCAGTATAAATAAGTGGGAGGCCAAAACTCAAATGTTATCTCTACTGCTCTTTGCTGAGATTTATGGGATGCAGAGCATTCGTAAATCAAGAGAAGCAGAAGAGACTTAAGAAGGAGAGAAGCATATAAATAAGAGAGCTGTCAAAAAGGCCTTCTTTGACTCTCTCTTTCTATGAGCTTTAAACTGTGTGGCCAACCTCCCTAAGGAGGTGTTAGCAGTTACAAGGGGACAAATGAGATGAAGCAGAAAGAGGTTAGCAATGAGAGAATATACCCCTTTTCATAGAATCATAGAGTTGAAAGGGACCTCCTGGGCCATCTAGTCCAACCCCCAGCACTGTGCAGGACACTCATAACCCTCTCGCTCATCCACTGTAACTTGCCACCCCCTTAAACCTTCACAGAATCAGCCTCTCCATCAGATGGCTAGCCAGCCTCTGTTTAAGAATTTCCAAAGATGGAGAACCCATCACTTCCCAAGGAAGCCTGTTCCACTGAGAAACTACTCTGGCTGTTCCAGTTCTTCTGGAATTTCTTTTGAATTAATTTCATCCCACTGGATCTGATCTGTCCCTCTGGGGCAAAAGAGAGCAACTCTACTCCATCCTCTGTATTTGTTGTTGTTATGTGCGAAGTCGTGTCCGACCCATCGCGACCCCATGGACAATGATCCTCCAGGCCTTCCTGTCCTCTACCATTCCCCGGAGTCCATTTAAGTTTGCACCTACTGCTTCAGTGACTCCATCCAGCCACCTCATTCTCTGTCGTCCCCTTCTTCTTTTGCCCTCGATCGCTCCCAGCATTAGGCTCTTCTCCAGGGAGTCCTTCCTTCTCATGAGGTGGCCAAAGTATTTGAGTTTCATCTTCAGGATCTGGCCTTCTAAAGAGCAGTCAGGGTTGATCTCCTCTAGGACTGACCGGTTTGTTCGCCTTGCAGTCCAAGGGACTCGCAAGAGTCTTCTCCAGCACCAGAGTTCAAAAGCCTCAATTCTTTGACGCTCGGCCTTCCTTATGGTCCAACTTTCGCAGCCATACATTGCAACTGGGAAGACCATAGCCTTGACTAAACGCACTTTTGTTGGCAGGGTGATGTCTCTGCTTTTTAGGATGCTGTCTAGATTTGCCATAGCTTTCCTCCCCAGGAGCAAGCGTCTTTTAATTTCTTTGCTGCAGTCCCCATCTGCAGTGATCTTAGAACCCAGGAAAATAAAATCTGTCACTATCTCCATTTCTTCCCCATCTATATGCCAGGAATTGAGAGGGCCGGATGCCATAATCTTTGTTTTCTTGATGTTGAGTTTCAAGCCAACCTTTGCACTCTCCTCCTTCACCCGCATCAACAGGCTCTTTAGTTCCTCTTCACTTTCTGCCATTAGAGTGGTATCATCTGCATATCTGAGGTTGTTGATATTTCTCCCTGCAATCTTGATCCCAATTTGTGACTCCTCTAATCCCGCATTTCTCATGATGTGCTCTGCATACAAGTTAAATAGGCAAGGCGACAGTATACAGCCTTGCCGAACTCCTTTCTCAATTTTGAACCAGTCAGTGATTCCATGTTCAGTTCTCACTGTTGCTTCTTGACCTTCTCTGTATCAGCGATCCCCAATCTGTGGGCCGTGGACCACATGTGGTCCTTCGACCAATTGGAGGTGGGCCCCGAAAGACGCCTCTTTCCCCCCCCCCCCCGGCCCTTTACTTCATCCCCACCGGCCCTTTACAGCACACTTCGGGTGTCATTGTCTCCCATCACTCCCAGATGGGACTATCTCGTTGCAGAGAAACAAGCTCAGGGTTCCCATTGATTTGTCATTGTCATGAGTTAAAATTTCCATGAAAATAAAATGTTCCTTATGTTCATTGTTGTGGTGTGTCTGTATCTTACTTTGAAGGGATGTTTAAACATTACCATAGCAATCAGAGAGCGCTAGGGCAGTGGTTGAGAGTAGAAGAGTAAACTACCCCCCCCCCCACCGGGCCTCAGTAAAAGGCGTTGAGTGGTCCCCGGCGTTGAGTGGTCCCCGGTGATAAAAAGGTTGGGGACCACTGCTCTATATGGCACCCTTTTCTTTTCTTTTTTTTTTTTATAGAGAGTTTTTATTTTATTTTCCAGAGTTGAAGACAGTGAGATACATGCAATCTACAATGTTAATACAGAAAAGGAGAGTTATGCTCTTCATTTGATACACTTGGTTCCCCATTTTAATCCCCTTTGTAAATAGTTCAGGTAAGGGCCCCATTGTTCTTGAAAGGCCTCTTCTATTCTTCCGTTAACTATTAGTGTCAGTTTGGCCATCTTGGCAAAATCAGCTAGTTTATTCAGCCAGTCTTCTGTCGAGGGTAGTTCTTGCGTTTTCCATTTCTTGGCCAATTCTAGTCTTGCTGCCGTCGTCGCATAGAAGAAGAAGCTCTGTATGTGGGTTGGGAAGCACTGTGGAAAAACATTTTGGTTCCCCGTTTCAATCTTAAAAACCCTCTTCTCTTCATTTAAGATTATAAGACTGGCTACAGTATTATGGACTTTTACCCAAAGCTTATAGACTTTTTATAGACTTTTTCACGTTTGCACCACATTTAAAAAGAGAAGTCTACTTTGTTACCATCATTTCAGCATTTGTTTGCATAGTTTCTGATAGTTTTAACAATCATGAACAGTTTATACTTAACGTGGTCCTAGAGCCCTCCACATTTCCACTAGGGAAAGGGAAAAAGGAATAAAAAACAAGCCTGCTTAGTTGTACGGAAAGAAGAGAAACAAATATATGTTTATGGGTTGCTAAGGTTATTAAGTTATATAAGTGTACATTGTTAATACCAGAAATAATAAAATGGAGTCTTCATTAATTAGTAGAATAAATTCTTCGTTAGTTACATTTACACCTCCTCAGTTAGGAACCTCCTTTTAGTTATGCTTTAAGTTTAGGCTGAAAGTCACTACCGAGATATGTTAGATAATTCAAATTCAGCTATCATAGGAAATCTAAAACCCCACACTATAATGTAAGCCCATTCCATTAGGTGTCTCCTTTTAATTATGCTTTTTCCATGAAGCTCCTTTCAATCGATTGCTTTCACCACAGAACCATATGTCTTTTAATTGATTCTTGTGTACTGTTGCTTTGGAGTGGCTATATATCTTCTCAGGTAGGGTGTCCTTATCTGAGCTGCAAGACTCTGACATCCCCTTTTCCATCTCCATAATTTCAGATTCCTCTTCTGCTGGTAATTTTCCACCTTGTTTAGAGCTATCATCAGCCACTACTATTGGTTCATCATTCCTGTTAGAAACTTCTTCCTTAATGCCTTTAAACACCATGAGCATATTTTTAAGTGAGCCATTTATAGATTCTTTCAGGTCTTGTGTTTGTTTCTCTAGAAGATATGCAAATTTTTTAAGCGAAAACATGTTCCAGGCTTGAAATTTTGTTAGACTTAATCAATTATGTATATGTTGTTTCCAAAATATATTTGCAATTTTGCAAATAACCAGTAGAGGTCCTACAGAGTCCTAACGAAAGCAACAGTCTGTTTTGATATTAAAGCAATGTCTCTGAAGCTTAGTTCTCGTGAGATTCCACGGCTCTAATCTCTCTTATCTCCGAAGACAAAAACAGATGCAATAAGAGCTGTTACTTATTAGTTTGAGTTAATTTAAGTCCTTCTTCTGCTTAGAAAAGAAAATTAGCCTGCCTCATAATGAGGTGGCATCAAGCAGAGCCAGAAATGAGGGAAAAAGTAGAGACGGAGAAGCGGAAGAGCACTTGCATCTCTGCGTTGATTAATGACTCAATATCTTGGAATTTGGCAGTGTCCACCCCCTCAGTTGTAATAAATCCTGTCACTCTAGCTTGTTTGGATTAGCGAAAGCAACTCTCCACGCCGAGAGTTCATTCCAGGGAAGAGGGTGCCGGGGGAAACCCCACTCACTGTTTGTAGGCTCGATCTGATGTCTGCCAGATGTTTTCACTCCGGAGTTGTGGTGAGTCGAAGGTCTTGCTGGGAGGTATCCAATTAGCTTTGTAGATTAAAATAAGCTTTGTAGATTGCAGAGTTGAAAAAGGAGGAAAAGGAGGAAAGGATATTAAAATGGCGGACGGCGCTTGCTGGACCCTGTGCACACTGAGCTTACGTTCCAGTGGGAGATTAATTTCCCTGCGGAACAGAGAGGCCCCAGAGTTTCACAAGGAATTTCTGAGAAAATTGTGGGTGGGTTAGCGTACCCAAAACCCGATTCTGTCAATCACAGCAGCGATTGACCCTCAGTGGAACAGGAGCTCGAAGTATTCGAGCTATCCAAGTGCCATGGCTCCGCCTTCTCCTATATGGCACCCTTTTCAATACTTGAAGATGGTTATTAAATCCCCTCTCAGTCATCTTCTCTCCAGGATAAACAGACCAAGCTCCCCCAACCTTTCCTCATATGTCTTGGTCTCCAAACCCCTCACCATCTTTGTTGCCCTCCTCTGGACACGCTCCAGTTTGTCTACAACCCTCTTCAACTGTGATGCCCAAAACTGAACACAGTTCAGTTCAGTTTCAGTAAGAGGCCAAACCAGAGCAAAGCGGTACCATCACCTCCTGTGATCTGAACATGATACTCTGTTTGATACAGCCCAAAATACCATTTGGGTATTTTGCATATATTTTGAACATGCAGTTCATGTCATCTAGCTGTACTAGAGGTCTGTGAGTATGTTTAAACACACATTGGATAGACACAGATATAGATAATGTTGACTTACTGCTGTACAAAGAACCCTGAGGATAACTCTATCAATGACTACTAATCATGGTGAACTTCCACATTCAGAAGTAATCAGCCTCTGAATCCCAGTGCCAGGAGACAACTTCAGGGCAGGGTCTCAGTCTCTATGCCCAGTTGTTGGCCTTCCAATAGAGCTGGTTGGCCACTGTGTGAGACAGGATGCTGGACTAGATGAACTATTGGCCTGATCCAGCAGAACTCTTATGTTCTTAGGATGTGCAGGTTTTACAAGAGAATAAATCAGCATGAACCATCAGAAAATAATGCAAACATAACAACTGACAGGTTCAGTTTACACAAGTAACAAATGAAGCTCACATAGGGATTTGGGGACTAAAACTACGAGCAAGAAAATTCAAGATCATCCTTAGCTATGGAAAAGGAGCAAAAGCAGGACTGTTGGGGGACACACACAATTCCTAGGACCCAAGTCATCTGGAGGACACCTGCTGCATTCAGAATGTATTTCAATTTATTTTATTTTATCTAATGCAGTTTTGCCTTCCAACCTTTAGGTGTGCGGGGAAGACAGGCAGGGCAGAGAAAAGAGCAGAGGTTTACTCTCTGCTGAACACACATTTCTGCAAAATTCCATACAAGGAGGCAAATACTTACATATCTTGCAAAACCCATCATACAAGCCAGCAATGGAGCAATGAAGACCAGCCAACACAGCCCATGGTTGCTACTGTAACTGCCTAACAAAGTTGTTGTTTCCAGTAGTTTATTTCTCTCTCCCTTTCCTTCCACCCAACTCTCTAGTTTGCTCTGCTCAATCATATCTTGGGGTAGTCCTAATGGTGAACTGCAGGAAAAAAAATTAATTCTTAATTTCTCTCCCTCTTTTCCAGATGTTTCTCCTCCTTCATTTTGTCATATACAGTCTGGGACAGTCAGTGGGGGGAGTTAAGAAGGTGAGAGGGATGGGAATGGTGGTTTAACTGTGTTTTTTAACTGAATTTCATTCACGTATTGTGACTATATATGCGGTTTTATTGCTGTGAACCACCTCAAGCCCATATGGGAAGAAGCAGTATAGAAATATAATCATCATTGTCTTTGTCTTTGTGGTCTTCTTCATCATCTTCTTCTTCTTCTCCCATTTATTTATCAGTCTTGGTCTCTTTTCCTCATCCCTCTCCTGATTAGCATCTTAATATTTAATAATAAAAAATAGCAGCAAACCCTTGGTAATATCATGAATAGAAGAAAGGGGAGTTAGTGTTTGTCCATGGTCTATCTCAGTAGTAAAAGGGTGCTCTCATGGGTTCTATGGGGCTGCCCAGGTGGAATCTTTGTCCAGGGCTTCATGATGGTTCTTTGTATCCTGAGCAGACATGGGAAAGTTGAAAGAGTATAAAGAAATAGTCATCTGAACCTGAAACTGCAAGAATGGTTTCTATCAATATATACTACCAGTTTTCCACCAGCATAAGCAACTTAGTCCTTTTCTTTCTCACTAATCCTTGAAAAGCTGATAATGGCCCATTATGCACAGGGGGGATAGCGCGCATTTGGGGTGGAATGGCGGCGACTAAAATCACCAATAACACACGACATCGGCTGCAACCGGCCGCAGATTCGGTGCATGCCGCCAAAAATGCCGCGTTACTGAAACGCGGAAGAAAGCACAGCTTCTGGGTGACCAGGGCGCAACCAGAAGCGGCGCTGGGGTCGGCGCGTGCATAATCGGTTACTCTGGGTTTTGCCACCATTGCGCCCTGTCCCGTGCATAAGCGGTTTGCTTCGCTTCTTCCCTTTCCGCGTTTTCCATGTGACCCGAAATCGCCGTTTCGGCGGCCATGCATAATGGGCCATTAAGAGTCACAAGATTCTCAAGGTCAACAAGCCATTTGGGTGTATAAAGCCAGGGGGGGTTAAGCGGGATTGCCCCTCCCCTTTCTTTCATCTGCAGGAAGCAAATTGGATTTACAATGCTAGATTCAAATGGATAGCTCTGTTGGTCTGAAGTAGCACAATAAAATCAAAGTCCAGTAACACCTTTAAGACCAACGCCTTGAATAAATCTTTGTTGGTTTTAAAGGTGCTACTGGACTCTGATTTTATTGTGGATTTACAATGCATTTTGGATCCACATATGAGTTACCCTGGCGACATTCCCAGTTTATCCCTTGATCTACATGTAGATTTGCAAATGTGCTTGAACTGGTAAATGGTAGAATTGTCCCTTCCACTGAAGACAGCAGAGGCCCTGAGGAACTGCTTTATATTTGCTTTATAGAGAGTAAAATGTGACAAAATAATCCAGGATTATAATATGGAATAAATTATCCAATTAAATCATCAGGCACAGTTATACTTTCATGTTGTGTAGATGTCATCATCTGTGAACAGAACACTTAGGTATGCATTGTGACATTTCTCAGAAAAATGCATATGCATGAAAGCATTTTGTTGCAAATCTATTGTATATATGTTATATATTAGTGTGTGTGTGTGTTTTATTCACTCGTGAATTTTCAAATCCAAACAAAAATCTAGTCTAGTCTAGATTTAGTATAATTTGCTAGAAAAGACCTCTGTTTGAGACCTGCCAGTAGTCAGATATAGCATTGAACTAGGGAGATTACGGTCTGATTATAAGGAAGTTTTTTATTTTCAGATAGATATTTGAGACAGATGGCTTGAGATGAGACCTAAACCATATGACCTCCTTATAGTCTAAAATATCACTGATTCCACACAAAGAAGAGCAAACGCATACATAAATAAAAGGCTGAGGAAGGCTAAGGACAGAGCAACCAACTGAATTACTTTCCATGCTCCAGTAGATTACATGAGATGGGTTACTTTCGTAAAGCAAAGTCTTTTGTTTCAACTTAATGTACTGTAAAGGGTTTAGATTTATTCTAATGGTTTTAAAGGCACACTGAGACCAGTCTTATGCCAACTGGAGCATCAACACAATCACGTCCTTTGTAAATCTCCTGGGATTTGCTAGATCATGCTTGTGGAATATATTTCACATTAAACAGTAAGTACATCATAAGATAAAGCTTATGGGAATGTAGCAAGTGCTGGGAAATGTTCTGGCTCTGATAGTCCACGTTATTTCCCCACCCAAATAATTATCAGGACTTCCTAGTACAGACACTGTATTGATAAGGTTTCTCCAGTTTCTCTTCTCCACCTTCAGCTCAGCAGCCCCCTCAGACATGAGGTGAGATTAACCCTTGTAAAAGCTCATATTCATGGGAAGGGGGTTTGATCAATCTAGCTAAAGATACTGAGAAGCTGTTGCAGGTCCTGGGTAGCCATACTATTGCAAGCTCTTCTGCAAGCCAAAAGCAGGGAATAACTGATTTCAGCAAGCAACAAATAAAGTAACTCCAGAGCAGTATAACCTTGAAGTAGGTCAGAGATGGTTTGGTTGATATCAATAGATATAAAGAATATTGAGCAGCGATGTTATATCCAGGTACAGTGATTGTCCGAGATGCTAATGAAAATGGTCCAGATCAAAGTTATTGGATATTGACCAACAGATAACTGTAGGCATGTAGAATTTGTAATCATCATTGTGTCATGATTAAAGCTATCACAAATTGTGTGTAGGCTGTGTGTATGTATATGTATATGTGTATATGTGTGTGTGTGTGTATGTATACGTATATATGTGTATGTATGTGTATATATTTACATATACACACACATATGTATGTATGTATGTATATATATATATATATATATATATATATATATATATATATATATATATATATATATATATATATCTTAAGAGCCTCTTGTGGCGCAGAGTGGTAAGGCAGCAGTCATGCAGTCTGAAAGCTCTGCCCATGAGGCTGGGAGTTCAATCCCAGCAGCCGGCTCAAGGTTGACTCAGCCTTCCATCCTTCCGAGGTCGGTAAAATGAGTACCCATCTTGCTGAGGGGTAAACGGTAATGACTGGGGAAGGCAGCGGCAAACCACCCCGTATTGAGTCTGCCATGAAAACGCTAGAGGGCGTCACCCCAGGAGTCAGACATGACTCGGTGCTTGTACAGGGGATACCTTTACCTTTACATATATTTTAGGAAAATTAATCCAGCCTCTTACTCATTTTGGTTATTCACTTCTAAACATTTTCCAGAAATGCAAAATTCATATGGTGATATGGAACCTGGAACTATGTACAATGTTCTGTTCTTCAATCCATTTCCCAATAATCCAGAGTGTAGAGTTGGTTTGTTCTAGTACTTCCACACACTAAGTTGACATTTTCATCAAGCTATCCACTACAACGAGGAGAGGGGAAGCCACATGGTACAGCCCAATCTCATTTAATCTTAGCAGCTAAACAGGGTCAGTCCTGGTTAGTACTTGGATGGGAGACCTTAGAGGAAGGCTCCAGAGAAAGGCAATGGCAAACTACTTCTGCTTCTCACTTGCCTTGAAAGTCCCTTGTTGGGGTTGCCACAAGTCAGCAGTGGGTTTGATCCCCCTCTCCTCTGCAAGCAGCTAGCTGGGTGACCTTGGGCTCATCAATTCTCTTAGGGCTGTTTGTGTACAGCATTTCTTTCAGAGCTCTCTCAGCCCCACCTATGTCAAGAGTGTCTGTTGAGGGGGGAAGAAGGAAAAGGTATTTGTAAAAGTAAGATATTTTAAAAGCTGTGATTTGTTTATCTGACCAGGGAATTTGATGTCCCTGCAGGGGCACCATAGGTTGGGGGAGGAGCTAGGCCCAAAGGTCCAACTCTTCTATTATGCACGGGGCTGGACCAGCAGGACCACGGATGACGGTCGCAGCAACACAGGGAACACGGAAGTATCTGTGTTCCCTTTCTGCGGGTCATCAGAAGCCCAGAGTTGGGCCAGGGCTGGCAGGTGGCTGGGATGGCAGTGACATCATGCGTAATCAGGGACTGGGCCCACTGACCTGTTGCCACGAGCCCAGCCTTTCCGCCCCGTGCATAATCGGTCTATGTTGCCAGTAGGCCCGTTTAAGCACAGTTGTAAGTAGGAGTTTCTCCAGGTCTTTGTTGGGTGTTGTACTTTGCCATCCTGAAGAGAATCCTAAAATCCTTCTAAGAACACTGAAAAGCTCTGGGCTGGACTAATATATGCAACTTCTGAGATACACGAAGTTGGGAGAAGATTTTGTTCAATCTAGTCAGCAGAACACATCTTCTAAACATCCCAGTCACATAGATGAAGCTTTAGATATATCTGTAGAATTGGGGTAGAGTAGACTGGACAGTTCAATTGAGTCCTCAAGAGTCCTACACTGGAAAACAGAGGCTAGGGATTGACTTTTATAGCAATAATGCTCACATATGCCACCTATTTATATTCATTTTTATGTGACATCATTTATATTAAAGCAACAGAAAAATCAGTGAAGTATTATGGGTTCATTTCTCTAAAAAGAAAACAAAATAAAATGGACACAGGGTTTTCCAAACACAGGCTTGTCCATATCCTTAAACAGTAATTCTGGAAGAGTAGAAAATACAGGGCAGTGCTAACTCATAGGACAAGGGACAGGCAATTTCATTCCTTGTGTAAGCACAGAAAGTACCACCTGTCACACTTCCAAATCCGGTAATTATTCTCCATCACAATTTAATCTTGTATTGCCAAAATATTTTGAACATCTGCATAAGTGATAGATTTCTTTTTCTTCTCTTTAAAAATATGTGGGTATTGAATTCTATATCGGCTACTGAATCTGTGGTATAGCAATCTCTTTGACATAAGCCTCATACACACACTCACTCAGAGTTCCTAACATGTGGAAGGAAAGGTTAATAGAAGCAGATGAAGGAGTAACTGATGCTGTCAGGGAATGATTAAACTGCAGAATAATCTTCCACCTGGAGCTGTCAAGCACGGCCTGACGTTTCAGTCATACCTGATGAGGAAATGACAAGGATGGTTTCAATTAGGTGTGTTTCTGAGACTCAAATCCTGACACGTTCTGCCGTTCCTTCAGAAATGTTGACCCATTATTAATACGTACGGATTCATATTACAGTCAGTTTTAGACAAGAATCAGGTAGTCATTGATGTAAAAAGTTGTAGATTCTTCCAGAGATGATAGTACCCTGCATTTATATATAATTTCAGAATATAATTTTTTTTTGAGACTGTTGAACAGGAGGGACTGACTGTTTGACCACACATTTCAAACAGATCATTGTGGTCCTGATCTACCAGCTCAGGAGTGGTCTTAGTCATGGGCCCTTTCTGTGTGCCACCCGTCGACTTGCAGCATACTTCATCACCACTTTCTGCCAGCAGCTGTTCTATAGGGCAGTGATCCCCAACCCCCGGTCCTAAGACCGGTACCGGGCCGCAGCTCCTCCTTGTCCTCCTCCCCGGCTGCTGCAACAGGGGCTGCCCTGCCACTCTGCCGATGGCTCACCTTTGGTGCTCACCAGCGGACGCCATGGCTGGGGCTCCCCCACGGTGTGGCACTGTGCAGCTGCTGCTGGCAGTGCCCCTCAGCAGGTGACGGGAAGTCAGGGGCGCCAGCGGGAAAGTAAGTGGAGCAGGGGCTCATGCGGCAGCAACGTCCCTCAGCAAAAGACTACTCCCCCCGGGCCTCAGTAAAATTGTCAAGCGTTGACCGGTCCCCGGTGACAAAAAGGTTGGGGACCACTGCTATAGGGGATGGTAGCTGTCAGTGCAGGTAGAGGAGCCAGGAAAGGAAAGGGACCAATGCTGGGGGGGGGGCTTTGACCACCTGTCCCTTACTGCTGTTGGGTATACCAAGTGTTTTGCAATAGCAGTAGCACTGCAATCTTTGTAGAGCCATGAAAGGGGAACCATTCCTTTCCACTTGTAGGTGTGCCACCCATCAAGACAGCAGTTGCCCCAGAGGGCGGAGCTATGGCACTTAGATAGCTTGAATACTTCGAGCTCCTGTTCCACTGAGGGTCAATCGCTGCTGTGATTGACAGAATCGGGTTTTGGATACGCAAATCCACCCACCATCAACTCAGGAATTCCTTGTGAATCTCTGGGGCCTCTCTGTTCCGCAGGGAAATTAATATTCCCTGGAACGCAAGCTCAGTGTGCACAGGGTCCAGTAAGTGCCGTTCGCCATTTTAAAACTTTCATCTTTCCTTACAACTCTGCAATCTACACAGCTCTTACTCTAATCTTCAAAGCTAATTGGATTCCTCCTTGCAAGACTTTTGACTCATTACAACTCCGGAGTGAAAACAACTGGCAGACATCAGATCAAGCCTACAAACAGTGAGTGGGGGTTTCCCTCGGCACCTTCTCTTCTGGAACAAACTCTTGGCGTGCAAAGCTGCTTTCTTTAACTTAAGCAAGCTAGAGATACAGAAAGATATGTGAGAGAAGGTAAAGAAAGGAGTTAAGGTAGCCAGAATATCCCCTCGCCACTGCTTATAAATCGGAGATTGAAAAAATAGATACAAGAATCTCGCGAGAGCTGCTTGCCAGAACGAGAACTGGCTCGGAAAAGCTTCAACAGGTCATTAAAGCGACGGACGACAGCTGGTGAGACATTACTGTAATACCAAAACAGACTGTTGCTCTTCGTTTGGACACCGTAGGACCTCTACTGGTTATATGCAAAATTGCCTACAAAATGTCCATGCTAAAGAGATTTGCTTATCTACTGGAACTACAGACAGAAGACCTGAAAGCACATATAGATGGCTTGCTTAAAGATATGCTCAAGGAGTTCAAGGGTGGTAAGGAAGAAGTCTCTAACAGGAATGATAAATCAATAACAGTGGCTGATGACAGCTCTAAACAAGGTGAAGATATGCTCAAGGAGCTCAAGGGCGGCAAGGAAGAAGTCTCCAACAGGAATGATGAATCAATAACAGTGGCTGATGATAGCTCTAAACAAGGTGGAAAATTACCAGTAGAAGAGAAATTGGAAACTATGGAGATGGAAAAGGGGATGCCGGAGCTTTGCAGCCTAGATAAGGACTCCCTACCCAAGAAGACATACAGCCACTCCAAAACAACAGTATACAAGAACCAATCAAAAGATATATGGATCTGCTGTGAAAGTAATCGACTGAAAGGAGCTTCTTGGAAAAAAAACTGTACTGATATTGGAGCCCAGGAGGTACAACTGTTTCAAGATTCACCGATGTATACACCGAGGGAAAGACTACAACTCCACTCGAACATGGGTCAGTGGGAACAACAAGATGCGGCAGGCCTCGATATGAGACCCCCTTAAGCCTCCTCCTGCTTTCTTCAGTAGCCATATAGGCAAGCTGAATTTGAATTAACATATCTCTGTAGTGACTCTCAGCTTAAACTTAAAGCATAACTAACAGGAGGCAGCTAACTGAGGAGGTGTAAATGTAACTAACGAAGACCTTATTTTACAAACTAATGAAGACTCTATCTAATCATTTTTTGTATTTAATACTGTACACTTATATAGCTTACAACCTTAACAACCTATACATATATATATATTTCTTTTTCCATACAATTAAGTAGGCTTTTATTCTTTTGTTTTCTTTTCCCTAGTGGAAATGAGGATGGCTCTGAGACCACGTTAAGTACAAATTGTTTATGATTGTTAAAAGTGTTAAAAACTATGCAAACAAATGTTGAAACTTCTCTTTTTAAATGTGGTGGAAAGGTGAAAAACTTTATAAGCTTTGGGTAAAAGTCTATAATATTGTAGCCATGTGGAGTCTTATAATTTAAATGAAGAGAAGAGGCTTTTCAAGAACAATGGGGCTCTTATCTGATCTACCCAAGAAAATAAGTTAAAAGGGGATTGAAACGGGGTATCAAGTGTATCAAACGAAGAACATAATCTTTTTCTTTCTGTATCAATAATGTAGATTATTTGCATTGTATTATCTTTAAATATTACAAAAGGGGATTGAAACGGGGGACTAAATGTATCAAATGAAGAGCATAACCTTTCTTTTTCTGTATTAACAATGTAGATTGCCTGTACTTTATTATATTTAATCTTGGAAAACAAAAATAAAAATCTTATTAAAAAAAAAAAAAAAAAAAGACAGCAGTTGCCCCAAAACCAGCTAGAGCAGTAAAGGAGGCTAGCCTCCCCTCACCCTCGTGACCACTGGAGTCATGCCAGTGGCAGCTTCTGCCCTGAGCCCACCCTGCAGGACTTAGCCACAAGCTAGGGAATTGGCCACTTTCATTGCTTCCCCATCCCCCCTCCAGAGCATGAGTGAGTTCTTTTGTGGTTTCTGAATCTGGGAGGGGGGAGAGCTTGCACGCTTACCCCTGCCTTAAACTGCCTCCTGACTCCTCCCCAGTCCTACTCAAGCCTGCCTGTTAACACAAGTGACATGTCACTTTGCAGGGGAGGGGGGGGGCATGGCAGGGAGGTGTGGCCAGCTGACTTTACTTCCAGGGCTCCTCAAAGGCTGAAAAATTATTTCAGGGGCTCTTCCACAGTGAAAAGGTCGTAAAAGGCTTCTATATGTCTCTATGTAGATAGGCAATACATTTTCTGATGAGAAGGAAACTATGAGACAGTTCAGGAAAAATAAGGTAAAGGTAAAGTTATCCCCTGTGCAAGCACCGGGTCATGTCTGACCCTTGGGGTGACGCCCTCTAGCGTTTTCATGGCAGATTCAATACAGGGTGGTTTGCCAGTGCCTTCCCCAATCATTACCGTTTACCCCCCAGCAAGCTGAGTACTCATTTTACCAACCTCGGAATGATGGAAGGCTGAGTCAACCTTGAGCCGGCTGCTGGGATTGAACTCCCAGCCTCATGGTCAGAGCTTCAAACTGCATGTCTGCTGCCTTACCACTCTGCGCCACAAGAGGCTCTTTCAGGAAATATAATTGCTGCTTATTTACGATGGCTCTGCTGAATCAAAGCATTTTCCAAAAACATATGCAAAAGTAGCCATAAAAGAAATGAGAGCATTTAAGAACTCTCCACAGCGCTGCTTTCGAGGCATACATTTAATTATTTTTTGTTACATTGGCCTACAGAAAAAGGAATGTTAAATAAAGCATAAACATCACTCCTGTAATGGCAACAAAAGGAAATGCCTTGGTTTCCCCTTCCCCAGACTTAAATGTCACACAAAATAGCCATATTTTGCTCATCTACAGACTCCCATCAGTACATATATTTATTACTTCTGGTCTGGTGACAGACTTCGGTAAGTGTTGGATGGGAGAATGTGGTAAAATTATATTGAAGGCTTTTGTTCCCCCTTTCATGGAATGTTTATGGAAAGCAGTCTACTTTCCTGCTGGACTCAGCTAAAGATGTTTTTGCACTTGGGAGGAAGTCACACTGATTCCTGAAAAGGCCCACAGCCATTTAAGTCTTACAGCGGGGCATGTGCACTTGTCTGCTGTCAGTCTGAAATGGAGGGCAGGCTTGGCAGCCATTTTAGTAGCTAGTTTTGCTCTCCTCCCCTTGGAAAGGGGGGGGGGGGGAGAGGAGGGAAATGGGTAGTTTCCCCAAAGCCAGCTCAGAACCATTTAATGGCTCAGAACCATTTAAGACTAACAGCTGAGTGGTGGACTGCCTTGCACAGTGGCTAAGTTTAACTAGCCCAAACTCAATCGGACAAAGGAAATGTTCAAGGGGGCCTCCTCTGAACCTGGGTTCAAGGGCATGAACTGGCCAAATTAATGATGAATTTAAGGTTGTGAACAGATTTGTGCCCACTACTACTTAGAACAGGTGTCATTTTAAGAACCTCATGTGGTTCCCAATCCACTGAGGGTGTATCATTGAGCTATATGATACACACATCTATGCACACCATTTGATTACTCAATACTTCATGACAAGCAGCTAGTGATGTGAAATTATTTACTGCAACTGAGACGCATAATACCGTAGATGAATATGGATGTTCTATCTGTAGCAATAGTGTTCATCCACGTAAGCAGCCCATCAGGTATTGGGAAGCCACCCTTTATGAGCAGGATTAGATAATGCCTGCACCTTGGAGAATGTTACTCTATAGCTCCATATGCCCTGTAGCTCCATAAGGTAGCATTTGGCATGGGAATGGGACAGAAATTCTGAGGATGATTGGTTTAATTTATGTCATGACGCTTCAAAGGAGAAATAGGACACAGTCATGTTTCATTGTCTTGTTTGAGGCTGAACTCCACAGAGACAAGGCAGATTCTACAGGGTCAGGGGAAATCACTGAGGGTGTAATCAGTAGAGTAAGAAACTTTGATAATGTCCTGCAAAGTCTGAAGGTGGATCCAGGCCTCTCAAAGGAGGTAGCAATGTACATTCACCACAGTGGCCTTTAAATATATAGAGGCTGGATACAGTGGAGAGAATAAGATTGGTTTCAGAGGCCAGTTCAAGACAGACCCTGGGAGCTCCAGCTGCCTCTGAGGCGGACTATTCAGAGTCCAAGTCTGAGAAAGAAAGCAGGGCTTTCCATTAGATTCTGTTCTTCCTTGATCACATACTCTGTATTTGGGATTCCTCGGCCAATGCCCTCCTGGTGCTGTCCTACATCCCAGTTCTGCGCTGTCAACACTGCATATATGTACCTCATGCATGCACACTATGAACCAAGAACTGTTCTGCTAAGAAAAGACACACAATTGGGGGAAAGGAATACAGTTAATGCAGAGAAGGTTAAAGCATTTTAGATTTTGTTTTCAGTATGTGTACGAAAACTCAAAATAATGACAAAATATAATAGTGCTAGGGAAAACATCTGTTGGTAAGCATAAGCAACCAAAATGGAAAATTCAGTTATTATGAGCCCCCCCCCCCCCCGAATGTATTCAGTGAATCAAACTGCTGCCAAGTTTTTTGAAGAAATACACAAAACCCATTTCTGAAGCCTTCAGACTTCTTTCATTCTAGCTTGTCATCCTAAGGTGACAAGCTTACAAGGAAAAGAGGAAGGGGGTGGGGGTGGGAATAGCTTGGCAAAAATTATTAAACAGCATTTGTGAACATTTCAGCACATTGGTCGACTTTGCCTAGATGTGTCCGCAAGACCACAAGCAAAATGTCAAACAGATCCAAAGACATTGCTAAAACTGCTATAGCAATGGAATTTACTGGGGGAAATGTCATCCATGCACTTGAATTTGCTTTTTTACAAAACAGCTACTTTTGACTAAAGGTCTCTGTGATCTCTATGAAAAGAAACAGAAATCAGGATGGAACAAGGCCCTGAAGCTTGGCTACAGCCTTTGTATCCAATGCTACAAGAAACACTGTTAGTTGAAATTTAAAATGTCTGAAATAAGAAACACCATATTTTTCAGAAAATGTTTTGGGGATTATGATGAAGTATATGTTGAGGAGAAACCTTCCTCTTCTATATTTAATAGTTAATGATTTTTGATAATATATATATCATGAGATATATGGTACATATATGATATCTGACTGACTTGCAGGCGGTCATGCGGGCTAGGAATAAGTCTCTCACACCGTATATTTTTTGCAAACAGGCCATAACTTTATTAACAGCCAGTGTGTTGGCTGGCAAGGGGAGATGGAGCCCATACCTCAATATTTGGGACATCTGACTCAGATTCCCTGCTTCAGAGGCACCCTGGGAATCCCGTCCTGGTCCCTAGCCAGGTCTATGGGTCCCCTTGCCACTGGGCATTCTCCCCAGTAGAAAGAATCCAGGGAATACCTCCCTTAGCCCACCCCTTTCATCTGGTTCTACCGGTGCAGTCCTGGGGCCTTCCCTTTCCATTAGCAAGCAACCATACATCAAGAAAGACTCCACCTTCCAAAACCACAGAGTGCTGGCAACAAAACGTAACAAAGGGTGGGTGGGAGGGAAACTCATTGCTTGGCCACTGCGGGAGAAGAGGCCATGCCCAATTCACGAGGCCTCGCCTCTTCTCCCTGGCGTTGGAGTGCACATGCCCATCTTTCCCCGCCCCTGACACTCTGCTACGGAGTACCTTACCGCTGCTTCAATGGCAGCCACCAGGTGAGTTATGGCCACGTTTTATATAGATATATAGAGTCAGCATGCTATAGTGGTTAAAAGAGGTGGTTTCTAATCTGGAGAACTGAATTTGATTTCCCACTGCTCCTCCACATGCAGCCAGCTGGGTGGCCTTGGGCCAGTCACAGTTCTTTCAGGGCTCTCTCATCCCAACTTACCTCACAGGGTGTCTGTTGTGGGGAGAGGAAGGGAAAGGCGATTGTAAACCATTTTGGAACTCCTTTGGGGAGTGAAAAGTGGGGTATAAAAAACCAGCTCTTCTTCTCTTCTCCGATTTGCCCCCTCTTTCTCTGTGTCCCTTTAACATTGTTCTTTTGTTTTGTTTTTTAAATTAAAAAAAAAAGATCATTAAAAAGAAACACTGTTTGGAGCTCTGAGGCAGAAACTTCACAACGATGGATGGATGACAATGCCATTTATTCCTCTTATTCCCATTTGAATTTGTCATGAACAGTCCTGCTTTGCAGCTTTTCCCAGTTGTCCTCCCTGATATTTCACAGGAGCCTGGGGGTGAATTGGCCATTTCCAAGAAACAATCCCATGGGTTACTGATCTGATTCCCTCATACCCCTGTACCATTAGCAAGGAGGCACATGGTAGAACTCAAATTGGACTTTACTAGTCCAGGTGCAGTTGGGCAATCCAGGAAGAGCGCAGCTATGGTGACACCTGTTTTGCTGTGTGCTGGCATCTGGTTCAATGAAACGTGGTAGCTTGTCTTCAGCCTATGCCAGTCAGAGCATACTGCAACCAGCAAGGAGGAGCAAAATAGTGTCTCCCTTCTGTCTAGCCATATCTTTCTCCAACGGCATAGAAGGACGAAAGGACAGGGTATCGGGGGGGGGGGCTTTTTCAGGGCCAGTTTGGTCTCCCGGTCTATCCTGACCAGTGCTAGAACTGAGCTAGCAACAGTGCACCTCTGTCAGATATCCTACTAAAGCTTCCACAACCGTATTACAGATCTCTCATTCTCTTGGTTAGAGGAAGCGCATTAGCCATTTTCAAGGGGCTACTGGTTTCTAGAGTGGCAGAGGGAAAAGATACCTGTGTGTGCATATGGTAGAAGAAATATTCACAACTAAGTTCACTGTTCAGCTGTGAAGATTTAATTCAAGATTTAATTTAAACAGGTTTTTTTTAGGGAAGAATTGTTGAGATGGTTAGTTTTTACCTGACAATTACCACAAAGACAGGTGCTCTTGAGTAATAGTCCGACGTGTTCAGAAACGTTCAACTGTCATCCTTAAATAGCATCCATTGTGACAACTAAGGGGTAAATAACTTACTTTCCCCATCTATTGTCCCTCCCTAGGCAGTCTATAGCCCTCACAGCTGAATTTTGCCTCCCTGAGGAAGGTGACTGTGACAAAAACAGCCCAGCTTTCATTTCAGCTCTTACTGCATTGCGCAAGAGTGGGCACCATGCTGTTCCTCTCTGAAGACATGCCAGGCCCAGGACCAATTTTTCATTTGCCATCCTTTGAACTCCCATTGCTTCTAAACTCTTCCTCTGAGCTGCATTGTTTAAAGGACCAGCACAGATGTTGTTGCCTTAAGAAGATGAAATTGCTAAATAGTAAAACTAACAGCTGGGAATGATTCAACAGACTGATATGAATTAAAGCATCATATAAGGCTGAAGGTCTACAGATCCTGACATGGGGGTAAGCCCCACTGAAGGCAGCTGGTCTTACTTCCAAGAGGAAACATATAGAACTGAGCTATCCATTCCTTCCTCCTCATCCAGAAAATGTCTTTGTAAGCCCTGTGATAGATCCAACAGTGATTATGAGGATATGAAACCACATGACCAAAGAGGGATCAACAAGAAAAAATATTCTTTCATATATCAACAAATCTCCAATGTAAGGACCCCGACTGTTTGAATGACAAAATTAGTGAACGCACGCACTGTTGCAACTGATGGAGAAATCTTTAAAAACAGTTGAGAGTCAAAGCTTTTTCCAGCCCATCTAGGAGCCCAGCTGGGGGTCGTTTTTCTGGATGGTTTCACCCGTCCCTACATGATGATATAAAAGTCAGCGCTTCAGTGAACTTTCTAATAGCCAGGGCATATTTCCTTTGCAACCCTGGTGCTCTCGCTCACTCTGTGTATCCTCCCTAACAGTGTGACACAACATATTGTAAAAGGAAAATGGTAATTAGAAAGAACATTTGAGCAAGGGAACTTGTCTGGAAAAAATGCTTTAGTTAAATGAAGCAATAAAGATTGTTTTAATCTGTTAAACACAGAGAGGGAGAGATCCATCCTCTGCTTTAGAAAAAAAGAATAAAAAGTATGCCAATAAGGTTGCATTAACCCCTTCACTACTGAGTCTCTGCAACTCTACCAAAAGGATTCATCGGTCCAACTGCATGCAATCCAGAACCTTTCTACTCATTTTCTTCTGAAGTCTTTACTGTTATTTCTACTTTGGGCATATTTAGTCTTTGCTCAGCTACAGAAATAAAACCTTTCTCAATAAGTCAGAATCACACAGAGCTGGAAGAGACCACCTTCTTGGGGACTTAAAAACAGACACTCCTTACAGATGCTCTTACAATCTCCTCCTAAAAACTTCCAATTAAGGTGACTTCACCACCCTCTGAGGCAACATATTCCATCTACATACAGCCCTCACTGGCAGAAAATGCTTTCTAATATTTAAGTGGAACCTCCTGTAGTTTGAACTTATTGCTCCTAGATCTTGTCTCTAAAGTTGCAGTAAACCAGTTGCCCCCGCCCCTTCAACATGTCTACCCTTTTCATAATTAAAAACAGCTCTCATATCATACCCAACCCTCTCAACCTCTCTTTGTGTGGCATGGATTCCATGTCACTCTTCCATGTCACTAGTCACACTTCTCTGAATACATTCCAGCTTGTCAATCTTGAACTGAGGTACCCAGAACTGGGCACAAAAAGAACTGGACTAAAGATATGTTGAAGAATCTGAAAGAGAGGTTCCTTTTTGTAGTCTTGGAGACCATCCATATGTTAACTGAGCATAAGTTATCTGTACATGTCTGAGCTGCTTCTGCATGTTTACTTTCCAACCTGTTCTGGTAACAACACAAGCAAGTGCATAGCTGAGACAAATGCAGTAGTAGCTTTCCATGCCAGTGCAGTGGTCCCCAGAGGTCAGGAAATGGTCCTACAAGAGCTCTCCTGTTGCCTTTGTTCATGTTCTGTCATCCCCCATTAACCCTATCCTTCAAGGCTTTTATGAGAGGCTCATTCGGAATTCTATTACTAGTCAAACTGCCGACATATATTTCCATGGAGGGCTGTTCATTCCATGCTCCATTTCTGGACTTGCAAGCTTGAACGGCTCAGCAGGCATTATATCCAGAAGTTGTGACTATAGACCCCCATTGTAAAAGGGAAACAATGAAGCACAAATTTCCCTGTGCTTCAACGTGACAAAATGAAAGTTACCCCCCCCCCCTTTTAAAGCATTTGAGTGATGGTGTTATTCCATTTGCAGAGTTACAAATGGACGGTGTTCATACCACCCTAGAAATAAATAAAAAAGCGAAGTCTTTAATCCCTCTTACAACAAAGCCCCAGGGTATTTACTTTAAGGCTTGGAAAGACAAAAATGACATAATCTAGTATTGTCTTTCATGCAAGCGCTGACAGTTGAATGTTCATACTGACAATGCACCAAAATCACTGACATTAGATTAATTCCTACCTCTGAGTTCCTTTCTGGAAGGCTTCAGAGCAGAGCAGGACACAACAAGAGCACTCTTCCTCATGTCAAAAGCATTTCCCTTCTGAGCTTTTTTACTTTTGTAAAAAAAAGAATTGAACCTCAGCAATGGATGTCAGCTATTCATGCGCAGAAGCCAAATGTGTCTCCACAGGCATGGCAAAATGTGTGCTGATATTGCAGCCCTTATCTCAGCAGAGTTACTCATTATACATAGAGAAACCCCTTTGGTTAGAAGGCTCAGTCAACCTGCCAGCAAAGCTGATGGACTAAATCTAACAGGTCCCTAAGATCATGAAGTCTGTGTTCAAAAAAGGTGGAAATGCTCCAAGTATTGGAACAACATAAGCTAACTGGGCATAAACTCAAGTGTTGCAGTATAGAATCTCAGTCTTGGTAAATCCCATCAATGTGAAGTGGGTCAGTCTTCGGCCTGTCCCCCTGCAGTCCTTTCCTTCATATATTCAGCCTAGTTCTGCTTCAGGAAGGTCAGGGGTGGATATGAAATAGGATCAGTGGTATGCAGTCCAGACCAGGGAGGTAGGAAAAAGAGGAGACTGTGTTGCTGGAAGGGAAGCAAGACATACAACATCACAGAAGGGCAGCTTCTGTTCAGGTCTCCATCCCATGTGTGCAAAAATGTCTTAACCCATCTGGGTCTTGGGTTCTGGCAGCAATAGCCTGCCAGAACCTGCTCAGCCAAAGCAAAGCGCTAGCATATCAAGAGGTGCCATGTTTTCAGTCATGGCTATGAAACTATGCTTAATCCAGCAGGATAAGCTTTTCCCAGACTTGGAACTGCCACACTGGGCAATCTTTCTTAAATTTCATCCCCCATCTGCATTCATCCATGGCAGTGGCAACCCAGTGGATGCACCTGAAAACAATGGGATTTACTTCCTAGTAAATATGCAGTAGATTGAAGGAAGGAAGGAGGACTGGAGGAAATGGGAAGTTCTAAGTGATTCAAGTGCTTGTCTTGAGTATGAGCTCTTACTGAAATACTAGAAAAGAGCTCTGGTTCAGACTGCTGGAATATGTGAGATCTATGATATTCATGATTCAACAGGATATGAAGAATATCCTATGGGAACACTGAAGGAGGTATGTAGTCAGCATATTTGGATTAGGAACTTCCTGGTCTCCCCCCCCCCCCAAAATAATCTCTTCCTGTGCCTTGATTGGCTCAGTTGGAGACTTCCTGCTCGTTTGAGCACACTTCCTCCACGATTGACTGAAGAACAAGGTTAGTCAGTTAGTCAGTTAGAACAATCTCTCTCTTCTCTCTTTATAAATTGTTTCTCTTCACCACAAAAACTATTCTTTAAGCAGTCGGTGTGCCATTCCTTTGCATATTTTAAACTTTGCCAGCACAAACTTCAGTTGAAGGATAGCTGAGGGAGGAAGGGAATGCACCATCTCCAGCTAGGTTAGGTTCAAGGCAGAATGCTGGCAGGAAATAAGCTTTCTTTAGAAAGGAGGGATAGTAATATGAAGGAAATGAGGCCAAAAGCCCTAATCAGATGTATTGTTATTGTTTTATTTATTTCATGTATACCCTCCCTTTCTCCCTAGTGATGACCGAGATACTGACCTGAGATGGTACTTACTTAAGGACAGGGTAGCCACTGCAGGTTCTGCCTTTCTTTGTGTGCCAGCATTTCTTTGAAGATTTCCTTCAGGAATGGACTGAAAATAAAAACAGCCCTATAGCAAGCCGAACTGGATGGTCCCTGTGGTAGTACAAGCAAGCATCACAGGGGCCATTCTACTTGTGGGTTACCTACCCCAGTGCTTTGTGCCACAGACTAGTATCTATGTGAGAGAAGGTAATGGCTGAGCTGACTTAGGGATGCCAGCCTCCAGTCCCCCAGAATTACAGCTTACCCCCAGACTACAGAGATCTGTTCCTCTGAAGAAAATGTATGCTTTGGAGGGTGGACTTGATGGTACTCTATTCCAGTGGTCCCCAACCCCCAGTCCGGGGACCAGGACCGGTCTGTGGATCAGTCGGTACCGGGCCGCGGCTCTTCCTCCTCCTCCTCCTTGGCTGCTGCCTTGGGGGCTGCCCTGCCACTCTGCTGCCGGCTCACCTTTGGTGTTCTCCAGCGGCCACCACGGCTGGGGCTCCCCCTCAGCATGGCACTGCACAGCTGCTGCTGGCAGCACCCCCCCAGCGGACGGTGGGAAGTCAGGGGCACCGGCGGGAAAGCAAGTGGAGCGGGGGCTCAGGTGGTGGCAACGATGTCCCTTGGCAAAAGAGTACCCCCCCCTTCCGGGCCTCAGTAAAATTGTCAAGCGTTGACCGGTCCCCGGGGATAAAAAGTTTGGGGACCGCTGCTCTATTCCACTGAAGTCCCTGTCTTCCCAAGGCATTCCCAAATCTCCAGGAGTTTTCCCATCCTGGATCTAGCAACCCAATCTTCCATGCCTGTCCAGTGGCCAAGGGGTACCTGACAACCCTACAGTCAGCACAATAATCGTGACTGAACCAAATTGCTGAGGCTCAGCTCTGCCTGGACCTCACTGCCAGTATTTATCAATCTACCTCCAGGAAATGTCATTGTAACTGAAATGGTGAATCCACACCCAGTCTCTACAATAGACTACAAAATGTTCATGGGCGTAAGAGGCCTTCAGGGGACATTTTGGCTTTCACTGTATAGCTGGAGCCATTCACATTTGTGGCTGTTTTTGTGTGGCTACATAGACTTCCCCTGAATTTTAATAACACTCGTCTTCTGACTTTAATTAGTTTGATTTTAAGCCATCCAGTCAAGCCAATCAAACTAGTCCAAGCTGAAGTCTGCCTTCAATTACTATCTCAGCTGAGCAAATAATAGATGTCAAAATTTATAACCAGTGTTGCCAAAAAGAGGAGAATTTGAATTTAAGCATTCGACAAAGACCGTCATTACTCACATTTAATTCCAGATTATGTTTAGCTTTCTTTTTAACAATTCAGAGATAAACATACGTTTTATAGCGTTTAGGAAATTTTTCCTTGCATCTGTTTATTATTTGGTGGGATTTACAATTTTTGGCCAAAAGAATCACACCAAATGAATTTATATAAAGAATGTATTCCTAGTTGCAAGGTGTTTCAGAAACCATGGAGAAAAGATCTCATTCTCTAATGAAAATTCTACAGTACTTTAGCATGATCAACCTCATTTATCATCAGTCTCATTACACTGAGCTCTTTT
This sequence comes from Paroedura picta, assembly GCF_049243985.1. Classification (NCBI taxonomy): domain Eukaryota; kingdom Metazoa; phylum Chordata; class Lepidosauria; order Squamata; family Gekkonidae; genus Paroedura; species Paroedura picta. The sequence continues at coordinate 118,764,815 of NC_135372.1, forward strand.
TGTATTCTCCAAAAGTATACGAGCAGAGCTAGAACGCTGAAATTTCCCTTTAGCTGAAATTACCTTGAAGATGCTGAATTGCATAGGTTTGTGCAGATTGACCAAGAGACCATTACACTGTTGTGATGCCTGCTTTGCCCCCTTAGAGTCTGGCATTATCCTAGAGAAGTTCAAAGTAGCTACCCCAAGGAGATGAATGTGCTTAGGGAAACTGGGATCACTCAGTATTCTAATACTGAGAGCCAGTTTGGTGTAGTGGTTAGGAGTGCGGACTTCTAATCTGGCATGCCAGGTTCGATTCTGCGCTCCCCCACATGCAACCAACTGGGTGACCTTCAGCTCGCCACAGCACTGATAAAACTGTTCCGACCAAGCAGTGATATCAGAGCTCTCTCAGCCTCACTCACCCCACAGGGTGTTTGTTGTGGGGAGAGGAATGGCTGGGCGACTATAAGCCGCTTTGAGCCTCCTTTGGGTAGGGAAAAGCGGCATATAAGAACCAACTCTTCTTCTTCTTCTAATCCTCAGAGAGGGCAATACTTGGACTCAGAGTTCTACTGACATTATGAGGGGATTATAGGCTTGAAGAAACCATCCAGTAGGCTTGATGAAAACAACTATGAAGCAGGTTTATTTTAGTGATATCTGTGACTTGGTTATTTCCTTGCTTTCCTTTCCCCCACCACTATACTAATAAAGTCCCTAATTGATACCCTGCCTAACCAGCTGAGGCTCCTGGAAGGTGGAACTTTAAAATGATAATCACAAACCTTCAACATATCAGATTCTCCTGTGTTAATATACGAGCTTGGCATTTCAGAAAGCTCATTGATTTGATTCTTGCATGAAGACTGCACATTTTTCTTTCCCATGAGAGTGTAATCACCAATAATTACTCTCATCTATTCTTCTTACTTTATTGTCCACTGATCAGACATGTGACACGGGATGAGTTCATGCACCTGCACCACCTGCACATTCACAGTTGTAGTAACGGTGGAACAAACAACAGAGAATTACTATTTTCTGCCATCATTTCAGCTATGATAATTATCATAAGAACCTACAGTTATTGGATAATATGGTTCAGGAACTTGTCAAGCACTATATATAAGCAAGAGTTATCTCTTTGTTAGTCCACCACCCTACATATATCTGTAACCTGCCCTACAAATATTGCATGGTTCCCTAAGCTCCATGGACCAAACAGAAAGCTGTAACTTACACACCTTGGCTTAAATATGACACCCAGTTCAAATACTAGAAGACCAATTCCACACAGAGGCATAAAACTAGTGTTGCCTCCTGCTTGCAAATGAGCGGTTGGAAGCTGTGTGTTTGCAAGATTTCTGACAAAAGACCCCTCTCAAGTTTTCCCACTGCCTCATCATGGCTTTTTGCCTCCCAATGAGGTAGCAAGAGAGAACAACCCAAACATCTCCCCCTCTCGCTCCTCGGCTTGTCAATCACCACAAGCCAACAATCTCTGCACACTGGTTGTTTTGGAGACTCAAATGTCCATCCCCCCCCCTGAGCCCCAAAATTCATTTTTTAAAAAGTGCATTTCTGCATTGCTATGGGGATACATCACAACACCAGGACATTAAAAAAAAAAAAAAAACACTTCTGGATTGCCACGGGATCATACCACAATAAAGCATTCCCTCCTTAGATCTCTTTTTGGGATTCTTGGTGTAATGGTCTCTCTTTATGTTTGGGTAGATTTGTGACAGGCTGGCCATGGTAAATGAAGCCTGATGAGTGACTGTTTGTTCACATAAAGTTTTAAAACAAAGAGCATGGATGCCAAACTGATTGGGAGAGGGCTGCTTCATCATATGCCCCCCTTTCCCCATTCATATCCCACCGCCAGAAATCACAAACAGGAATATGTTTTGGCTGCCCGATCCCAAAATTAGAGGGAACAATGAGGAGACCATTTTATTTTTATATAGGGTATGTTGCTTCGTGGTCCTGCAGCAAAGTGGGCCACATAATTTTTTTAAAACATTCTTGATCCGGAAAAGAAGAGGGGAAAGTGGGTGCAAGGGGAGGCAAGTGCAGGGTGTATGCAAGGGCAAGGTGCAAGAATGCTACCAAGACTGTCACGTGTTTCTTCCTCCACACAGGCTTGCCCCTGGTTGCTCCCTGATTGAAAATGCAACAAGAATAGCAAATTTTGATTTTGCAATTTCCTTCATTAAGGAGCAAATCTGGGGAAATCTTCAGCCAGCCACTTGAGAGCTCCGGGTTGCTGTGATTTGTCATGTGGAAGCAGCACTAAAAACCCCGAGCAACGAGAGGCTGTCCTGGGGGCATATTCCTCGTGCGGAATCTATCCTAGATTCAACCTCCCATCTACTGTACCTTCTTTCTGCTTCTTCTCTAAAACATCAGGATCTATGTCCTTCATCTTCTGTAGTTCCTAAACAACAGAAGCTTACTTACCAAGGCAGTACTAAGAAAAGAAAGTGCTTTCAATTTGCCACTGCAGCACAAGTCCTGCCTCCTAAAATGTTCTCTCTGACAAGCCCACCTATAATTTATTTGTGCTGAAGCCAGAATAAAAAATGGCAGAGTTTTAGATTAGCCCTACTGGAAATATCAGTCTTGGGGGCACATAACGTTATGTAAGTTACATACCTCTGTTGGGATGACTGTCTAAAAAAGGGTTTGTTTAAATTATTATTCAGAAGAGGGTGGTAATTTGAATACATACTTAAGAGTTTGAATGCAGAACATGCAGCTGATTCAAGGATATTCTCTCAAATAATACTGTGATTATTTATATTTAAGGCACCAATTCATAGCAGTATGACTTGGGAAGCTTTTTACATTGGTTCTTCTTACATGGGTGCTGTTCCCCTGAGAATCAGGCAACCTAATTCTTAATAGCACTTAATATACAGTTAAACTCAGCAGGTGATACTGATTCAGAGGGATTTATGCATACTTAATTTCTTTGGATTGCAATGAATTCCAATTGCCACTTAAAACTAATACATTTTTAATCTTCTCTTTCTCTTCTTTCATCGAGTCGCCAAAAGCCATACAGAAAAAAAAAAACTGTCCTAATTTTTCCTAGTCTAAGAAAGCCTAAAAGTCAAGCATTTGTCCTGCCACTATACTCCCAATGTGTTACCTTGAAAGCTTTATCACAGTTTGATCACTGAACAGCTGTAAATAGCTTTCACTATTGTTAGTTAACTCCGGAATGATGCCATCTTTCCAAATTCTATAAGACAGAGGCATAACCAGATGTTTCTCAAAGTATAGCAAGGTTTACATGTCTCTGTGTTTACTTGTATAATACAAACACTGTATCATATTTGTTAATGAAAGGTACAGAAAAGACCTAGCCTAGTTCAGTCTTTGTTTATTTTAAACACAATTACTTTGTGAAGCTGTTATTTAGCTTGCAGGTGATCATTCAAATTATGATTTGTGCTGACAAATTCTGGATCTATTAACTTCACTCTTCCCCCTTCTTCTCTTCAAAAAACCTTGCATACACCCTGCTCTTACTGTGGGTAAGGGCTGGACTGGCACCAGCATAACCTGAGATGGTGTATCTGCCAGAGCTCAGAGTTTCTTGCAAGGCTCACTGCCTGCATGCCTTCACTGCTGACTTACATGTGCACTGTAACTCTATTTGCTCAAAAATGCCCTCTCCCACTCCTGGCTACTCAGGCTGACCAACACCACCAGGAAAGAGAAAGCATGTAGTCAAAGCAGTGGCACTTCCAGCCATGCATAGAGCACAGTACTGTTGAGGAAGTTGTTATTATTTGGTTTTACTAAGGAATGTGACATCTGATGGGATACATGTTAATCACATCCTATAGTTTAAAACACTAAAATGATCATTCACGGATACCATACCTTATGTTTGGAATTGCCTACACGGCATGATGGTTTTTATGGTGATTTTTATATGTTTTCATGTATTGTGTTTTACGTTACTACAAGGGGCAAAACCCATTGTATCCAAGAATACAATGGGCACTAGAGCATGGGGGTGGAAAAAGTAAGTGGAGAGGTGTCCAGTCTGGAAGGACATGTGGCTGCAGGGGTTTGTTGTGAGGGTTGTGGTGGTGTGCCTGGGAATGAGGGTGTGTGAGTGGAGAGATGTGTGGCAAGGATGTGTACTCCTCAGGCTTAGTAGAGTGTGGAAGATGACTGACCTGTGGGAAGTGTGGCATGGCTGTTTTGTGCATCAATCACAGGAGGATCTAACAGTAGATGACATTCTTTGTCACAATGTGGTCAGATTGTGGGAGGAGCATTCCCTGCTCTGGTCCAGTGGCACCGTGGACTCTGAGGTCTGTGAAATGTCTGACTCATTACATGGCAAAATATAATTGGGTTGAATGGGGTGAGGGGCTGCAGAGTTAGGTAGGGGAAGGGAAACGTGGGATGGGTGGAGGGAAGGGTGACATGGAGGAGGGTGAATGGGCAACATGAGATGGTGGTGGGTGCAGGGGGGGGAGGGGTAGCAGTAGCATGGAAGCAGGCTAACTGGGAGTTGGGGCATGAATGAGTGGGCAGCGGTGGGTGGGAGGTAGAGTCATCCAGGCACAGAGGAATAGGGGGGGGGGGATTTGAGAAATTTGGGTTAGAAAAAGGTCTACATGATCTTTTATGGCCCATGGTTAAGTCCAAGAAAAAAGCAGATCTACATTTTTGGGCTATGACTTTAATTAATATTTGGAAAAAGTATGGACAGAGACTCTCTAATACATTTTTTTTGAAATCCCCAATTGAGGCATATTTTGATAAATCCCAACAGACAAGAATGGGATGTCTTAAATATAAAGATTTGTTGACAGTTACAGGGAAATTAAAAAGTTGTGATACTCTTAAGAGGGAATTGAGATCAGGTGGTTTGAATACCACTAGGTTACAGTCAGGTTTAAGTCTGAATTTCAAATGCAAACGGACTCTGGTTTGGCTTTGAATTTGAAAAAAATATTATTCCAAGTGTAGACCTACAGGGACAAATATACAAACTATTGTTGAAATATAAGACTGAACAAGTTAAAATTGTATGCTTAAATGGATGCAAAATTTCAAACATATTATTTCATTAGATAAATGGGAACTGCTCTGGAGCAAAACTGTAAAATGTACAAAATTCAATCATTGAGAGAAAATTGGTATAAAATGTTTTACAGATGGTATATAACACCTATATTACTGGGTCAAAGAATATGATGTCTAAAGAATATGATGTTAAATGTCGGAAATGTAATGACAAGGTCAGCTCCTTTTATCATATGTGGTGGACTTGGAAAAAGATTCAGGCATTTTGGGGAAAAATCATAATATACTAGAAATAAAGCTGAATATCAAATTTCCATTGTGGCCTGAATATATGAAATATATATTCCATATATACATGAAATGCCAGAAAATATTCCTCGAAAAGCTGGCGACTTTTTCTTCCATGCAATTACAACAGCTGAAGTTGTGCCAGCAAAACACTGGAAATTACAGGATACTCCAAAAAGTGACAGACTGGCTGGATAAATGGAGGGAGATAAAATAGCAAAACTGACCTGTCTGATGAATAATTAGACCTATAGAGGAATTCAAAGAATTCTGGTGTTACTATACAGACTATTTAAGTAGATGGTTAACAAATGTATTAGAACACTAAGGCAACAATTCTGCGTTTTGTACTTGTTTTGTTCACTTTTTTCTTTTCTGTATACTCTTTCTATATAGAAAACAAATAAAACCAAAAAAAACAAAAAGAAACTTTCAGCCTAACCAAAAAAAATATTTTACATTTAGAATGAGAAATTGTGCCACACAGAACAGCATTTAAAACAAGAAATGCTGCAGACAGTAAACATATTTTAAGATGCAATCTTAAACATATGGAGGAGTGACATAAACTTTGTTTGTTTTACCCTGGGAACGATCTTGTTTAATACTCAGTTTGTAATGTACTTGCAGTGATAATGAAGTCTTATAATTACTTAATTAGTTAAACAATAAAACTTTGGCTGGCTGACTAATTAAATGTATGGTAACATGGCTCAAAGATTTTAATATTTTGTAGTACTAATACCATTCACACAGTCAAAGGAAAGTAAAAATGTTTTTACCCCATACCTCCGAATGAAGCCACAAGACCTAACAACTGGGTGATTGGGGTTTGTAACGAACAGGTAAATTGCACACCTATTTGCATATCCCAAACTATATAGTGCGGGTTCCTTAAAATCCCCTCAGTGATTTATTATGGGTTCCTGAAGAGACATCTCAAAAGAAGGATGCCAGTATCTGAACAATCCCAACCTGTCTCCAAACTTGGAACAATAGGTCTCCACACAGTCATGTATTGAACCATGTATTGGGAGACTGCATTGGACAACACAACCCCATATGCCAGATAACATGAGTGTTGAGATGATGGCCCACTTCCCAGTTAGCAAGACTAGCTTACCTGGATATCTTTCTCAGCACTCAGATATGTCAGGATGTTTGAACATCCTACACAAACCTTCACTAACCCTGCTAAATACCCTAGTTAGGGCCTAACCAGTCTCCCACATGAAGCCATGCCAGGCAATCTCCTGAGAGCTGGGATGTGGTTGGGGGAGGCCTCAGAGAGCTGAAGCTGCTCCAGGCAAGCTGCAGAGAGCCATGGGAGAGGGAACTTGGCAGGCCTGCCTAGAGCTGCTCTGGGTAAACTGCTAAAGGAGGGAAGCTCAGCTGGCCTGGCCAGAGAAACTCCAGGTGAGATGAACTGGTGAGGAAGGGTAGGGAGGTTCCTCAGCCCATCCCAAGCTACTCCAGGTGAGCCGGCAAGGGAGGGAAGGAAAGGTTGGCTGGCCCACCGAGAGCAGCTCTGTGCGAGCTTAGCTGGCCTGCCCAGAGAAACTCCAGGCAGGATGAACTGGTAAGGGAGGGCAAGGAAGCTCAGCAGCCTATTCCAAGCTGCTCAGCTTGCCTGATCAGAGCAACTCTGGACAAGCTGTTGAGGGTGGTCACAGGCAAGGGAAATTCAGTGGGAGAGGGAGCGGCAGACAGAGGAAGAGAATTCTGGGGCGGGTGAGGCAGAAAGAGAGACATTAATGGAATACAGGGACAGAAAGAGAGAGAAAGAAACTGATGGGGGCAGATAGAGAGTTTGAGAAAGATTGATGAGGTGGAGGGGGCAGAGAGAAAGAGAGAGAGAGAGAGAAGATTGGGCTAGGGGACAGAAAGAGCAAGAGCGAGTAATGAGATAAGGGGCAGAGAGAGTGACAGTCATGGGGGAGACAGTAAAAGAAGCAGTGGCAGGATGAAGAATGAGTGAGAGATACAGAGATAGGGAGAGAGAAGAAGGAAAGAAAGGTGAGGGAATGCCCCTCCCAACATGTTCTTGATTTTAAGTTTGACCATCAGTACCTACAATATAGTATCTTTTCCATGATGAAACTGTTATATCTGAAGAATGGAGGCTCACTCTCTTCAACCAACAAAACCTTTATTATAACTTATAACAGAAATTAAGCTAATGTCTAACAACAGCTTCACACGTAGCAAAACCCGGTAACACTGGCTCCTATGGTCAATCCTTTTTCAAGGGCACAGAATACAACAGAAACTATGTGAATTAAGGAAAAGCAACCATTTCAAAATCACATTAACACATACCTTCTTAACAGCCTTGCTGTTTCTTTTTCTCCTGGTTTGGGTAGGTAAGAGCTTCCTCTTTAATCAAGGGCCATTGGGAAGTACTAGCAGGTTCCCTCTCTCCACACCTTGATTGCCTTCCCTTCCCACTATGATGACAATTGGATCCTGTAATCAAACGAGTAATCATTAATGGGGCAACTTATCATCCTCACATGCAGCACCCAGAAATGACTCAGAAATGCAATCTGGAAATTAAGCTAAGTGAGAAACAGTTTGGAGTTACAGAGGAAAAAATGGAATTTGATTTGATATAATCAGTGATGAATGATGGTATTTCATGCCAAACTATTACTGCATAGCCCATATAGCCACGTGAATTTTTATGTATCTTGCAGGAATGCATATGGACAGTTGAATCCTAGGTCTTGTACGTGCTATGATATGCAGCATTTGGTTCTACTAAGTGACTGCAGCTGGGAGGGGCCAATCCACACTTCCCAAGAGCATGCATTGAGAATAGTACTGACCTACATTAGCACAATCAGGCTAACTCAGACTACAAAATCCTGTGAATGAGTCCCATACATGCTAAATTATGCTGGGTAAAATCCCATGGTCAAAAATAGTCTTATTATTTCTTGATTTTGTATACTGCCCTCCCAGAATAGCTCATGGCAGTGAATGTCATACTCTTGGGGAAGGAAGTTCAACAGAGGTGGGAGTTTCTTAAAAGTGAGTGATTGAAAGCACAATCAAAATGATTCATAGAATCATAGAGTTGGAAGGGACCAGCTGGGTCATCTAGTCCAACCCACTGCACTATGCAGGACACTCACAACCCTATCACTCATCCACTCTAACCTGCCATCCCCTTGAGCCTTCACAGAATCAGCCTCTCTGTCAGATGGCTATCTAGCCTCTGTTTAAAAATTTCCAAAGATGGAGAACCCACCACCTCCCAATGAAGCCTGTTCCACTGAGAAACCGCTCTAACTGTCAGGAACTTCTTCCAGATGTTTAGACGGAATTTCTTTTGAATTAATTCCATCTGATTCCAATGAGAAGAGAAAACAGGAGGAATCTAAATAAGCCAGGGTGGCTCCATAAACAGCTTTCTAAAGATCTGAGCATTTAAAAAGTCACCCTTTGGAATATAAACAGCAGTAAGCACTTAGGCTAGCAAGAGATGCTGAACATGAAAATGGTTCAGGTTGGTAGCCATGTTGGTCTGAAGCACAAGAACAAAGTTTGAATCCAGCCGGTTTATTGCAGGAAAAGTGAAATTTTGCACACACACACACAAAAAAGATCACATGAGAAGGGAAGGGAGTTGCAGTCTAGGAAAGGCATAAGGGTAGTATATAGTTTGTACTCTGTTCTTGTTAGACTGCACTTGGGAGTATTGCATTCAGTTTGGGGCGCCACATTGTAAGAATGATGTTGACAAGTTGGAAAAGGTCCAAAGGAGGGCTATGAAGATGGTGAGGGGTCTGTAGGCCAAGTCCTATGAGGAAAGGTTGAAGGAGCTGGGCATGCTTATCCCAAAGAGAAGATCACTGACAGGTGATATAATAGCCATCTTCAAGTTGAAAGGATGTCATATAAAGGATGGAGCTGTTTTCTGTTGCCCCAAAAGGTTGGACTAGAGAAAATGGATTGAAATAAAATTTAAGTCGTTTTCAGATAAACATTAGGAAGATCTTCCTGACAGTGTGGTTCCTCAGTGGAACAGATAGTAGCTAGAAATGATGAGCCACTGCTCATTTGTGGCTTTTTCTTATAGATAATGACTATCACCAATCTAGGATCAGGAGGTAATTTTCTTCCAGGTGAGATTGTCCAGGGTTCCTGGAGGCTTTTTGTCTTCCTCTGGGCAATACCAGAGGTAATTAGGGCAGGCGGTGTAGTTGTGAAATGTCTGCAGTGTGCAAAGAGTTGGACTTGATGACCCTTGAGGTAGCTTCCAGAATCCTAAGTAACTAGGATTTAGTGAGAACTCTGCCACATTCTGCTCTCCTTTCCCAAAGAAAAATAAGAACTTTTTCTCACTACCACCAGCAGGAGGAAGTGGGGATCTATAGATGTTAATCTTCATGTGAACTAAAAACTACATACTAACTAATCTTAGTCTTTGTGCTAACTAGAAACCATTCAAGAAACATCATTAATTTGATAAGGACAGGCATTTCCTTAACCACCATGAAGCCACTGGGTCTTATTCAAGGCTTGCCCATGCCATGGGTCAAGTCAGAGCTGAAGCTTCAGCAGGCTAGGGAGTGGACAGCATCCCATCCTGTCAATGTACTCACTCAGCAAGCCAAGTAAATAATCTATCAAGAGGTTTATTTACAGTACACTGTACATATAAGGTTCCACTCAAGGTTCACTCTCTGGACCCAGCTGCCTAGGTTCCCTGACCTTCTCAGGTGCCACCAAAATAATCTTAGTTATAGCTGTTACCTCCCAGAGTGTCCACCTCCTCACCTTCATCTCCTTAATATGTCCGTCCTTAAATCTTCCCTCAGTACTGGTCTTCCACCTGGGTAGAAGAGAAGGAGTTCCAGCACATGCCTCTTTTAGTATCTTCTCCAGCCTAGGGGAACACTTTCTCCAATCTGAGCACTTCCAGCTCCTAATAACCAGTTTTGACCTAATCAGTGGCCTTCTGGCCATACTAGGCTACAGGTTCGCAGGTGCAATTGGGCTTTTTCTCTCATCCCTTAAAGGTACCTTTCCTTTCCTCATCTCCCCTGTGACACACATCAATTTACCCCAAGGGCCAGCTCAAGGAATCCATCCTAGTTGTGATTCAAATCTATATTGTTAAAAGAGTTTCCAATGGGGTTGAAAGATTAACACCAGTTTCATAAAAAGAACAACTTAACTTGAATTTAAAGTCAGTGGATACAAAAAGGGGGAAATATAGCAAGCAAAAATTCTCATTACTAAAAAAAATAAGCAAGATAAAACACAATCCTTTTTCATACAATCTTCATATTTATATATCTATGATTGTTGTATTCAAGAGATAGCCAGAACAAGCTCAAGGTGACCAGATTTCAGTTTTCATCTACTTTGTACTTGTTCCATCCAAGATATATTCTTCTGTTGGTCCACACAGCCTCTATCTCTCATCCTGGCCGAGCCAAAAGACTGACAGCCCTTTCTTTCCCCTCAGAATATCTGAGGATACCATCCTGGAATATCGCCAACAAAATAAATCTTCCTTCTTGAATGCAAATCAGACCCTGGTGGAAAATGCTGGGTAGAATAACATACTGTAAACTTAAGAGCCCATTTTTATTATATCATTTGGAAGACTTTTATCCAGGTAATCTGAAAACTGGTGAAAGAAACTGGTTCTACACTTGTTCTATCAGGATAGGCTCTTCTATTTATTCACTTGTGAGTGTTAACTCAGTGTAAATTGACCATTTCTCTATCCAGTTTAAAGATTTTTCAGGACTTACCTGTATGCATCAATTTCATGTTAACTCCCAGGCATCTCTAAGTGGATCCCAGTAACAGTTCAGAACCTCTGCCTCTGCCCTTGGAGATGCAACATCAGCCAGGCTAGATGGACAGTTTCAGAATAAGATGTGGTCAAAGCAGATATTGTCCTGATGCATTAAAGATGTCCTGATAATTTTCATCTCCAAATCAGCTGAGGAAGAGTTGGTTTTTATACTCCACTTTTTACTACCCAAAGAAGTCTCAAAGCAGCTTACAACTGCCTTCCCTTCTTCTCCCCTCAATAGACCAATCTGTGAGATAGGTGAGGCTGAGAGGGATCTGAGAGAACTGTGACTGACCCAAGGTCACCCAGATGGCTCCCTGTGGAGGAGTGGGGAATCAAACCAGGTTCTTCAGATTACAGTCTGTAGCTTTTAATCATTACACCAAACTGGCTCTCATGACCAGAGTTGAGAGCTACCAATTTCAGTAGAGGGAAGAGGCTCCTTCTCTAAACAAACCAGGAACCACTTCACTCTTTAGAGACATCTCCCTTTGCAACTGGGCAGGGAATGACACCAAATTACAATCCTTCCACTCTTCCTTGCCAACTTCAAGTATTTAAGAGGGTGCCATATGGATGATGGAGCAGAATTGTTCTCTCTGGCCCCAGAGGGACAGACCAGAATGAATGGGATGGAAATTCAAAAGAAATTCCATCTAAACATCCGGAAGAAGTTCCTGACAGTTAGAGCGGTTTCTCAGTGGAACAGGCTTCCTCAGGAGGTGGTGGGTTCTCCATCTTAAGACATTTTAAAACAGAGGCTGGATAGCTGTCTGACAGAGAGGCTGATTCTATGAAAATTCAAGGGGATGGCAGGTTAGAGTGGATGAGCGATAGGGTTGTGAGTGTCCTGCATAGTGCAGGGGGTTGGACTAGATGACCCAGCTGGTCCTTTCCAACTCTATGATTCTATTATTCCCCAGTCCTCAGTCAGTGTTAAACTGAATTCTCTTCAGCAGTCAGTTCCCAACTCTTTCTTCTCAACCAACTTTATCCAATGAAATCCCTTTGAACAGCCTGTCACTCAAAGGTTCGCTGGCTTTAACCCTTCACAGTCTGTACTTTAAAACCAGAGTCCATCACACATGTCTCCCAAGTATCTTTTACATGGGCTTAGCATATTCTTTTCAACTGCCAGTACAGGCCTCCATATTGACAGCTGTTGCCTAACACAATTTTTTTTATTGCCATTGGCCAGATTGGCAGGAACCTCACAATATCTCAGCTCTCAGTAACATTAGATTAGTTTAGCCTTGCAGCAGTTAAAGCAGGGATTAGTGCACCACGACAGGGTTTCTGCTATTTGGCTGAAATATGGACACAATTTACAGGAGGTAACTTTACTGAATCATGCTACTTCTCTACCATTGGACATTGGGCTGTAACTGTGACAAGATTAATTCAGAGCATCCATCATTCCCAATAATGGATGGCAACTCTGGGCAGATATATTGTGCAGTCTGGCTTTAATTACTTTTTAAGGAGGCCACTGTATGTTTCATTGCAGCAGACGGTGAATCACAGAAGAGAGGTTAGGGTGCTGTGCCAACTGATTATAGTAACCAAGGGGACCCTTTGTGTTCCTTGTTGTGACAAAAAGCAACACTGATGTACAGCCAACAAATAATTTCGTAAGATTACTGTAAATAGTTTCTATCGGCAAAATTTTCCCCTCTTTCTTATTTGGTGAGCCTGCTTAAAGGTATAATGCTTATCATTGCATAATGTTGCCCAGTTCCTACCATGTCCCCTGTAAACAAACCCTAAGGAAAACAATGCATCAGATACTCAGCATCAGTAATCTAGTCAGAAATACCTTACAGAATCTAACCAAGGAGTGACTGTGATAATGAACTTTACAGTCCCAGGATGGACCTACCAGTCTCTGTTGAGTCCCTAATCCATTCTACTACCTACATTGTAGGTCCACTGGCAAATTTTCCAACAAATTCTATCTGGAGCAAAACTTTGCAATTGCAATTCTCTTCTGCTTAGATCATCACTAAAGAAGAAGAATGGTGAAAAATGGAACCCATGGGACCTTCTGCTGATGGAACAAAGGGTCTGTGATTTATACAGATTTCCCCCTGAGCTACATTATCTTCCTTTTCTGCATTCTGGGTTGTTCTCAAAGGCTCCATGGCACCCAGGGACATCTTTTCAGGGGTGGGGAAGAGAGTGAAAGGCAGAGGAAGATGGGAACAATGTTCTACAAGCAAAGTTGTTGAGTCATAGTTCATTGGAGCCAATGATTGCTTTTATAAACTGGATGATCCAGGCTTCAGAGCAGCACATTGTTGCATATGCTTCCATGTGCCATGAGTGAGATAAGAAGTTGATTTTCCTTAAAATTGGATTGATTGGTGTCCATGCTTAACATTCCAGGAGTATAGGTTACAAAGATGTTGGACTTTATATATGACTAATATTAATCCAGCCAATGCTTGAAGACTGTCAGTGACCTGCCAGTGACAGGAACCTAGGCAGCTGATTACTTTGCTGAATATCCAGCCAATATCTTTCCAGGCATAATTTAAATCCATTATTGCAAGTTCTATCCTCTGCTGCCAACAGAACAGCTTTGCTAAGTAGCAGGCTTTCAAATACTTAAAAGAGAGCAGTCATGTCCCCCACAGCCTCCTCTTCTTCAGAAAGAACATTCCCAAGTCCCTCAGCCTGCCTTCACAGGACTTGGTCTCCAGACCTTTGATCATCTTTGTGGCCCTCCTCTGTACCTGCTCCATTCTCTCCACACCTTTGAAGTGCAGCCCCCAGAACTGCACACACAAAAAGGTATGGCCTGATTAATGTGGTGTACAATGGGACTATGACATCTAGCGATTTGGATACTAGTCCTCTGCTGATAGATCCCAAAACCACATTGGCCTTTTATGCTGCTGCACCACACTAACTGTTAATATTTATTTTACAGCCCACCTATCATAGTCAGCTATTTTCTCAGAAAGCATTTTGGGGGACTACCATTTGGGGGGAGGTATGTAACTCAGAACATGTAAAATCCTCATCAGTCTTGGAAGGTAGGTAGAGGAGAGTTAGACAGAAATCTCCCATGAGTTGGATGTCTCTATTATGCTGGGGGGGGGGCATTCAAAGGGATTGTGAACCTCATAAATTGAACTAGTTTGTTTGGCCTCTAAAAGTGCATGAAGCAGGCATGCCACAAACCACAAACTGAACCACATTTACTAGGCTTGTGCCCATCCCTTTTGACAAGTGAAGTACATCTTGTTTTCAGGGAGGAAAACAAACATGGGCCATTCCCTACTGGTGACTGGAAATGGGCCTTGAGCATTCATCTTCACCTTCCAGATGCATTTCTATACTACAACATTTCTTTTGTGTGATTTATGCGACGTGGGGCTTACAAGCCTGACCTAATGTCTACTCAGGCCAAAAGCAGTAACACATATAGGAGTGTAAAAACATCTTAGTTTATTATATGATCCCAAGGCCAAGAGTCCTTTGGCTCTTGCCAAAAGCTCACACCTTTCATAAGAAGGAACCTCAGAGTACAAAAGGTCACAGTCCTTGGCTCTTGGCAGCAATAGCAGACAGCAGGGCCAGCAAGCAACCCCAGGCAAACAGACCCTCTTCATCCAGCGCAAACCAGACAAAAGAACTGAACACAGACCACTCTCCAGCAGAGTGGGTACCCACTCACCCACAAACATTGTCATTTCATACAGCAACCCCAGTTCATCCTCCCCTGGCAGTTCAGGAAAGGGAAAGTAAAAACAACCTTATTCATGATGCCAGCAGATCTCTCCCTGTTGTAAATTCTCTCCCAGCCCAGCTAATTCAGTTCTATATAAATAAATACAACTATATTTGGTATGTTACTGAAATCATAGAATCATAGAGTTGAAAGGGATCTCCATGCCCAGATGATGCCCTTCCCAAACCAGAATCCCTGACCAGTCTGGTCTGGAAGAAATTCACCTCCCAATCCCATATCAGCAATCATAGAGAACTGCTGATATGCAAGACCATTTTAGCGATCTCTACAGATCAGACAGCCTGTATGAATCACCTGTCCACCAAGATTCAGTTCAAACATTAGCAACATACCCAACAAAGATCAGTAAGAGAGGGGGGAACTGCATATTTTTGGTGAGGAATGGCATCATGTCTGAAATTTTCTTCTCACAGAAATGTCTCACCTTGTTTGGAAATGTTTTATATCAGCACCAGAAATTTCTGGCTGTTATTCATATGGAGATGTTCCATGTGGTTGGATCCATCCAAGTGAAATCAGATTTCTGAAAAATAATGGCTGCATAAAGCACTGCCACATGGAACTCCTTTTTGAAGACCTCAGTTGAAGGGATGAGATTTATACCCATCCAGAGTGCCCCCCCCCCACAAGAAGCAGCTTGGTGGGAGAGCTGCAACTCCACAGTATTCAATAAAGGTAAAGGTAAAGGTATCCCCTGTGCAAGCACCGGGTCATGTCTGACCCTTGGGGTGA
The DNA here is from genome assembly GCF_049243985.1 of Paroedura picta. Lineage (NCBI taxonomy): Eukaryota > Metazoa > Chordata > Lepidosauria > Squamata > Gekkonidae > Paroedura > Paroedura picta. The sequence goes on from NC_135372.1 coordinate 118,780,453, forward strand.
CACCCTCTAGCGTTTTCATGGCAGACTCAATACGGGGTGGTTTGCCAGTGCCTTCCCCAGTCATTACAGTTTACCCCCCAGCAAGCTGGGTACTCATTTTACCGACCTCGGAAGGATGGAAGGCTGAGTCAACCTTGAGCCGGCTGCTGGGATCGAACTCCCAGCCTCATGGTCAGAGCTTCAGACAGCATGTCGGCTGCCTTACCACCCTGCGCCACAAGAGGCTCTACAGTATTCAATATTCTGTCCCTAATTTAGGCAGTTCCCTATGTCATTCAAAAGAGCAAACAACTCATTTTAAAAGTTCTTTTTGAAAACAGATCTGTTTCATCAGGTTCTGGACATCGCAAATGAATATTGTTGAATGGGACAGAGAGGTTCACACACGCTACTTAAGGACATCAGAGTGCTGACCAGCTACCATCTGCAACCACTCTAAAATCCAGTTACAAATGAGGGTGATAGCTCTAAAGTGGTCATTAAAATTCCTTTTGAGTCTTCATCATTAAGCTGGCCCTTAGAGAGGCAGACTTCATACCTGGACAAAAACGGTGTGTTAATGGAGATGCACCCTGTATAATTGCTGTCATCCATCACCTCCCTCTCCCCCATGTCTCTGATGTTGACAAAGTGCAACTAAATATTTAAATAAACCATTTATCTTAAGAAGCTGAAGGATTAAATGCAGCCAAAATTCTCAGTGTAGTCAGCAAATGATACAAATCCATGGATTAAACAGGATTTTCAGGAAAGCACTGAATCCGCTTCTCCATTATTTAAAATAAAATACTTGTATCCCCAAGATCCTTGCTGAGATGAGTAATGGAACAGAGACAGAAACAAACACAATTCTTTTATTTATTGGAAGCAACTATTTCCCTTTTCTCATTATCGTTGATTTCTCTGGAACCTCACTTGAAAGGAAGTGTGCGAGAATCTGATTTCTGCTGTAAATTCTCTCCCCCAATCAATAGTTTTCAAATCAAGAAATTATTTATGTTTTATTCCAGTGGCAAATCTATAGGGTTGAATTCAGATAGAATGAACTCCCATGAGCAAAAGTGAACTTGCCAGACCAACCTGGTTTCCTCCCCTCTTTTACTGCCTCCCCTCTTTTACTACATTCCATTGATCTTCAGAAAATTCTGCTGGGGGGGGGGTGGGCACCCTTGGGAATTGCATGGTGGGCAAATAGAGGCAACAGAACAAAGGAATTGGTAGAAATTACTCTTCCTTCCTATTAGTGGGAAATTGAGATCTGGATCGCAAACTGATAATAAAGCAAGGATTTTTTTTCAAATGAATAGCCGTGTTGGTCTGAAGTAGCACGATAAAATCAGAGTCCAGTTATCTTTGTTGGTCTTAAAGGTGCTATTGGACTCTGATTTTATCAAGGATTTCTTGACATTCTTGGATAGATTCAGATTTCCCCATAGTTGAGAAAACTCAAGACAGTCCCTGTCTACTTCCAATCCTCTTTAGCAATGTTTTGTTGACTTACAAAGGGGATGATTACTTTTATCTAGCATACTTTTTATTCCCATGCTTCTTCCATACACATCACTTTTGGGTATGATCTAAAGAATTTTGCATGCTTTAAAAAGATCATTTCTGGAGAAACTTTCTAACCATGATTGTTTGTTTTCGAGAAACTGTCTCAGGTTAAATTCCCACTCTGGACAGAACAGTTGGGAATATCAACTATTTACCATGTTTTAACTAGGCAAGCTTTGCATTTTAAAGGCTGTTAAAGTGCATTAACAACTCTGTAGCAAGTGGTATTGACTACTCAGTCTGAAAGGCTGCCAAGTGTGTTCATTTTGTCAGCCATGAATGGTCAACGACTAAATTTAAAAGTAGCACTAATCTAAATGGGATACTGCTACTTACTTTTTTGGTGAAATTAATTCAGGAAGCAAAATCTGCAACAGCTGAAACCAGGAGGAATGCTTCTCAGTGTGCTAAGTACCTTTTTATTACTATATTTCTGTTGCCGCTGACAATCTGAAATCTTTGATCATTAAAGAGTTTGTTGATCTTTGCCATTCAATTCTACATCTACTGCTGGTCTTCTCATAAGCTTCAATACAGTGTGCAGAAACATTGTAAAAGGTGGAAGCAACAGGACTGAGTTTCATGAGCACAGATTTCTAATTAATATCAATTCAACAACATTTAATGAGTGAAGCATGTTGGCAGACTCAATACGGGGTGGTTTGCCAGTGCCTTCCCCAGTCATTACCGTTTAGCCCCCAGCAAGCTGGGTACTCATTTCACCGACCTCGGAAGGATGGAAGGCTGAGTCAACCTCGAGCCAGCTGCTGGGATTGAACTCCCAGCCACATGGGCAGACAGCTTCAGACTTATACACCAGTTTAAAATATATTTCCTTGAAACTGTTTTCTTTTGATAATGACCAACTGAATCAAGTCAAGTTGTTAAAATACTTCATTCCAATTATATATGACTAGACTTTGTTGTAAAACCCAGCCTATCACATAACCTTGGGGAACCCTGCCTGTGAGAAAGTACAGAGGGCAGAGCTTTCCAATTATTTGTGCTCCCACCATGCATGCATGTTTTTAGCATGTAAGACTGGTCTCAGTGTGTGGGTAGGATATGAATCACATTTTACTTTCTTAAATAGGAAATAAATTTTATTCCTAAAGGTTAAATAGCTGTTAGGCCTGTAAGGAAAAGAACAGACCCATGAGTTTAGCTAAGTTACAGTACGACCACTCAGATGGACAATACCCCCCCCCAAAAAAAAACGCTCTCTATTGCCCCCTTACAGAGGAGTTTGGAACCCAGCATAGATCAAAGAATATTGGGAAAGTATCTGAACGAAGAAAAAAGGAAGATTTCACCTTTTAAGCTTTTCTGCCTACTTTGATGAAAAAAATCCCTACCCAATCCAGAGTTAGGAATCCTTCTCCTAGTGGGAGATACATAGCTCTTATCTCTCTACCTCAATCAGATTTTTAGGACCATCATTCATCTCCATTTGGCATAGGCCAGGTGGGGACTTTTCCACTGGAAACCAAATTCCTATTTTTTGTGACTCTCCCTGGCACCACTTATTGCACCCCCTCTTGTGATAATTAACAGTTGCCATGGTTTCAGGGTCTGCATACACAACTATGACTTACCTTTTCCAGAAGGCCTTTGAACTGGAGTTAAAAGGGAATGGTGTGTGTTTTTAACCTTGTGTTCTTTTCAGCTTGTTTCAGGTGCTTTGTTGTGCTTTTATATGAAATATCTTGTTAGTTGCCTTGAGGACATAAAGGCAGCAAAACCATTTATAAATATTAATTAGTTAATAAATATACATTCAGTATGAGCAAAAGTTTCCTGATACTTTTCTTTTTATAATCATATATATATATATATATATATATATATATATATATATATATATATATATATATATCCTAAAGCATCCAAGAAAAGTGTGTATCCAGCCTTTGCTTGAAGACTGCCAGTGAGGGGGAGCTCACCACCTCCTTAGGCAGCCTATTCCACTGCTGAACTACTCTGACTGTGAAAAAATTTTTTCCTGATATCTAGCCCATATCGTTGTACTTGAAGTTTAAACCCATTACTGCATGTCCTTTCCTCTGCAGCCAACGGAAACAGCATCCTTCCCTCCTCCAAGTGACAACCTTTCAAATACTTAAAGAGGGCTATCATGTCCTCTCTCAACCTCCTTTTCTCCAGGCTGAACATTCCCAAGTCCCTCAATCTATCTTCATAGGGCTTGGTCCCTTGGCCCCAGATCATCTTCGTCGCTCTCCTCTGTACCCTTTCAATTTTATCTACGTCCTTCTTGAAGTGAGGCCTCCAGAACTGCATACAGTACTCCAGGTGTGGTCTGACCAGTGCCGTATGCTCCGTGCAACTGCTGGGGACTCCCTTGGGCAGCGGCCTGATGCGTCAGGCCACCGGGAAAGGAGCAACAGCTGCGCGCGGCTCGCAGTTGTTCTGGAGGGGACTCAGAGGGATCATTACAGTAGTCTGTCCAGAGGAAGGGGCCAATCGCCACCCTTCCTCATCACGGACACATCCCGCCTCCCAAGCCCTTACCCTTTTATTTAGTCGGGCGCCGCAGGCTGTGTTAAGATTGTATCTGGTTTTATTGTTGTGAACTGCTCTGAGCCCATATAGGGAAGGGCAGTATAGAAATTAGTAATACATATATAATGATAACATACTTGTTTGTTAGTGGCTTCTAGTTGCTGTTCTGTGCCACTTGTTTTGGAGATTAATCTTTATTGTGTACATATATCATGAAGTTTTTCTATGAAGCATATACGGTGTGTATATGTACAATATATGAACTGGATCCAGCCAGCTTTTCCACTAGTGAGATGGGAAGCCTGAGGCTCGCTTTGACCAACAACACAACTATGATGCGTGTTGTGGGACCCACTTGGAGAAAAGACACACAGGATGAGGGCTGGAGTAAGGAGGGGAATTAAATAAGACTGTGGAAAAGTTGGCTGGATTCAACATGATCTTTCACTTAGACATATATCACAACGAGTTCTGCTGATTTAATTACACAAATAATGTTGGAAATATGTACATGTGACAGGAGATCACAGATGTGAGGGAACAGCACATGATATGAAAATAAAAAATCAGTGATTCAAAAATGATTAGAGAGAAGCAAAACAGAAATCGGGATCAGGGTTGAAACAGCAAAGATGAGAAATTTGTGATTGTCTTGTGTATTTATGAGGGCTGCTCCTCTTTTGCAGACAATGTCATGACATTGAAAAGAAGTGTTCAATCTAGGGTGATTTCCTCTTCCCACTTCAGGACCTCCTCCCTACGGATGGCTATGAACTGAATCACAAAGCTGTGTCCGGTAGGAAGTAGGCTGGCTATGGGTAATATCCAAGCCATGAGATTCCTGGACTCCAGACCCTCCTTCCCTGCTGGGACACCTCACCTACGCCCACTCTGAGATGAGCCTGGCTGCTGTACTGCTGCCATGGCCTGTGGGCATGGCCCTGCTGCTGCTGTGTGGCTTACCACAGCCATTTCGTCCACTGACTGCCTCTTCTCTGCTGCTAGCCTCCAACTCAACCAGCCTCCTGGTTAATCTCCTGATGGGCCTGATCAGGTGATGAGGGGAGGATGGGGGAGTACTCAAGCAGTCCTGGATCACTGAACAATGGATGGAGGCTTTCCCTGTTGAAAAGGCACCTGACCCTGGACAGACTGCTCTGTTTCCTGACTTTCTTGCCCAGTTTCTTGAAAATTTAAACGGCCTACAAAAAAGACCCGAAATAGATGAGTAGCTGGGAGCATTCCCACAATTTAGCTGTTTTTGCTGCTTTCTGAAAACCTACAGATCACCAACCAAAGCAGTTCTTGATGACCCTGCGCAAGGGTTTCCTGAATGTGTGTGTGTGTGTATAAAATTTGTAAGACATTTATCAGGTTATATGACCACCTACGGTCATGCTAATCCCTCCCCCTCCCCAAGTGGCCAATGTAGGGTTTGGAGGGGGTGAGAAGGAGAGGGGCCCCGGGTGGTCATGTACATGGCTATGCTTCCCAACCATATTCTGCATCATAGCACCACTTCTGGGTTTCTCAATGGGGAAAAAATTGAGGAAGCTACCCTAGAGGGTTATCCTTAGTCAGCTGCAACTTGATGGGACTTTACACAGAGAGAAAAGGCTACTCTAGGTGACGTGTTTTCTTTTAGATCCCGGCCAAAACATTTCTGTTCGTCTTTTTTTTTTAAGTACAGCCCTGACTGGATTAGGTTTTGAACTCTAGATTTTAATTTATATCATTCAATATATTTTTTAATTATTTTCATTTTGTAACCTGCTTTGGGTGGATTCTTGGAAAGGTGGCATGAAAAATTCCTAAATAAACAAATTCCCCAGCATGTCACACAGCTCCTCTCACACTAGATAGAATCTACCCCAAAGTGATAAATTTCTCAGGATTAGTTTCAAATGAAGTCATGATAATAATGTCAATAAATGCCACTATTTGATAGGGGATGAATATATGATTGTATGGAAGATGACAGAATAACTCATAACAGATAATTCAATACAAATAAATTTAACTGTATACATAAAGTCATTCCTTTCTCTGTTGATAAAGCAAACAGCATGTGGCTGGTGCTCCTGTAAATTATGGGGGAAAGCAACAACAATAACATATTATTCTAACAGTGACATATGCAGACAACTGGTGTGTTTCTCTTGTCTTGCTTCAGATTCATGCTAGTTACAGAGCTTAACCTGGAATTCTGCATACTGCAGTTAGTAATAAATCATATATGTCAATAACTGCTTTACGTTGCCTTCTAAAACTCTGTGGGTTCCTTTCTGAAGTTGTCTGAGAGGTCATTACACCAAGTAAGACCCTCACTGAAAGGGTCTAGAATGATCTAATGAGGAATGGGAAGGTGACCGTAAGCTGCTTTGAGCCTCCTTCGGGTAGGGAAAAGCGGCATATAAGAACCAACTCTTCTTCTAATCTCAGAGAATCACAGAATCATAGAGTTGGAAGGTACCTCCTGGGTCATCTAGTCCAACCCTCTGCACTATGCAGGACACTCACAACCCTATCACTCATCCACTGTAACCTACCACTCCCATGAACCTTCACAGAATCAGCCTCTCCGTCAGATGGCTATCTAGCCTCTGTTTAAAAATTTCCAAAGATGGAGAACCTATCACCTCCCAAGGAAGCCTGTTCCACTGAGAAACCACTCTGTCAGGAACTTCTTCCTGATATTTAGATGGAATTTCTTTTGAATTAATTTCATCCCACAGGTTCTGATCCATCCAGGCCCGGTTGTGCATGACTGCTTCCTCACTGGGATGAGTGGTATGTCTAGTGAGTCTTTGGTGGTCATTGACAGATGTATCCCCAGCAAGGCATCATCCATCAAGGCCACAGCTAAGAAGACTCAGCAATATTGTGGCTGCCTAGCAGTCTCCAAAATGGTAACTGAGAGCTCATGGGCAATCTTTCCTGAAAGCTACAAGTCTTGTTTTCTTATTTAGTGAGCTCCAGCTCCCAAATGTATTTTTTTAAGATTTCTTACTTTTCAGCATACTTGGGGCTTTGGGTTGCCAACTCCATGTTGGGAAGTTTCTGGATATCTGGGAGTGAAGCTGGGAAGAGCAGGGATTGAACAGGGATTGAGAGACCTTAAACAGGATACGATGCCATAGTGACCATCCTCTGATAAACTATTTTCTCCAGGGAACTGATCTCTGTAGCCTGGAGAACATTTGTAAATCTGAGATCTCCAGGCCCCACCTGGAGGTTGGCAACCCTATTGGTACTGCCATCCGGTTATAGAGAAATCTTTTCCGTTTGTCCCTAGCTCTGTTTTGTGGATCTATTTAGCAACACTCTGTATCCTAGTTCAAAATTAGATATCTAATGCTAAAGCCAATGTTACTTCAGCCCTCTCCTATTCATCTACTTTATGTTATACGCACTTTTTAGTCACATCACAGTGAAGATCAGCAATGGCCAGCAGAGGATTCCTGCAATCTTTCACCACTAAAATCTGCCTAGAAAATCTTTCTTATTTCCTGTTTCCAAATGCTATTTTATTGGGCACATCCCCTATTTCCCTGATAAATTACTGTCACTGTTTGGTCTTTAGGGAATATTTTAGACTTGCTTTAAAAGAAATCATTAGTGTGAGTTGCTAGAGTTGTCATTCTTCAGGGTTAGTTCCCTCTTCAGAGTTTCTAGAGGATGAATCTTTAAATGCGGAATGGATGGCTGCATCTCATCTCCACCATATAAATACACACATGTCATTTTTAAGGCACCATAGGGTACATAGCCTGGCATTTTAGACACTGCAGGTGTCAAGAGATGTTTTCAGTTTAAGACAACAGATTGTAGGACATCTATCAAGAATGTCTTTAGCAAAAAATAATGAATAGTTCCTGGCCGTTGCAGAATAAATGAATACAATTTGCAGCAAATGGAGAAACAAGTTGTCCTTATACATTAGCACGTGGATTGGAATTTTGAACAGTGATTCTTAGTGTGAGAAACGGGGTGTTGCAATGCCCTTATTTTAATCTGCGAAATGTTGGACCATATCAAATCTAGGCTATTAATTAGCCGAGACTCTTTGATCTTTCATCTGTGGCTTACACAGGACCAATTTCTATTCAATTACATAATATGAATTAAGGGAAAGTTGCTCTGCACTAGAATCTCTTTGTTCTTCAGATCTGACTGTCCGACAGTCTAATCTAATCACTGATACCTCATCTCACCACCGAAGTATCTATGCACAATTCATTCCTATGAAAAAAAAAAACCTTCAGTCTTTCTTATCTTAAAGCGATTTTTCAGCCTGCTGTATCAGCTATTAACAGTGCAAACCATAGAAGAGTTATGGCCTACTAACTCAATTGACTTCAGTGGGTTTAGAAGGGCACAGTCTGTTCAGGATTGCACAGTAACTGTCTAGGACTTGCTGAACAGCAGCAATTTAGCTCAGCCACAGTTTCAGTGTGGGGTGGGGAGTATTTGGGGAGGTATCATTAGCAGGTATCATTAGCAGGTATCATTGAGCCTCTTGTGGCGCAGAGTGGTAAGGCAGCTGTCTGAAAGCTTTGCTCATAAGGCTGGGAGTTCAATCCCAGCAGCCGGCTCAAGGTTGACTCAGCCTTCCATCCTTCCGAGGTGGGTAAAATGAGTACCCAGCTTGCTGGGGGGTAAACGGTAACGACTGGGGAAGGCACTGGCAAACCACCCCGTATTGAGTCTGCCATGAAAACGCTAGAGGGCGTCACCCCAAGGGTCAGACATGACTCGGTGCTTGCACAGGGGATACCTTTACCTTTACCTTTACATTAGCAGGCCCTTTTAAATTGCACAAATAGAAATTAGCTACTCTTTCATTCTGCCTCATTTTGCAGGGCCGTTTCCAGACCTATTTTGACCCTTGAGAACAAGTTCATTGGAGCTAGACCTAGGCCTATTCTGCACACAATAGATAATGCACTTTCAATGCACTTTAGAAGTAGATTTTCCTGTTGTGCACAGGAAAATCCAGCTGCCAAAGCACATTGAAAGTGCATTATCCTATGTGTGCAGACTGGGCCCTGGTTGGAATTCTTGTGTTATAGTCTGAGGAGGGCGAGATTTGGGATAGGGAGAGGCTTCAACTGGATATAATAGCATAGAATCCACCCTCCAAAGCAGCCACTTTCTCCAGTGGAGCAGATGTCTGTCATTTGCAAATCTAAGCGCTCTCTGGGTCCTACTTGGACATTGGCAACCCTAGGCCTGTATGAAACCTTTGAATGATATGATATCACCCAACTTGCATAACTCAGATAAACATTGATGCTTACCACTTTTTAACAGCAGCTACCATATAAAAGCCAGTGTGGTGTAGTGATTAGGGCTTCAGAGCATTGTCTGGGAGACCCAGGCTTGAATCACCATCTTGCTGTAAAAGCTCACTGGTGATTATGGATCAGTCATCCTAACCTACATCATGGGAGGAGAGCAGGATAATGTGACCCAGATGGAGAACTCTACACTTCTCCTTATTAAATTGCATCTAGTTCTCATTTGCCCACTTTTTCAGCATGTTCAGATCTCATTGAACTCAATCTCTACCTTGCTTTGCAGGGGGTGGGGCATTAACCACGCCTAAATAAGGACACTGGCAAAGACTTTCTTTTGGCGTAAATTTGGCCACAGCTTTTATTGATAACAGAGAACTGTGTAACATGGAGTAAAGGATCCTGCCCTCTTTCAGGAAGCTGACAACAAGGCAGCCACATTATGTTAGCAGACCAATGCCACGGGATCCATTGCTGGATCCCCAGGACCCCATAGCCTGCTGAGCCCATGGGAGGTGGCTGGTGGCTGGGAACCCATTGGGCATCAGCCTCCCCCTACCACCCAGAAATGTGAGTCAGCATCAAACCACCCACCTTCAGGAGTGGGGCTAGCCTCTTATGAAGACCCCCTGGCACAGGCTTGACTGTCCCCACAAACAGATCTGCCCTATGCTTCAAAACCAAAAACTGTGATATGTTGCAACATTCTAAACCTTTTTAAAAACCCACAAACAACCATAATACCAGGGAGGGTAGGATGGGATGCCTTGTTGGTAAGAGAGAGAAAGAGGCCACATGCAGCTAGGCAGGATTTATAAAATCTGCCTGACCTGGCCCCCTCTCTTGTCCCCACCCACCACCCCTTCATGCCTCCTGCCACCCGCCACCCAGGGGATGCCAGGGCTGGGATTCTTTGGACTCCCATTCTGGCCAGGTCCTCATATGGCACAGGGTAACACCACTGCAGCAAATGGGTCCCACGGGTGAAACACAGTTGTGCTTCTGGAGTGCTTCCAACTCCTCCCAATTTGGTATCTACCACAAATTTAATGAGGAATCCCTCTGCCCCCTTATCCAGATCAATGATATATATATTGAAAAAGTACCAGACCCAGTACCAAGCCCTGTGGCCCTTTGCTACTCACCCCCCCTCCATTCTGATCAAATACCATTAACAATCACTCTTTGGGTGTCGTTTTCTAACCAGGTCCCTATTTACCTAACTAACCAAAAATCCAATCTACAATCCTCCAGTTTACCCATAACAACAGCAGTGAAGACAGGCTCCATAGGAAGGTCAATACTCCCATTCTCCTTTGGACTGTTCTCCTTCATATGCAGGTTTACACTGCTCCTATCAATGAAATTCTCTCCTTGCTTGATTGTATACAGTGTTTTAATCCTCTCTTCCAGGCCCCTAATCTTCTCCTCTAATCTCCTCCTACCAATTTACGCTTATGACAAGTGTAGTCCATCTTGTCTTCATGGAGGAAAATGAACATGGCATGCTCCTTGCAGGTGACTGGATGTGGACCTTGAATACCCATGTTGACTTTAGAATCTTTCTCTTCAGGATAAAGTAGTTAGGGTCATCCCCAGACAAATCCACAAGCAAAGAGCCACAGGCCTCTACCAAAGAGGAGCCGTTAATTTACAGGGTCACAGCCCAGTACAGGGTGGGGTTTGTAATCCCTCTGTTATTCACCACCTCTAGCACACCCTTGCTCAATCAGGCACAAACAATAGCTCTTAAAATACTTAACTCAACAATGCACCCTCTAGCAGGCTACAAAACCACCCACTCACCCACAAATACTGCCTTCCTCTCTCTCTCTCTCTCACACACACACACACACACACACAGCTGCCTCAGTTAGAGGCAAAATAAGTGGGAAAGCCTCTTGCCATGCTACAGCACTCTCCATGCTCCTTGCCTTCTCCCCATCTATAACTGGGAAATGATTGAGGTACAGAAGAAGGCTTTGAGCATTGGCTGGGGTTGACTAGGATGTGTGGACTGCTCAGAACTTTGTATTTACCTATTGTTGGGAGGTGGCAAGATTGCAAAAGGAATTCTGAATTTCAGCCAAAGTCCCTTATTTGAGTGATATTAATTAAGGTATTTGCAGAACTTTAATGTAATTACTACTTGAATTGCCCTGTATATAAGACCTACCAAAAGAGCACTGTGATTCAACAAAGCACAGCTGCAGGGGCTTCAGTGGCCACAGTCAGTCCTGCCGCTGGTGAGCCAGAGAGCAAAAACAGCAGTCCTTGCTCCTCATCTCTTTGGCTATAAACAACCATTTTCACACTCTTCTAATCACTTGTTTTCTCTTAGGGCATTCTGGCACGGGTGTCAGATCCCATAACAAACAGTCTTCTCTGTGAGATATATCTCCACAGAATCCAAGGAGAGAAAAGAAGGGAGGCCAGTTTCCTTTTGATATACAAAACCCAAAACATTAGAAAGCAAAAAGTTGCAACCCCCTCCCTCCTTTTATTGGGTGCTTACATTTATTTCTGTTGGTTTTACCTTGTTTTCTCCTTGCACTGTGACACAGGAGATTAAACACACTATAAAGTTTTATTGGATCCTAAGTGAAAGCACAATAATCTTCTAATAAATAGCTGTGCTCTGCATTCAGAAAACCTTTTCATGCAAATTCCACTCAAGTTTCCTTTGCCATATACCCTGTGGATGTAGAGCTGCCAACTTCCTTGGACCAATCATAGGGTTGTTTGGATGTTAAAATTGGGAATGGAGAACCAGTACATATCCTGCCATGAGCTGCTTGGAGGAAAGGCAAAATAAAAATGTTCCAGATATACTGATCACGTATTTCCTGTGTAATTTTAATTTAGATTGTTCTGAATTATTTTCCTCATCTTTTCCATTAAGGATACTTTTTGAGATAATCTGCATGCAAAAAAAAACAACTGTAAAATAATTAAATTTGGCAAATGGGAATACCAGTTTATGTTACATTAATATTAACCTGAAATAGCACTGTTAAATGCTTAAGTTATTTTAAAGCTAACTTTTACAAGTAAACTTTCAAATTCTCAGCATTACACTCAAAATCTGATATTCTGGTAATTCCTCTCCCCCCCATTTTTGTACAAATAGAATTTCATTTCATCTGCGAGGGATCAAAAGTATAGACAGTTCTATGCCAGCCTTACCCAAATAGACTCTTTAAGTATGGATGCTCTTGAAGTTCTCTAAAGTTTTATTTCTCTATTAATCAGCACAAAATATCAGAAAGAGTTGAGTGGACCTATTATGCTTCCATTGGCATATTAACATATGCACACACCTTATACAGAATCAAGCCCTTAGACTACCACGGTCACTATTGTCTATTCAGGCTTGCAGTGGTTCTCCAGGGTCTCAGGCAGGGGTCTTTCACAATGTATCACCTGCGACCAGATCCTTTAACCAGGTGTAAACTTGGGACCTTCTACATACCACTGAGCTATTGAAGGGTCAGAGCTGAATTTCTTGTTTAGTAGTGTAAGCATTTCACCCCAATAATAAAATGGGTTCAAGAAACAACAGGTTAGATAAAATCTAAGAATCCTGGCACCCTATTTGACAAATAAGACCCTTGTTGTAAAAACCAGGGGCCATTTCGCACGGCTTCAAAATAGCACAATGGTTGCTAATTGGAAACGCTACTAATTTGCCATAACCCACGACGTCGTAGACAATCTGCAACAATCCTGAAACCGACCCGCAAAAAGCGCTTCGTTGTAGCGCTTTCAGGGGAATCCAGAAAAGTGGATTCACCCTCCGGATAGCGATACACTCCTGCAACCAATCTGCAACAGTAGCGCTAAAGACCTGTGCGTTACCATTTTTGCTGGTTCTTCAAAGTCCCTCCCCCTGGCTCTCTCCTCCAAACTTCCGGCGAAGCGATCGCCATTTTTTTTTCTCCGAGCGAGCGGGGATAAACGCACCAGCGAGCCTCTTTCTGTTTAGAGGCTTCCCTGGCTTCAGTCCTTCACCTTTAGTCACTAATCACAAACCATATAATAGCCCGTTTGCTGAAATAACGTCCCTTTATTTTTTACACATAAATTCAGCCGAAAATCGGGCCCGTGAGAGGGGGGGGGGATTTTTTTTTTATCACTCGAGGCAGCGTGCAAACGATCATACAATCAAACGACAGCTCACATTAGGCAGCTGGATGGGTCTCTCCGTAGCAACGAATCTACCTAGATTCGTTGCTATGGGTCTGTGTTTTTTTTAAAAAAACCTTTCTTAAAGGGAAAGGGGCTGTTTGGGAGCATGCTAATGGCTGCCCATTGGCTGCTTGATGGCCAGGGGCGGGACGAGCTTGGCAATAGCGCTTCCTTTCTAGCGATTTCTGCCGAGACCGGAAGCCTGTGGGAAACGCTAAAAAACGCAACTGATTCCACTACAAAGGCAGGTATGCATAACGACGAATTCCACTATTTTAAATGGCGATTTTTCATTCCGCAAACAATTTGCAACAAAGATCCCCGTGCGAAAAGGCCCCAGTTTTTTGGAGTAAAGGTGAAGGATACATATTGTGACGCTTGTGCACAAGTATAGTTAGGCTTATTAACATAATAAAATCAACAGCCCTGGGTGGACCTAGAGCTCATTTTAATGCACATGCGATGTATGGAAGATGTATGTTTTGGG